>NC_053022.1:444640035-444944234 GCF_003073215.2 Triticum urartu | reverse complement strand
CCTTGGGTGGAGCCCTGTGTGGACTCGCGCAACCGTTACCCTTCGTGGGTTGAAGTCTCCATCAACGTGGATGTAGGATAGCACCACCTATCCGAACCATGGGAAAAACATCCGTGTCTCCAATTGCATTTTAATTCTCCAAACCCTTCCCTTTACATTCTTGCAAGTTGCATGCTTTACTTTCCGCTGCCTATATACTCTTTGCATGCTTGCTTGAATTATGTGATGATTGCTTGACTTGTCCTAAATTAGCTAAAATCTGCCAAGAACTAAAATTGGGAAAAGGTTAAGTTTTTATTTGGTCAAGTAGTCTAATCACCCCCCTCTAGCCATACTTTCGATCCTACAAGTGGTATCAGAGCTTTGGTCTCCATTTGCTTTGATCTCCATAGCTTTTGGTGGTCATAGTCTTGGTTTCACAACCTAGGAGAGTATGGCGTCTAGCGAGGGAAATTATCACCGTAGAGGTCCTTACTTTGATGGTACTAATTTTGCTAGTTGGAAGCATAAAATGAAAATGCATATTCTTGGACATAACCCCGCCGTTTGGGCTATTGTGTGTGTTGGCTTGCAAGGTGACTTCTTTGATGGGAGAGAACCAAACCGTGAAGCTACCGCGGATGAGTTGAAGATGTTGCAATACAATGCTCAAGCTTGTGATATTCTCTTCAACGAATTGTGCCCCGAAGAATTCAACAAAATCAGCCGTCTTGAGAATGCAAAGGAAATTTGGGAAACTTTGATTGATATGCACGAAGGTACTGACTCCGTCAAGGAATCCAAGTTGGATGTGCTTCAAAGCCAACTTGAAAAGTTCAAGATGAAGGATGGTGAAGGTGTCGCTGAAATGTACTCTAGGCTTGCTCTCATCACAAATGAGATTGCCGACTTAGGAAGTGAAGAGATGACCGATAGATTCATCATCAAGAAGATTCTAAGAGCCTTGGATGGAAAATATGATACCGTGTGCACATTGATCCAAATGATGCCAAATTACAAAGATCTCAAGCCAACGGAGGTGATTGGAAGAATTGTTGCTCATGAGATGTCACTTAAGGATAAAGAGGAACTTCACAACAAATCAAGTGGTGCCTATAAAGCCTCATGTGAAGCCCCTACATCATCAAGTGAGAAACAAGACTTCAATGAAGAATTGAGCTTAATGGTGAAGAACTTCAACAAGTTCTACAAGAGTAGAAGCAAAGATAGAAGCTTCAAGTCAAGGTCCTACAATGACAAAAGATCTTCTAGTCGAGAGCGAAACTGCTACAATTGTGGAAGACCCGGACACTATTCCAATGAGTGTACGGCTCCCTACAAGAGAAGAGAAGATTCTCCAAGAAGAAGAAGCAAAGAATCACCACCAAGAGAGAGAAGGAGTAGAGATGATCGTTATGAACGAAGATACTCACGGAGAAGCAAGGATTCGGAAAGGAAGGAAAAATCATCAAGGAGCTACACAAGACGAAGACATCAAGCTCATGTTGGTGAATGGGTATCCGGCTCCGACTCCGACAGCCACTCTGAGAGAAGTTATCACTCCGACTCCGAAGATACTCAAGATGTGTTGCCAGTCTAGCACTTGTGTCAACCAACTCCTACGACATATTTGACTCACCAAATGAAGGAATTGGAATATGCTTCATGGCCAAAGGTCCTAAGGTAACACACCCCGAGTATGTTGATTTCAATAGTGATGAAGATGACTTGTTAGGTGATGATTTGCTTGTTGACAACTCTAGTGATGATCATGCTAATCAAGATAAAACGAATGACAATGATAAGGAGAAGATTGAGGCTCTAACTAAAGAACTAAACACTCTTAAGTTAGCTCATGAAACTATCTTCGAAGATCATCAAGAACTTTTAAGAGCTCATGAGAAATTACGCTTTGAAAAGCTCAATCTTGAGCAAGAGCATGAGTTCTTAAAAGCAATCAATGATGATCTCCGCAAGAAAAGCTCTTCTTACATTGCCAAGCGTTTACTCTTATCCACTTACATGCCTCAAGTCAAGTCTAGTAACAAGAACAAGAAAGATTCTTCCTCTAGCAGTAACAATGATCATGCTAAATCCAATAATGTTGCTTCTAGTAGTTCTCTTGATTCCACTAATGATTCTCTTAGCCAAGTTACACTTGAGCAAGAAAATAGTTTATTGAAGGGAATTATAGAGAAAGGAGTGTACAAAAGCCTTGCCGAGGGTAAGCAATTCGAGGAAATTGTGCGGAAGCAAGGAATGCACCGGAAGAATCAAGGTGTTGGTTTTGAACGAAAGTTCAATGCCAATGGAGTTGAGTGGGAAGAAGATCAATACCCCAAGACAAAGTTTGTTCCTCAACAAGAGAAGTATGATACTTCTTTCAAGGGGACACAAGCTCAAGATGATCTTCCACCACAAGACTACAAGCAAAAAGGCAAGGACAAGCTTCAAGAGGAAATTGACGCATTTGAAGAAGCTCCAAAGACCTTAGTCAAGTGGATTCCCAAGACTACTTCAAGTTCCACTCCATCAAGTATGACTACAACTCCAAGGATTCCCATCAAGATGATGTGGATCCAAAAGAAGAAGAACTAGAGAGTTCTTGAGGGTGACTCCGCCAACATACTTCACTCTTATCATTTTGGCAAGAACAAGTGCAATCGACTTCCACATCTTGCACTAGTTCAAGGAGTCACAAACCCTCTTGTTGGTAAGACAAGGGACAAGGTAACCTAAAAGTTTTCATGGACATCATCTTGTGTGTGCATCACTCTATGTCTATGGATATCCTTGTTTGTTCCTTGTGGGACTAACCCATGTAGGTATTGAAAGTGCAATTCACTCAAATGGATAGCTCCAAGTGATCTACATCAACATTGAGCATCCACATCTTCAACATCTACATGAAGTCATCATCGACAAAACCCAAGGTTAGTTCATCCCTCTTAGGGGGGATAGCACATCTAGGGGGAGCTTTACTCTAAGACTTGAGCTAAAGCAACTCTAAAGATGTGAACACAACAATGCTTTATGTAAAAGTGGTAACCCCACTTGAGCTTAAACGATGAGTATGACCTATGATCAAGTGTTCTCACTTGACTCCTAAGTCAATATACTCATATATAGATGACCTTGTCATCGCCAATTGCTTGATAGATGCTAGAATTGGTTGTGCATGCCTTGCCACATATTTCATTTGCCATCTTATTGTGTGAGCATGCTGGTTGCATATTTTACTCATTCGAGGACATCCACTTGTTGTTTTGATTGTTTGGTTTTACTTTCTTTTGCCAAGTGGATGGACAAGAATGCCTAAGTACCTCCTCTAGCTATCTATGCTTTTCTCGTCTCAAACTCTATTCATGCTGCATCACAAAATTTGATCAAGTCAGATTCGAACCACTCTGTGTGAGGAGCGCTCGGAGTCCCCGATTCGTCATAGACTTAAACTTCCAAAACCTCTTTATGATTCTCGGTCTGACCGATACCCCACTTTCGGTCCTACCAAGATCATTAAGTTGATCTAGGTTTTCGATCTCGGTGCAACTGATTTGAACATTTCGGTCACACCGAGTTTCAGTAACTGCCTGCAGTTATGAATCTCGGTGCCACCGAGTTGTTCCACTCGGTCACACCGACAGGGTCGGGCTATATATAGTCACGGGCAAAATTTTGGAAATTTCTCCGAACCCCTTTGCCCGCGCGATAGCCTGCTCTGCCCTCGTGGTCTCCGGATCGTCTTCTCGCCGCCAGCCGCCTCCAGTCGCTGGTCTCCGTCGCCGTCAACGGGAATTGTGCCCCGCCGTTGCCGCCGTAGCGAGTCTTCGCCGAACTAGGGTATGGACTCGATCTTTGTGCTATTCCCCAATCTGATTCCTAGCACATTGTGATCATATTGATTCTAGCCACGTTTGATAAACTTCTATCCAGTCAATGAACTCATAGATTAGGTTTGATTCGAAAATTCTAGGTTTAGGTTTCCGCCGAAACCATCTCGAACCCACCGAGTTGAAAAACTCGGTCCCACCGATTTGGCTTATGCCATTGCACAAGTGAGACTCGGTCTGACCGAGAATTACTTATCGGTGTGACCGATTTTGGAACTCTGTGAAACCCTAGCAGTCTCGGTGCCACCGAACTATGACTCGGTCCAACCGAGTTCACTAGTTTAGGTTCCAAAACTGCTTCGGTATCACCGAGTTTGAAAATCGGTAGATCCGAGATGATTTCAGTGGGAAACTAAAACTAAGTTTTTGGATCATTCTTTTGCAAAAATCTCTGCATTTTGTGATGCTCATCCACTCTATCTCATCTATAACCTATTCACAGGGTCAGCAGTCAGAGTTTGCAGCATGTCTGATCAAAGTGATAGCCAGAATCTGTCAGAACAGCAAGTGGTGATGAGTGAGGGCACTAGTCCCTCAAGTTCTTCAGATGAGGGCAGCAGGAGCACCCCTAGCAACTTGCCAAAAGCTTCCACGAGACAGAGGAAGAAGAAAACTTCAGACTCCGAAGATGAAGACTATGTGGCAGAGGAAGAGGCCACTTCCAAGAGAGTTGAGCCAGCTCAAGGCACAAAGCCAGGCCTGAAAATCAAAAGGCCAGCAGGCAGGCAGCCCATGTCTAAGGCAAGAACTTCAACTGAGAAGCCTGCACCTAAAGAGCTAGTTGCTGCTGAGGGAAAGAAGAGAAAGGAAAGGGTCAAGAAGACCGTAGCCAGAGTGCTAGGAAAGGCTTCCATCATGGAAGAGGAAGAGGAAGAAGAGGTAGCTGCACCAGCACCCAAGGCACCCAAGCTGATGGGTGATGCCATAAGATCAGGGGCTACTGCATCTAAGCCCAAAGCTGCCTCCAAGCCCAAGTCTGCACCCAAGAGGAATACAAGGAGCATTCCTGCAGCTGAGAAGAACAAGGCCCTAGTGCCTGAGACTGTTGCTGAAGAAGAGGAAGAGAATGTTCTGAGAAAGCTCAAGCCCAAGATCCCAGACCACAATGATGCTCATCCTGTGGCTAAGGACATGAAGCTCAGGAGAGATTCAGGGCTGAGGAAGTGGAGAGAAGCAGATCCGTATGCTTCAAGGAGAAGGACTGCCGTGGATTACAGATTTCACACCAAGGAACAGCAGGACTTCTATGAGACAGTGCTGCTAGATAAGAAGCCCATTGTCTGTGACATGAGATGGGTCGACTGGACCTACATGAGGGAGAAGGAGGAACACTATCCGGGAGTATATGACAGCTTTAGTGCTTGTGGAGTTGCTGACTTTGTTTGGCAGAAGCTCACAAAGTGGAACGAGGAACTGATCATGCAATTCTACTCCACGGCACACTTTTACCCAGATGGAAAGATCACATGGATGTCTGAGGGTACAAGGTACCAATCTACAGTGGCTGAGTCGGCACAGCTCATTAATGCCCCAGAGGAGCATGATGATGACTTGGACATATATGCCAAGAAGAAAATGGACCACAATTCCATGTCCAATATGTATAAGGAAATTCCAAATGAGGCACATGACACTTTCAAATTTGGCTCAGTGCACTATCTTCTGTCAGGACTGCCAACCATCAATTGGATCTTGAGGCACACCTTGTTGCCCAAGTATGGAGATCACAAGATGATCAGAGGCCATGCTATCAACTTGCTACATGTATTTGATGTGCCTCAGAAGTTCAAGGTGATGAGCCTCATAGTGGAAACTATCAAAAGGACTGCAGCAGATCAGAAGAGGAGTTGCGGATATGCCCCTCAGATCCAGGAGCTCATTAACTCCAAGATGGGCACGGGCATATATTTATTGGACAAGGAACACCTGCCCATCCGTCCAGATTTTGAGGATAACCAAGTGGTCATGACTGAGAATGAGCCATCATCAGTTCAAGAACAAGCAAAGAAGGAGAAGGCAAGAAAGGAGAAAGCTGCCAAGATGCCAACTCAAGAGGAGGCATCTGAGTATTTCTTGAAGACTAAACAAGAGCAGCTTGGTTACTTGATTGCATCCACGCTGAGGATTGAGCAAAGTCTGGCCACCCTCACTCAGAATCAGTAGAGCCTAGAGAGAATCATGGAACAGAAGTTCTATGACTTGGATGTCAAAGTAACAGAAGTTCAGTCTGCAGTGGAGCAGCTCCAGGAGGACATGCAGGAGAGGAGAGGCAGGACTACCACTCATGCCTTTGCTAGAGTGCCACGAGGCCCGAGGTCATCTGCCGTGCCAGTTGCTGACACCAGAGCCACCACTTCAGCACCAGCTACAGCCTCAGTTCCACCAGCTCCAGCATCTACTTCAGCTCCAACTCCAGTGTTTACTTCAGCGTCTACCGAAGCCTTCGTCCTTGGGGTGATCCGGACTCCACCACCACCAGAAGATCAAGCCTGAGCGTCAATCTAGCACTATGCATTTTCTAGGAACTTTTTGGTAACTTGTTGCCAAAGGGGGAGAAGATGTATAGATCATAGGCTTCGAGAGAGAGAGAGTGTTGCTTTTCTCTCTTGCTTTATTTGGTGGTTTTTCGAACTTGTTTGCTTTTGAGTGCTTGAGATACTACGTCATTATTTGTGAGACATTGATGATCATGTGTTTGATCATAAGCTACACTTAATGTTTGCTTAATGCTATTATCTTATCTATCTTATGTGATCATTCACTATTCTTGGTGATGAGTGCATGTATTTCATTCTTATCATTTTAAGCACTCCACCAAGATGTATGTGACATGGAAGAGTAACCCATGACTCTAACTGCTTGTGCATTTGCAGTCCAAAGCAAATTTTAAATATGCACAAATTTAGGGGGAGCTCTTACTTATCACATACTTCTCAAAGCGACGATATATTTCATGCTTATTATCATTTGTCGAAGCTTTGATCTATATGTTGTCATCAATTACCAAAAAGGGGGAGATTGAAAGTACAACTATCCCTAGGTGGTTTTAGTAATTCATAACAACATATAGCTCATTGAGCTAATGCTATTCCAAGATGATTATTTCAGGAAAGCTCAATGATTGGCATGGCATGGATGTGAAAGTGGAACCCTCAAAATGCTAAGGACAAAGGATTGGCTCCAGCTCAAAAGCTCAAGACTCCTCATTTTATATTTTAGTGATCCAAGATCACATTGAGTCTTTAGGAAAAGCCAATACTATCAAGGAGGGATGAGGTGTTGCTTAATGAGCCTCTTGCTTCATGTGCTTAATGATATGCTCCAAAAACCCTCAACTACTTTCCCATATCCACATATGACCTAAACCCTAAGCCAAACTCGGTCCTACCGATTCTTCCTATCCGGCGCCACCGAGTTTTCACTTGTCATTAGCCACTGCCAAACCCTAGCAATTCGGTCCTACCGATAGGGATCTCGGTCTCACCGAGATGGGGTTGCAAACTCTCTGTTTCCCTTTCGTAACTTTTCGGTCTCACCGAAAGAGCGAATCGGTCCCACCGAGATTGCAATGTAAATTCAGTGTTTCCCCTTTGTAACTTTTGGTCTCACCGAAAGAGCAAATCGGTCCCACCGAGTTTTCCTGACCAACTCTCTGGTTAGCTAATTACCAAATTCGGTCTCACCGAGTTTGTGTAATCGGTCTCACCGAGATTACGTTATGCCCAAACCCTAACCATATCGGTCCTACCGAGTTGCATGTCAGTCCCACCGAAAATCTCTAACGGTCACTAGGTTTACATTTTCGGTCCGACCGAGTTTGTTGATTCGGTCCCACCGAGATTGGAAAACTGTGTGTAACGGTTGGATTTTGTGTGGAGGCTATATATACCCCTCCACCTCCTCTTCATTCGTTGAGAGAGCCAACAGAACACATACACCATTCCAACTCATATGTTCTGAGAGAGAACCACCTACTCATATGAATCTTGATCTCTAGCCTTCCCAAGTTGCTTTCCACTCAAATCTTCTTTCCACCAAATCCAAATCCTATGAGAGAGAGTTGAGTGTTGGGGAGACTATCATTTGAAGCACAAGAGCAAGGAGTTCATTACCTACACACCATTTGTTACTTCTTGGAGAGTGGTGTCTCCTAGATTGGCTAGGTGTCACTTGGGAGCCTCCGACAAGATTGTGGAGTTGAACCAAGGAGTTTGTAAGGGCAAGGAGATCGCCTACTTCGTGAAGATCTACCGCTAGTGAGGCAAGTCCTGTGTGGGCGATGGCCATGGTGGGATAGACAAGGTTGCTTCTTCGTGGACCCTTTGTGGGTGGTTGCTTCTTCGTGGACCCTTCGTGGGTGGAGCCCTGTGTGGACTCGCGCAACCGTTACCCTTGGGTGGAGCCCTGTGTGGACTCGCGCAACCGTTACCCTTCGTGGGTTGAAGTCTCCATCAACGTGGATGTAGGATAGCACCACCTATCCGAACCATGGGAAAAACATCCGTGTCTCCAATTGCGTTTGAATTCTCCAAACCCTTCCCTTTACATTCTTGCAAGTTGCATGCTTTACTTTCCGCTGCCTATATACTCTTTGCATGCTTGCTTGAATTATGTGATGATTGCTTGACTTGTCCTAAATTAGCTAAAATCTGCCAAGAACTAAAATCGGGAAAAGGTTAAGTTTTTATTTGGTCAAGTAGTCTAATCACCCCCCTCTAGACATACTTTCGATCCTACACTAGGACAATCTGAGTGTGCCCTGAGAAAGAGATATGTGCAGCTCCTATCGGGATTTGTCGGCACATTCGGGCGGTGTTGCTGGTCTTGTTTTAACCTGTCGAAGTGTCTTGAAGAACCGAGATACCGAGTCTGATCGGAACGTCTTGGGAGGAGGTCTATTCCTTCGTTGACCGTGAGAGCTTCTCATGGGCTAAGTTGGGACTCCCCTGTAGGGATTTGAACTTTCGAAAGCCGTGCCCGCGGTTATGGGCAGATGGGAATTTGTTAATGTCCGGTTGTAGATAACTTGAACCTTAATTTAATTAAAATGAATCAACTGAGTGTGTTACCGTGATGTCCTCTTCTCGGCGGAGTCCGGGAAGTGGACACGGTGTTAGAGTAATGTTTGCGCAGGTTGTTCTCTAGTTTCTCGCTCGCGCTTTGCCTCCTCTTCTCGCTATCTTTTGCGAATTAGTTAGCCACCATATTTTGCTAGTCGCTTGTTGCAGCTCCACATATTTACCTTACCTTGCCTATAAGCTTAAATAGTCTTGATCGCGAGGGTGCGAGATTGCTGAGTCCCTGTGGCTCAGAGATTACTATTACACCAGATGCAGGGCCTGATGATTCCGCTCCAGGTGACGTGCTTGAGCTCAAGTGGGAGTTCGACGAAGACTCTCAACGTTACTATGTTTCCTTCCTGATGATCAGTAGTGGTGCCCAGTTGGGGGTGAACGGGACCGTTGTCGCATGTTGGGTTATCTTTTATTTTGGCGCCGTAGTCGGGCCATGAGTGTTTGGTTGATGTAATGTTATTTATGTACTTGATTGACGTGGCGAGTGTAAGACAACTATGTTATCCTCCCTTTTATTATCTTATCACATGGGATGTTGTGAAGATTGCCTAACTTGCGACATATGCCTTCAATGCGATTATGCCTCTAAGTCGTGCCTCGATACGTGGGAGATATAGTCGCATCGAGGGTGTTACACAGGCGCGCCCCCACCCTCGTGGACAGGTGGTGGGCCCCCTGGCCTTCATCTTTTGCAGGTATTTTTCATATTTTCTGAAAAGTTGCTCCGTGAAGTTTCAGGTCATTCCGAGAACGTTTGTTTCTGCACATAAATAACACCATGGTAATTCTGCTGAAAACAGCGTCAGTCCGGGTTAGTTCAATTCAAATCATGCAAGTTAGAGTCCAAAACAAGGGCAAAAGTGTTTGGAAAAGTAGATACGACGGAGACGTATCAACTCCCCCAAGCTTAAACCTTTGCTTGTCCTCAAGCAATTCAGTTGACAAGCTGAAAGTGATAAAGAAAATCTTTTACAAACTCTGTTTGCTGTTGTTGTTGTAAATATGTAAAGCCGACATTCAAGTTTTCAGCAAAGATTATAACTAACCACATTCGCAATAACGCATAGGTCTCAAGTTTACTCATATCAATAGCATAATCAACTAGCGAGCCATAATAATAAATCTCGGATGACAACACTTTCTCAAAACAATCATAATATGATATAACAAGGTGGTATCTCGCTAGCCCTTTCTGAGACCGCAAAACAGAAATATAGAGCACCTTTAAAGACCAAGGACTGACTAGACATTGTAATTCATGGTAAAAAAGATCCAGTTAAGTCATACCCAATGTAAACTAACAGTAATGAATGCAAATGACATCGGTGCTCTCCAACTGGTGCTTTTTAATTAGAGGAGGATGACTCAACATAAAAGTAAATAGATAGGCCCTTCGCAGAGGGAAGCAGGGATTTGTAGAGGTGCCAGAGCTCGGTTTTGAAGCAGAGATGAATAATATTTTGAGCAGTATACTTTCATTGTCAACATAACAACCAAGATATGGCGATATCTTCCATGCTACACACATTATAGGCGGTTCCCAAACAGAATGGTAAAGTTTATACTCCCCCTTCCACCAATAAGCATCAATCCATGGCTTGCTCGAAACAGCGAGTGCCTCCAACTAACAAGAGTCCCAGGGGGAGTTTTGTTTGCAATTATTTTGATTTAGTTTGCATAAAGCATGGGACTGGGCATCCTGGTGACCAGCCATTTATCTCGTGAGTGAGGAGCGGAGTCCACTCCTCTTGAGAATAACCCGCCTAACATGGAAGATACAGACATCCCTAGTTGATACATGAGCTATTTGAGCATACAAAACAGGATATTTATTTGAACGTTTAGAGTTTGGCACATACAAATTTACTTGGAACGGCAGGTAGATACCGTATATAGGTAGGTATAGTGGACTCATTTGGAATAACTTTGGGGTTTATGGATTTGGATGCACAAGAAGTATTCCCGCTTAGTACAGGTGAAGGCTAGCAAAAGACTGGGAAGCGACCAGCTAGAGAGCGACAACAGTCATTAACATGCATTAAAATTAATCAACACCGAATGCAAGCATGAGTAGGATATAATCCACCATGAACATAAATATAGTGAAGGCTATGTTGATTTTGTTTCAACTTGATGCGTGAACATGTGCCAAGTCAAGTCACTTAAATCATTCAGAGGAGAATAGCACCCTATCATACCACATCACAACTATCTCAATAGCATGTTGGCACGCAAGGTAAACCATTATAACTCATAGCTAATCAAGCATGGCACAAGAAACTATGATCTCTAGTTGTCATTGCAAACATGTTTATTCATAATAGGCTGAATCAGGAACGATGAACTAATCATATTTACAAAAACAAAAGAGGTCGAGTTCATACCAACTTTTCTCATCTCAGCCAGTCCATCATATATCATCATAATTGCCTTTCACTTGCACGATCGAATGATGTGAATAATAATAATAATAATAATGCACGTGCATTGGACTAAGCTGGAATCTGCAGGCATTCAATAAACAGGAGAAGACAAGGCAATATGGGCTCTTTTGTCAGATAAACAATAATGCATATAAGAGCCACTTCAACAA
This sequence comes from Triticum urartu, assembly GCF_003073215.2. NCBI lineage: Eukaryota > Viridiplantae > Streptophyta > Magnoliopsida > Poales > Poaceae > Triticum > Triticum urartu. The sequence goes on along the minus strand of NC_053022.1, from coordinate 444,932,697 downwards.
TTTAATTATGGTCTTCTCCAATCGACCTCCAAAGAAAAGAAAAGAAATAAAACTATTTACACAGGAAAGCTCCCAACAAGCAAAAGAAGAATAGGAAATCTTTTTGGGTTTTCTTTTTAATTACTACTACAAGCATGGAAAATAAACTGATTAAAAGCTACAACTAAATTTTTTTGGTTTTCCTTAAGGTTTATTAAACACACAAGAAGAAAGCATAAAAAGGAAAATAAACTAGCATGGATGATACAATGAAAAAGTATGAGCACCGACATCTAGCAATGAGTGTGTGAGCATAAATGTAATGTCGGTGGGAAATACGTACTCCCCCAAGCTTAGGCTTTTGGCCTAAGTTGGTCTATGGCCACCGCTAGCCTGGCGGATATCCATAATAGTAGTTGGGCTCGTACTGAGAAGAAGAAGAGGAAGACTCCGATTGCCACTAGTTGACAATCATCTCCGGATCCCACTGGTAATTAGACTGTCGTGCAGGATCAACCTGTGGTTCCGGCTTTGGCTCCATGGCTGGTGCAGGGTTCTGGTAGGCGTGAATAGCCTTTAACGGAACAAGGTACTGGCCTATAGATAAATCAAACAAAGAAGGAGCAATCAGGGTAATAGTCTCAGGATGATGTTTATTAAAGAACAATTGTCATTTAAGCTCTCCTTCCCTATTCTTAACAATAAAATCATGTGCCACCATACTTTTATAATCTAGATAAACACGAGGCAGCACCTTTTCTTCCTTCTCATAATGCCTAATAGGTATGTTAAAATGTGCAGCTAGGTGTGAAGCATAGATGCCTCCAAAGATGGGGCCCTTTGTACGGTTCAGACATAACCATTTGGCAATAATGCCGCCCATACTAACAGAGTTATCACCATATAAACCGTGGAGCAAAATAATAATACCAGGGATACTAAGGTTTCGACACTTTCCGTGACCAATTAAGCAACGACTAGCAAATAATGCAAAATAACGCAAAACAGGAAAATGTATGCTAGTGATTCGTGCATCGGAAACCTTCCTTGTTTCCCCTACAGTGATAGTATCTATAAACCCCTCCACATCATCGCGATGTGGTTCTTCTTTCTTGCCCTCAAAAGGGACTAAACAAACATGACAAAAATCATAAAGTGACATCTCCTTATGCTCATCATATAAATAAAACTCCACCGTAGGTGGTGAGCTCCTAGAATGGAAATGAAAGTTTTGCACAAAGATATTTGTGAGTAAGAGATACTGATTGCATTGGTCGTGGAGGAAAGCGGTGAGGTCTGCATTCTTAGCCAATTCATGAAAATCTTCATAAATCCCGGCTGCTCTCAAGAAATCCTCGGAAGGCCATTCACACGCCCAAACCTCCGCGGTGCGCGGCAGATTATACTTAGGCCTCGCTGCCTTTTCCTTCGAACTTTGGCTCGATGAGCCCCTCAAAAGTCTCCTCATCATTTTCTGAAAAATTCTGAAATTTTTAGTAACTTCAAAATAAAAGTAAACCAAACTCAATAATGTTGATAGCAAATACTCCTACAAGTGCCTAGAGCCTATATCATGCATCAAAACTACTTTTGACCATATAAATTTGACATGCAAGCTCAAGAACAGGGTCACCTAAGCAGCAAAAAATTGCAATGAATAAAGCACTAGAACAAAAACTAATTGGATCAATGGAGGAGTCACATACCAAGGAACAATCTCCCCAAGCAGTTTTGTGAGAGGTGCTTTGAGAAAGGAGATCGAAAATGGCAGCAAAGTGAGCTAGAACTCGTGCTTGAGCTGGATATTCGTGTTTGGGGGAGGAAGAAGGAGTGTATGGGTGAAAGGATAAGTGGAGGAGGGCCACCGTGGGCCCACGAGGCAGGGGGCGCGCCCAGGGGGTTAGGGCGCGCCCTCCACCCTCCTGGGCAAGTGGTTGACCCCCTGTTGTGTTCTCAGTGCCAAATATTCTCAAATATTCTGGAAAAAATCATATTTAAATTTTAGGGCATTTGGAGAACTTTTATTTTCGAGGTATTTTTATATTGCACAGATAATCAGATAATAGACAGAAAAATATTTGTTTTTATTTTATTTAGTATAAATAACAGAAAGTAAAAGTGGAGTACAGAAGGTTGTGCCTTCTAGTTTCGTCCATCTCATGATCATCAAAAGGAATCCACTAACAAGGTTGATCAAATCTTGTTAACGAACTCATTCCGAATAACATGGAACTGGAGAAATTTTGAATAACACTATGTTACATCAACGGGGATATGCACATCCCCAATAATAAGAATATCATATTTCTTCTTGACAGTAGGAAGAGGAAATTCAAAACCTCCAAATATAATCGATGGCATTATTCCAATAGAGTTGATACTATGAACTTGAGGTTGTTTCCTCGGAAAGTGTACCGTATGCTCATTACCATTAACATGAAAAGTGACATTGCCTTTAGTGCAATCAATAACAGACCCTGCAGTATTCAAAAAGGGTCTTCCAAGAATAATAGACATACTATCGTCCTCGGGAATATCAAGAATAAAAAAGTCTGTTAAAATAGTAACGTTTGCAACTACAACAGGCACATCCTCACAAATACCGACATGTATAGCAGTTGATTTATTAGCCATTTGCAAAGATATTTCAGTAGGTGTCAACTTATTCAAATCAAGTCTACGATATAAAGGGAGAGGCATAACACTAACACCGGCTCCAAGATCACATAAAGCAGTTTTAACATAGTTTCTTTTAATGGAGCATGGTATAGTTGGTACACCTGGATCTCCAAGTTTCTTTGGTATTCCACCCTTAAAAGTATAATTAGCAAGCATGGTGGAAAAATTTCAGCTTCTGGTATCTTTCTTTTATTTGTAATTATATCTTTCATGTACTTAGCATAAGGATTGGTTTTGAGCATATCAGTTAATCGCATACGCAAAAAGATAGGTCTAATCATTTCAGCAAAGCGCTCAAAATCATCATGATCCTTTTTCTTGGATGGTTTGGGAGGAAAAGGCATGGGTTTCTGAAACCATGGTTCTCTTTCTTTACCATGTTTCCTAGCAACAAAGTCTTTCTTATCATAACGTTGATTCTTTGATTGTGGGTTATCAAGGTCAACAGCAGGTTCAATTTCTATGTCATTATCATAACTATGAATATTATTGTTAACATTATCACTAGTTTCAGGTTCATTACCTGATTGTGTTTCAACATCAGAAATAGAAATATCATTTGGATCTCAGGTGTTTCAGTAATAGGTTCACTAGAAGCATGCAAAGTCCTATCATTTTTCTTTTTCTTCCTTTTAGAAGGACTAGGTGCATCTATATTATTTCTCTGAGAATCTTTCTCAATTCTCTTAGGATGGCCTTGAGGATACAAAGGTTCCTGAGTCATTTTACCACCTCTAGTCATAACTCTTACAACATTATCATTATCCTTACTATTCAATTCATTGAGCAAATCATTTTGAGCTTTAAGTACTTGTTCTACTTGAGTGGTAACCACAGAAGCATGTTTACTAATAAGTTGAAATTCACCTTTAACATTAGCCATATAATCACCAAAGTGTTCAAGCATATTTGAATTGTATTTCAATTGTCTACCAAAATAAGCATTAAAATCTTCTTGCTTAGCCATAAATTTATCAAACTCATCTAAGCATGGGCTAGCAAACTTAGTAAATGGGATTTCAGCTTTATCATATCTATAGAGAGAATTTACCTTTACTACCTGTGTCGGGTTATCAAGACCATGAGTTTCTTCAATAGGTAATGGATTAAGATTATATGTTTCTTCAACAGGCGGTAAATTAAGACCCTATATTTCTTCAATAGGAGGTAAATTCTTAACATCTTCAGCTTTAATACCTTTTTCTTTCATAGATTTTTTTGCCTCTTGCATATCTTCAGGACTGAGAAATAGAATACCCCTCTTCTTCGGAGTTGGTTTAGGAATAGGCTCAGGAATTGGCTCCGGAGTTGTCCAATTATTTTCATTTGCCAACATATTATTCAATAGAATTTTAGTTTCATCCGGTGTTCTTTCCCTGAAAACAGAACTAGCACAACTATCCAGGTAATCTCTGGAGGCATCGGTTAGTCCATTATAAAAGATATCAAGTATTTCATTTTTCTTAAGAGGATGATCAGGAAAAGCATTAAGTAATTGGAGAAGCCTCCCCCAAGCTTGCGGGAGACTCTCTTCTTCAATTTGCACAAAATTATATATATACCTTAAAGCAGCTTGTTTCTTATGAGCAGGGAAATATTTAGCAGAGAAGTAATAAATCATATCCAGGGGACTACGCACACAACCAGGATGAAGAGAATTAAATCATATCTTAGCATCACCCTTTAATGAGAACGGAAATATTTTAAGGATGTAAAAGTAACGAGTTCTCTCATCTTTAGTGAACAGGGTGGCTATATCATTCAATTTAGTAACATGTGCCACAACAATGTCAGATTCATTACCATGAAAAGGATCAGATTCAACCAAAGTAATTATAGCAGGATCAAAGGAGAATTCATAATCCTTATCAGTAACAAAGATAGGTGAAGTAGCAAAAGCAGGGTCAGGTTTCATTCTAGCATTTAGAGATTGCTTACTCCATTTAGCTAATAACCTTTTGAGTTCATTTCTATTTTTGCAAGCCAAAATAGCTAAAGCAGCTTCTTGATCAAAAACATAACCCTTAGGAATAACAAGTGATTCTTCATCATCACTGAGGGAGTCCTGGATTAGGGGGTGTTCGGATAGCCGAACTATACCTTCAAGCCGGACTCCTGGACTATGAAGATACAAGATTGAAGACTCCGTCCCGTGTCCGGAAGGGACTTTCCTTGGCGTGGAAGGCAAGCTTGGCGATACGGATGTTCAGATCTCCTACCATTGTAACCGACTGTATGTAACCCTAACCCTATCTGGTGTCTATATAAACCGGACGGTTTTTGTCCGTAGGACAACATACACATCAACAATCATACCATAGGCTAGCTTCTAGGGTTTAGCCTCTCTGATCTCGTGGTAGATCAACTCTTGTAATACCCATACCATCAATATTAATCAAGTAGGACATAGGGTTTTACCTCCATCGAGAGGGCCCGAACCTGGGTAAAACTTCGTGTCCCCTGCCTCCTGTTACCATCCGGCCTAGACGCACAGTTCGGGACCCCCTACCCGAGATCCACCGGTTTTGACACCGACATTGGTGCTTTCATTGAGAGTTCCTCTGTGTCGCCGCCATCAGGAAGGATGCCTCGCCCCGTCTTTAAAGACGGCACTGTTGCTAAGGGAGTTTTGGCTGTCGGCCAAACCCTCCAGCTAGGTGGTTTTCTTATGACCACCTGTTCGACTTCTACACCGATGATGACCTCTCGAGCCATCAAAAACAATCTTCATGTCAACTCGGAACTTGCCGAGCAGTTAGATCCAATAGAGCTTTCCTCCATAAACGAGCTCTTGGACCGCTTCACCGCCCTGGGAGTCGCTACGGATTACGACCAGATCGGGCCTAAAACCGATCTGAGAAAGATTAACTCTCCCCAAGCCACCCACCATGTCGCCGTGGTAGAGGGACAGTGCGGCGACGCTTCATCTATCCTAAGGACTTGCTACGTCCGGATTCCCGATCCCTCCAAGCCGGATGTCCGCGGAGGGGAGGATATCACTCAAGACCTGAACCTAGAATCAGGCGACGGACTCGATTCATTGGACGACATCCAGGAATTCTAATTTTCGAGTTCGTAAATTCCTCGGCCTCTGAGCCTCAGAAGGGGTAAGGCTTTGGACTTAATTCCACACACCCACCCGAACATTAGCGATCTATCCCAAATCAGGCAAGAGCCCAATGAAACAGTACATCATTACTGGGCCAGATTCCTCCTGGTTATGCACAGGATAAAGGGCTGTCGCGAGAAAGACGCAATTCTATCCTTCTGCAATAATTGCATGGACAAGGGAATACTCAACGCCATAGGTCGCCGTGATATTACACGCTTCGCCAACTTAGCATCCATAGTACGAAAGTACTGTGCGATGGAAAGCTCCCAGAAAACCAAAACAAAATTTTGGGACAATCCGGCCCTTAATGCAAGCCCAGTCCGAAACAAGAGGGTGCATCATCGCCAGACACCCGGGTCAAACACCAAAAAGCAAAAACCCTCTCCAGGGCATGGAACCATACTGGAAGGATGGCTTAATGGACCCTATAAAATTCATAGCACAGAGGACGCCATACCAACTCACAGCCTTAGAGCATGTTGGATACTCCGGCAGGTGGCCAAGATCGGCGAGAACCTCCTAATCACGGAGACCAGAGAAAGCCACCCTAGAGACTCCAATACGGTACTAACAGTCTTCGAGACCTTCGCATCAAATAATATGTGAAAAAGGACACTCCGCAGCCTTGCCGAAGTCTACCAAGTAGCAACAGTAAACCCGTGGAGTGACACGGCCATTACCTTCAACGCCAATGATGAACCTAAATTCCGAACAGCCCGAGCACCAGCCTCATTGGTCCTCAGTCCAATAGTGGACGGCTTTCATCTCACCAAGGTACTCATGGACGGCGGCAGCAGATTGAACCTCATCTATGAGGAAACCCTCCAAAAATGGATATAGACTGGAACCGCATCACGCGAAGCAGCACAACCTTTAGAGGAATAATCCCCAGTCGGGAAGCGCGCTGTACAGGAAAAATCACATTGGATGTGGTGTTCGGCACGCCGGACAATTACAGGTCCGAAGAAGTCACGTTCCACGTGGCCCCGTTCAGCAGTGGTTATCACGCTTTGCTAGGGTGGGAAGCATTCACAATCTTCCAAGCAATACCCCATTACGGGTACATGAAGCTCAAGATGCCCGGGCCTAACGGGATCATCACTCTCGCTAGTGATTCGGATGTAGCACTCCGCGCCGAAAACAAGACAGCCGCACTGGCCCTCGAGGCACTATCCGAAGCCCTAGCAGCCGAGGAACTGACTGCGCTGTGCTCTACCATGAATAGGGACGACGTGGTACTCGATAAAAGATCCAAGTCCACCTCCTTTAAACCAGCGGACGAAATAGTCAAATTCCAAGTCTATCCAACGGACCCCAACAAAACAGCTTCCATCGGGGCACATTTAAACCCTGATGTCGACACCGCATTGCGAGAGTTCCTACGGGAGAACTGGGACATTTTCGCGTGGCATCCTTCGGACATGCCAGGAATCCCATGCAGGCTAGCCGAGCACAACTTAAATATCCAAACAGGATTCAAACCTGTCAAACAGGCTCTTCGGCATTTTTCCGAACCTAAGAGACAGGCTATGGGAGAGGAGCTAGCAAAGCTATAGGAAGCCAGATTCATCAGAGATATAAAACATCTGGACTGGCTAGCAAACCTAGTGATGGTACAAAAGAAGGACAAATCCTGGCGCCTGTGTGTCGATTTTAAAGACCTCAACAAGGCTTGTCCAAAGGATCCCTTCCCTCTCCCCCGCATCGATCAAATTATCAATGCCACCGCAGGACATGATTCGTTGTGTTTCCTCGATGCATATTCTGGCTACCATCAAATCAAGATGGCAGAATCAGACCAAGCCGCAACGGCATTTATCACACCATACGGGCCATTCTGCTTCAACACAATGCCCTTCGGTCTCAAAAACGCCGGCGCAACATATCAGCGCATTATTCAGACATGTCTGGCAAGCCAGATCGGTAAAATAGTGGAGGCATACGTAGATGATGTGGTCGTCAAAACAAGACATGTTGAATCTCTAGTAGACGACTTGAGGCTCACATTTGATAATATCCAAACATACGACATTAAGCTCAACCCGGAAAAATGCGTCTTCGGCGTTACAGCCGGAAAGCTCTTGGGCTTCATTGTACCCAGTAGAGGAATTGAAGCCAATCCAGCCAAGATCCGAGCTTTGTTGAAATTGGATATCCCAAAGGACCTCAAACAAATACAAAAGTTAACCGGATGTGTGGCAGCTCTAAGTCGCTTTATCTCCCGCCTGGGAGAAAAGGCCCTCCCCCTTTACTGCCTCCTTCGGCGCACCGAACACTTCAAATGGACGGACGCAACCACAGCTGGACTCGACGAAATAAAAGCCATACTAGCAACGAACCCACTCCTGGCCGCGCCAAACATCGGCGAACCAATGCTATTGTACATCGCAGCAACACATCAGGTTGTAAGCGCAGTGCTCGTCGTCGAACGAGAAGCGGACGGACACAAATTCCCCCTTCAAAGGCCTATCTATTATGTGTCCACTGTCCTCACTCCCTGCAAATCACGGTACCCGCATTATAAAAAGATTGTGTACGCGGTATTCATGGCATCCCGGAAGCTACGACACTACTTCCAAGAGTATTCAATAACAGTAGCCTCAGAAGTACCACTTAATGACATTATTAACAACCATGACGCAACGGGCCGGATCGCGAAATGGGCCATCGAGATCCTCCCGTTTGACATAACTTACAAGCCACGATGAGCCATCAAGTCACAAGTTTTGGCCAATTTCGTCGCAGAATGGACGGAGGCTGAACTCCCTAAAGAGTACGGCACATATTCAAATTGGATCATGCATTTCGACGGCTCCAAGATGTTGGCCGGACTGGGGGCTGGTGTCGTTTTGACGTCCCCCATAGGAGACACAGTTCAATACGTACTATAGATTATGTACACAGACTCCAACAATGCAGCCGAATATGAGGCCCTTTTACATGGTCTCCGGATGGCAGTAACCATGGGCATTCAACGCCTAGAGGTGCGCGGGGACTCGAACCTCGCAATATCCCAAATAAATGGAGACTTCGACACCAAAGATCCAAAGATGGCAGCTTACCATAACGCCGTCCTAAAAATGTCAGCTCGGTTCGAAGGGCTTGAATTTCACCACATAGCCCGGGAAAATAATTAGGCGGCAGATGTCCTGGCACGCATCGGCGCAAAACGCGATGTAGTCCCCCCAACATCTTCTTGGAAAGGTTGTTCAAGCCATCCGTAGTATGGGAAGGGGAGCCGCACAACAACAGCCCGGACCCAACCGCACTGCCCGACATCGAACATTCTGACACAATCGGCGGCTCTGCTAATGAAATAACACCCTCAGCCCACATAATAATGGCCGTCATAGCCCCGTGGACAGAACCATTCCTCGCCTACCTTACTAGGCAGGAACTCCCCGAGGACCAAAATGAGGCACGCTGCATAGTGCGGCGATCCAAAGCCTACAAAGTCCATGAAGGAGAGCTTTATAAGAAAAGCACTACCGGAGTCCTTCAAAGGTGCATCTCCGAAGAGGAAGGGCGGGACCTCGTGGCTGAAATTCATGCCGAACTCGGTGGTCATCACGCTGCAGCTCGGTCCCTTGTAAGCAAGGCCTTCCATACAGGCTTTTATTGGCCGACGACTCGGGCAGATGCCCAGGACTTAGTCCAAAAATGCACCGGTTGCGAGCTCTTTGCAAATCAAAGCCATATGCCACCTACCGCCCTCCAAACCATCCCCATCACTTGGCCTTTCGCGGTCTGGGGGCTTGACATGGTTGGACCGCTTAAAGGCGGAACCCACAAGCACAAATACTTACTGGTCATGGTGGATAAGTTCACCAAATGGATAGAAGCCAAGCCTGTTAAGACGGCCAAATCCGGACCTGTGATAGACTTTATATCCGGGGTTGTACACCGTTACGGCATCCCCCACAGCATCATCACTGATAATGGCATGAACTTCACGGCCGACAAGGTAAAACTCTGGTGCAAAAACATGGGCATCAAGCTCGATTATGCTTCCGTCTATCACCCATAAACCAACGGCCAGGTCGAACGTGCAAATGGTCTTATCATGAGCGGCATCAAACCCAGGTTAGTGCGGTCCCTCAAGGAATCTAACACGCACTGGGTAGAGGAAATCGACTCCGTACTGTAGGGGCTGCGGACCACGCCGAATCGCACCACTGGATACACACCATTATTCATGGTGTACGGCGCTGAGGCAGTTTTGCCTTGCGACATAATTCATGACTCACCTCGAGTGCGCATGTACGAAGAAAGAGAAGCCGAGCTCGATCAGCAGGACAGTTTGGACACATTAGAGGAGGAGCGTGATATGGCAAAGGCCCGTTCCGCATTTTATCAACAACAGGCTCGAAGATATCAAAGCAGAGAAGTACGGGCCAAAAATTACAACGTTGGCGAACTAGTTCTATGCCTCCCGGACAAGAAAAAGGACAAACTCAAGCCCAAGTGGGAAGGTCCCTCCATCATCGACCAAGTCCTGACTGGTGGTGCATACCGCCTGCGAAGTGCATCGGATAACTGACTCGAGCCGAACCCATGAAACGTCGCCCGCCTCCGAAGATTCTATGCCTAGCGCCGGATCCCGTGTTCGTCTCCTTACTCTGTCCATTTTTTATATATACCTTCTGCCGTACATTTCTCTCCTTCTCTCTCTCTCTTCCCCTCTTATAGCCTTTAGAGCCTCACAAAGTGACGCGCTATCCGCGCTCAGCAAACCTGGGGGCTTCTTTCGACAGAAGCTTACTTCTACGGGCTTCACGCCCAACACATGTGTCAAACTTCCGCATGTACCTTTTATTCACCACTATATGCATCGATATGACATAAGTTTTGGCCAAGCTGGGTTGCCTGGCTCCTGTGCTTACCCCTACGTTCCTGATTGTTCGGCTAGGCAGTAAAGGGGGCACCTCTGCGATTGTTACTGTCGGGTCAGCCGGACATGTACCTCAGACTGGGTGAAGCCGAAAGCTAGCATTCTTAAGGGAATATTCGGTCGGTGAACTAAAGACGATCTTTTTATTTTTTCCACGTGCCCCCAGATGTTTTTTCTGCGTTTCTCTTCGCAGCATGGACATGCACTTTAGGGCATGCCTCCCAGGGAAAGGAACCCCTAACGGAACTATTCTCCCTGGAAGATGTTTCTTACTAACCATGTAACATAACATAACTAGTCGGGCACTTGTCTGTTCATGCCACAATGACCCCTACGCCTGGTCTCCACGCATTCCCCGGTTCCTATATAACCGCATGGGAATTCGGACACACTCCGGACCGTCAGGTCCCGAGGCTGAAGAGAAAAGGTCGGCCATGACAAATGATCTACAATCCGGCTAGAGGCATTATAAATGTCAATTAAAATTACATAGTCATTTTGACTGACTGTACTCCTCCTCAATACCATCTAACAGGCTGTCTAATTTACAGTCCTGCTGGGAATACTTTGCGGCCAACTCCACTTGGCCGTATACTAAGCTCACAGGGATCTCCTTCCCATCGGGCCCTACAGGACCAACCTCGGCCATATGGTTGGGGTCGGCCTGTGAATATCGCGTCTTCACCATAGCCCAGGCCTCCCTAGCGCCTTGACGGCAGGCTGATATATTCCACAACTGGAATCGCCGCCGTGCTCCCCTCAGCTTCTCCGCAAGCACTCCAAGACCTTCGGGTGTGGAGACGGATGGCCACAGGACTTGGGCAACGCCTCGCATCGCCTGCCGAACTCGATTGAGCAATTGCAAGAGCTCGGGAAGAAGGTCACCCGTAGAACCGGGCATCTCCTCTGCAGGACGACCTATTAACATACCTACGGATATTGCTCTGTTAATCAACGGCACCACCGAACTTTCTTTTATAAGGTTCGCTCAAGCACTTACTAAATATGTCGCGCCGAAGCCGCTGATTCTCCTTCACGGAGTCTGACAGCTGGGCACGAACATCTTTTAGCTCAACGCCCAGCCAGGTGTTGGCATCTTGGAGAACGTTCTTCTCCCCCATCACCTTTAACAGCACCCTCTCACCAGCCTTTAGTTGGCGTTCGAGGTGTTGCTTTTCCGGATTCAATCTGGCACCATCTGCGACTTTATTTGTCAGATTCGCACACAAGCCGTGCTTCACCACATACTTATCTTTCGAAATGAATATTACCTGAGGGGGTCTCCTTAGGCTCCCCTGCCGCGGCTAGTGCGGCCCCCAGTTGGGCTTTGCACTCTTCCAGCTCCTGGGTCAGTAGGGAATTCTTTTCTGTAAGAACCTGCATTTCGAATGATCCTTAAACCAGTTATTCTAACTGTTTTCAGTCTCGAGGGCTACTGCTACATATATATTCATCAAAATTTTCTTACCCGTATGTCTTTTACATATTGCTCCGTGGCTCTGGCTAGACCATTTTGAGCAGCACGGAGGTGTGCATCTCCCGAATTGAAGGCATCTAATGCCTCTTGGGAGAAGCAAGCGTCGCGAAGAATTGTCCGGCGACGCCTGTGGTTCATGGCACTTTCCACCTCTGAGTTGGTGGCAGATAATCCGTCCGCATCTTCCATCAGAGGAACGTCCGGCACAGGCCTTGCGTTCGCTTCCGCCCCCGGACCAGGCCTTGGAGCCTGGCTGGTGGAGGCACGATTAGCAGCCTCTCCGGATATAGCCCGGCGAGGTCTCTTCGTCCTGAAAAGGGCACGAGTGTCAAGTGTGCCTCAAAGGTATAACGACTGGGATAAAGGGGCGCGCCATACCTTCGCGTTGACGCATCGGTCCGAACTGCACATCTTTTCTGCCCATGGGGCCCTGCGGCCCCTGGTTGGTTTGTCGCCGCAGGTTCGGCCTTCTGCCTCAGAAACCTCCCCTGCAAAGTTCGGTTGCAATCAGGAAATTAAACACGTGTGGACGGATCCCTGTCCGGGGTACAAGGACTTCGGTCTTAGGTACCTGGGGTGTTCGGATTAACCTTGGTGACCTTTTCAGGACGTAATGGCCTTGGGGTGGTAATCGGACGTAATGGCCACCAAGGCGCTGTCCTCGCTCAATTGATGGAACACTCCATCAATCAACTCCACAGATATGTCCGGATCCTCCCGAGAGGCCGGGTCAAGAGACTGTCCTGAGTCCTCAGGTTGTGGAGGCGGGCTGCTTATGTCCTTTACGGCCCGGCGCAGTTCCTGCGTTGAAGTCATCAAACTAAGTATTTAACAATGGGAACACTAAACGGATGTGCAAGTAAAAGCGACCACTTACCCAGCTTGGGGGATTGTGCATAGAGAATCCACCCTGTGGGTTGACGCGGAGAAATTCCTCCTCTCCCCCCTTGTACAAAGTGGACAAGATCTTTAATAGAGCGGCAACTGAATCTGGCCCTTTACGGCCGTAGCAGGTGGCGTCGTCCGCCCCGTTGAAATCCCACATGGGGTGGCTTCTGTACTGAAGCGGTTGCACCCCCCGCATGACGCATTCGGACATAACTCCGATCATGGTTAGTCCAGAATGGGCTAACAATCTTATTCGGCCCATAAGATAAACGATGTCCCTGTTGCTTTCCCTTTGAGGGCTCTGTGGACGCCAGCTTAGGCGCTTTTTTAAAGGAGCACTATCGAACTCTGGAAGGCCGATCCGGACAGGATCCGGCAGTGGGACGTCTTCTATATAGAACCATTCCAAGGGCCAGTCTTCAGATACCTTCTTTGGGGTTTCGAACAGATATCCAGTCCCGGCGATGCGCCATACTTCGGCTCCACCCACTTGATACATTGACCCTTTCTTGGAACAGGGCACGAGGCAAAATAGCTCCTTCCATAGTCTGAAATGAGCTTTGATACCCAGAAATAGCTCGCAGAGGGCTACAAAGCCCGCGATATGCAATGCTGAGGCAGGCGTGAGATGATGTAGCTGGAGGCCGTAGAACTCCAGCAACCCCCGGAGAAACGGGTGGACGGGAAATCCGAGCCCCCTTATTAAGTAAGGAACAAGGCACACCCGCTCTCCTTTAGAAGATTAGGGGCATTCTCTGCTTGCTCTCCGCCGTTGTAGACGGCGAGACCGGCTCGGACCAGGACCATATAGGCTGGGGGGAGAAATCCTTTGGTCTGAAGCGTCACTAGCTCACTGTGCGGAGTAGAACATCTCTCCCAATATCCAGGCTTAGGGCTAGAAGGACGAGAGGAGGAGTTGCAGCGGCTGGCCATGGTGGAATGGACTTTTGTCGGATGCGCTCTGATGAACACTCGTGGAGGGGAGAAGCTGTGGATTGGATCTAAATCCTCGTCCCCTTAAAAAGGGCAACTCATTCAGGCAGCTAGGGGTGTGAACATAAAAACACTCAGACTTTTCATATTTGTTTGACATGTGGAAAACGGCCATTATTGGGCGTAGAAGCCAAGGGGCGCAACATCTACACGAAATCGGACTTTATTCGAACAGGTACACAGAATTTGGAGGAGAACCCGCCTTGCAATGCCGAAGACAATCTGCGCACCGGACTCATCGTCATTGAAGCCTGGTTCGGGGGCTACTGAGGGAGTCCTGGATTAGGGGGTGTTCGGATAGCCGAACTATACCTTCAAGCCGGACTCCTGGACTATGAAGATACAAGATTGAAGACTTCGTCCCATGTCCGGAAGGGACTTTCCTTGGCGTGGAAGGCAAGCTTGGCGATACGGATGTTCAGATCTCCTACCATTGTAACCGACTCTATGTAACCCTAACCCTATCCGGTGTCTATATAAACCGGAGGGTTTTAGTCCGTAGGACAACATACACATCAACAATCATACCATAGGCTAGCTTCTAGGGTTTAGCCTCTCTGATCTCGTGGTAGATCAACTCTTGTAATACCCATAGCATCAATATTAATCAAGTAGGACGTAGGATTTTACCTCCATCGAGAGGGCCCGAACCTGGGTAAAACTTCATTTCCCCTGCCTCCTGTTACCATCCAGCCTAGACGCACAGTTCGGGACCCCCTACCCGAGATCCGCCGGTTTTGACACCGACAATCACTTTCATCAATATCATCAGATTCAATATTTTCAATTTCTCTAGCTCTAGCAAGTTGTTCATCAAGAAATTTACCAAGTGGCACAGTAGTATCAAGCATAGAAGTAGTTTCATCATAAGTATCATGCATAGCAGAAGTGGCATCATCAATAACATGCGACATATCAGAAGGAATAGCAGAAGCAGGTGTAGGTGTCGCAAGCTTAGTCAAAACAGAAGGTGATTCAAGTGCAGAGCTAGATGGCAGTTCCTTACCTCCCCTCGTAGTTGAGGGATAGATCTTGGTTCTTGGATCTTTCAAGTTGTTCATAATGATAAGCAGATATAAATCCCAAGTGAATCAAAGAATAGAGCTATGCTCCCCGGCAACGGCGCCAGAAAATAGTCTTGATAACCCACAAGTATAGGGGATCACAACAGTTTTCGAGGGTAGAGTATTCAACCCAAATTTATTGATTCAACACAAGGGGGCCCGAACAATATTCTCAAGTATTAGCAGATGAGTTGTCAATTCAACCACACCTGGAAACTTAATATCTATAGCAAAGTGTTTAGTAGCAAAGTAATATGATAGTAGTGGTAACGATAGCAAAGGTAGTGTTTTTGGTATTTTGTAGTGATGATAGCAATAGCAATGGAAAAGTAAATAAGCGGAGAACAATATATGGAAAGCTTGTAGGAAATGGATCGGTGATGGAGAATTATGCCAGATGCGGTTCATCATGTAACAGTCATAACCTAGGGTGACACGGAACTAGCTCCAGTTCATCAATTTAATGTAGGCATGTATTCCGAATATAGTCATACGTGCTTACGGAAAAGAACTTGCATGACATCTTTTGTCCTACCCTCCCGTTGCAGCGGGGTCCTTATGGAAACTAAGGGATATTAAGGCCTCCTTTTAATAGAGAACCGGAACAAAGCATTAACACATAGTGAATACATGAACTCCTCAAACTACGGTCATCACCGGTAAGTATCCCGATTATTGTCACTTCGGGGTTAACGGATCATAACACATAATAGGTGACTATAGACTTGCAAGATAGGATCAAGAACACTCATATATTGATGAAAACATAATAGGTTCAGATCTGAAATCATGGCACTCGGGCCCTAGTGACAAGCATTAAGCATAGCAAAGTCATAGTAACATCAATCTCAGAACATAGTGGACACTAGGGATCAAACCCTAACAAAACTAACTCGATTACATGATAGATCTCATCCAACCCATCACCGTCCAGCAAGCCTACAATGGAATTACTCACGCACAGCGGTGAGCATCATGAAATTGGTGATGGAGGATGGTTGATGATAACGATGGCGATGGATTCCCCTCTCCGGAGCCCCAAACGGACTCCAGCTCAGCCCTCCCGAGAGGTTTTAGGGCTTGGCGGCGGCTCCGTATCGTAAAACGCGATGATTTCTTCTCTCTGATTTTTTCTCCCTGAAACACAATATATGGAGTTGGAGTTGGAGTCGGAGAGGCAACAGGGGGCCCACGAGGTAGGGGGGCGTGCTCCCAACCCTCGTGGACAGGTGGTGGGCCCCCTGGCCTTCATCTTTCGCAGGTATTTTTCATATTTTCTGAAAAGTTGCTCCGTGAAGTTTAAGGTCATTCCGAGAACGTTTGTTTCTGCACATAAATAACACTATGGTAATTCTGCTGAAAACAGCGTCAGTCCGGGTTAGTTCCATTCAAATCATGCAAGTTAGAGTCCAAAACAAGGGCAAAAGTGTTTGGAAAAGTAGATATGACGGACACGTATCAGTAATTAATTATATTTTGGTCACTTTTTGTGTTCTAAAATGCCGGCCGGCTCACGGAAGGACGTGTTGTCGGCACACGTGCGGATTCAATGAGGGCAGGCGGGGCAGTCTGAAGCCGGTTGCATGCAGCGAGGAGGCATGTTCAGTCGGGCCTGCAGCGAGTGGGGCCCTCTTGGCCGGCGCGCCGGTTCAATGCCTGCGCTATGAGAGGTCGCGTCCGTGTCAGAGCAATCACTCCCTCCAGTCCTTTTTTGTTTGTGTATAACAAAATCTCGTTTTCCATTCACATTTTACAAGTAAAATTCATGAACAAACTATGACCCAAAAAACGATGGGGACTAGTAAACCAGAACGGAGGTAGTAATTTTTTAATCAAAGAAGGGTTTCCCCCTTCCGATTTTCATTACTGAAAACCTACATCTAAACATAGTATTTGCCCTAGAACTACCAGGTTCAACATCTCGCAACATAAAGCCATACAACCATACGCCAAGTAGGTACGTAGTAGGTAGTACTATGAATTCCATTTTCGCTCCATACCAATCGTTCTAAAAACTACTTAGTACTTGTAATGCGCCATTGAAAATCAGAACTCTTAACCCCGCTAAAAAAATGATATTTTAAACGTGGCTACTCGATCTATGGCAACTGGCGAGCCACCGCCTCCAAGTCGTTCACCTGTGGTCCCGACCATCAACTCCTACGGATCAAATTATCACGCGAGCTGACTATTTCTACAAAGGTACGCTCCACCATGTACCCATGAATGCAGCAATCATGCACCTAGGGTTTTAGCGTTTATTTGTTAATGTTGCCTTTACGTAACACTCATGTGTGCGAGACAACGAGAGACCGACTGCGTGCGTGCGCCTCTTCTCTTCGTATATGTACTCCATCGTTTGTCTGGTGTCCACAAAATTATAATAACTACTAGCAATGTGCCAATGTGTTGCCACGCAATCTGAGTAGATTAATACATATTCACCGATTTGATAGAAAAAAAAGTCTAGTTTTGAAATACGTATATCACTAAAAAAAATGTTATGTTTCACCCAAAATATATTCCTTTGGCGGTTTTGATGAGATAAGGGAGGAATGTTGTTGGTTTAAGATTCGAGAAGTGGTATATGTCTAATTTCTACTCTTACTAGCAAGATGCCCGTGCGTTGCACGGAACATCAAGATCTTGTGGGAGAAAAGGATGAATGAGGGAAGGCCTTATCTACAAATGTCGAGAGGACTGCAGGTAAATTGCCATAGTTTTGTTCCTATCCGTTAGATATAAATCGGACGGCCTATATTGCAGGATGGTAGGCCCACCATCATCACCAACTCTATTTTTTATCCCTACTCTTATAAAAAAGCATAGTCGGTGATGATCGTGTGCCTCCCATCCTGAAATATAGGCCGTCCGATCTATATCTGACAAATAGGAAGGAAACTATGGCAATTTTGCAAAAAGATACCCACACCCCTCTCCACACTTGCAAATAAGCCCTTCCCTTGTTCATCCTTTTCTCCACAAGATAAACTACTCATACAAATGCATCTTCATGTTCAGTGCAATGCATTGGTATCTTGCTAGTTGTTGCAAAAAGCCCATGTGAGAGAGAGAGAGGGAGAGAGGAGGAGGACGGAGTGCATGTGTGACAAAGACACAAAGAGTGTGTGTGAGAGATGTATCAGCTTAAAATGAGGCGATAGTGTGTGTGTGTGCACGATTGAGAGGGCGTGTCTCAAGAAGGGAAGAAAAATCTACATAGATACAAGGAGCGGTAGAGAGACATGTATGCGATAGTGGAAGCACGAGTGTGCGGGTGTATAAACCTATCTAGAGGCTAGTCGATAAATGTTTGTGAGAGAAATACGAGACGGGGGTGCAAAAGCGAGAGTTTTGTGTGTGTGAGAGAGAGGTGGTAGTAGGAAGGGGAGTGGCAGCAGGAGTTGTGTGTGTGTGTGTGAGAGAGAGAGGGGGGGAGTTTGTCTGATCGGTAAACAAATGAATAATGCCAGTCTGGGATGGAGACGAAAAGGAGACCGCAACAAATGTTGTGTCTACAGGAGAGAGAGAGAGAGAGAGTAATTTTAGTGGTATGATTCATATCTTGAGACATATAGGGTGTGTGAGAGAATCCCAAAGAGATAAAGAAAAAGTGAAAGACGAGTGGAGACTATGTGTGGCGGTGAAAAAGAAAGCTTAGGTACCTAGTGATACAAGAGAACGGTAGAGACATGAGAGATAATGAAAACCGTGTAATGTATAATGATAGGGAGAGTGTGACACTTCTCAAGGGAGACGTCGAGAGACCATGTTTGCGAGGATAGGAGAAACATGAAGTGAGCATGCGGGTGAGCTGGAGAAAAGAGAGTGATAGCTACATGAAGGAGCATGCATGCGAGAGAGATGGGCATGAAAGGAGTGAACATAAAAGGGATTCAAATATTTGAATTTGAGATGATGATACATGTAATCCATACTTGAACCAAAATTGATCTATCAAACATGCATACTCATATGAATTCACGCGCATCTATGTTATTTAATATGTAGATATAACTGATCCACACATTTTAGTAGAACATAATTTGGTTTAATTTTTTGAATTCAACCTTATGATTTTGAGATAATTGTATTTGTAAATCATATTATACATATAAAGGAGCAGAATTCTTTGTTGTGCTTTTGAAAGTATATATATTAAAAAAAATGATGTATATAGAATTTTATTCCAATCGAAAATGGATCCCGCCCGAAAAAATAGAATACAAATGGGATTCGAATTGAGTTGGCACGGTAAACGTGCACTCTGCAAAATTTGAACGAAGCGGGGAAAGTCGCAGTAACCGCCCGAAACCAAAATCTGCGAGATGGAAATTACTACTGCCTATCCCTGCCACGCAAAGCCTATCTGCTTGATTTCTATAGGTTTCGATAGGGGTAGGTTTGTAATTTCACTCGAACATGATATAACCGCCTCTCACCCGGATTCATACACAGTGGGCGCGAAAACACAGTTTGTCCTCGGCCGAAATCGACTCCCTCCCCGATTCATACACGGTGGGCGCCAAAAACAAACTCTCGTCGGCAAATATTCGGTGCATGTGAGATTACCGTCCTATCACCAACCGACTAATATTACTGTGATGTAGGAAATTTGAAACGGGGGCTAAGTTTGTAAATTTCCTCACATTTGCGACAAGCGCGCCCTGAAGACATGGTTCCCCCTTCCTCTCCACCTCCATTTCCCCATTCGTACTCCGTGGGCGCCAAAACACCCTCTCCACCCCAGCCTCCTCCGTCCGCCACCCCATCCACCGCCGTCCTCCTCCACCATGTCGGAGCTGATACACCGACGCTGCCGTCCATTGCAAGAGATCGACCTCTCTCATCCACGGCTTCGGACCGGGATCCTTGCATCCCGTCCTCTCGCTTCATCCCCGCTGTCGTCTACCTTGCCGGCGCTGCTCCTACGACCGTCTCGTCCACCGCGCCCCGCCGCTACCGTCTACCATCCTTGATCTGCTTCCACGCCACCGACAGCCATCGCTACCGCAGCACCATCAAATTCTCAGCAGATGCATACATGGCGCCGCACCAGAGGCGGTACTCTTTCGTATCTGCTCAACTTATTTATCGTAGCAAGAAAATAGATTGCCACTGCTTTACTCTGATTTCTTGTCCATCACTTACTTGCTAGTTGAGAGCAAACATTGGTTGCGAAGTTGCCTTTGTCTGGTTTGCACCTTCAGATCCGCCATGGCACGCTCAACACTATACTCCCAATGCTTATGGTTTTTGCCTTTTATATTCCACACTAGTTAAATCATAGTAGTCTAAATTTCAAAATTGGGTCAGTCAATTTTCCAGAGCTCGTCGGAGTTGGCCAGTGCGAGTGAAGGGGCTAGGGTGGGGACTTTGGTTGTTGGGGGGTGGTGGTGGGGCCTCGCCGAACAAAGAAAACTCGACGCGGGTGGGGGCGGGGGTGGGGGGTGGGGGTGGCGGAGGAACACAGGCGGTGGGGGATGATGGTCCGGCCGGCGGCCCGTGCAATGTTCTGTATGGGAAGAATCATAGACGAGGAAGAAGAAGGGTTAGGAGACGCAGGATCTTCATCCAACTACCTAAAATGGTCGGCTGGCCCAAATGCAGACATGCCTTTATATTCAGTACCATCATCATACCTGCTTAGCACTACTTCTGAATCCATCAAGCTAAACAATGTCCCACTCATAATTATACTTGTTGCTCAAGTACGAATCTGATATGATGCTGATATTACTAAAATAGATAACATTTAATTGGTCAGCTAATGTTCCTACTTTACTTTCGAAAAAGCACGTGCACCACATATAGAGAGACAACAGGGAGTTGCTTTCTTAATGCGCTCTGGTTCATCATGTGTGGGCACTGCGCAATGAAAATTTTATTATCCAAAATCTGCTCGCTCTTCTTTAGCATGTTCCTCTTCCGTGCTTCTTTAATAAGTACTCTCTCCATTCCTAAATACAAGTCTTTGTATAGATTCCACCATGGACTACATATGGAGCAAAATGAGTGAATCTACACTCTAAAATGTATCTGGATACATCTGTATGTGATCCATAGTGGAAATCTCTACCTAGACTTATATTTTGGAATGGAGGGAGTATGATAGTAGTACAGTATGTTCCTTGTAGTGAATGTGAGCAGGGACATTTGCAGTGTCGAGGTCTATACGGTCGGTTGGTATGGATACTTTGAACTCGTCGGACCTCTTTGATTTGTAGGATTTTGTAAACATGGGAATAGGATTTGTAGTGGCCTGCCCACTTGAATCCTATAAGAATAGCAAGGAAATGCGGGGAGCTGTGTCGCCTTTGAGAGTTATACTGATATTAACAGTACCGCACCTTCAGTTGAAGAGAGATGGTATCCGAAGGCTTTCTAGCCGTACCGGTAATACTAGCACATATATTCCAGCAAGTTCCACTTTGCTGATTTTACTCTTATGCTTACGGTTTTCCCGTTATATCTACACTATCATCTGTGTAGCTGCTTTGTGTCGCACTAGCAGCAGTCCACTCTTGAATGAAGCTAAACACTACAATGACTTACAAAATTGGCACCAAGGCATTGAGTGCCATTCTGGATGCAATGAAACTCATACGCTCACCACCTGTTGATTCTTGTTCAGAATATGATCCTAATGACTATTCTAACCTCGATGAGTCAAAGGCAGATGGCCTGTCCTGTTCACCCATCAAGGTGCCTGTTCTAATTTGGCAAGGTTTTATTGATTGCACGTATCTTGCATATGTTGTCTTGCATTTCTTCTACTTTGTTGCACCGCCATCTGCTTAGTTTACTCATCATATATGTTGAGATGCCATGCCCATCCATTATCAATACATATTCCATCTGTCATCATACCATGTTTTTCCACTCAAATGTTGTTCTTGTGCATCAGACATCAAAAAGGAAGGGGGTGATTGCCGAACCTGAAGGAGCGCCAGCAAAGTCCTTGAAAAACATGGTTGTGCCGGAGAAATCAGATAGCACCCCACTTATATTGGCTGTACAACCAGTGACACAAAACGTAGGACCGACTCCAGCAGACTGTACACATACTTCACTGGCCACACCACTAGCCGCACCACACAGGACCTACACTCCAGCAAAAGGTATGCTGATTTCAGTTGCCATAGCACCAGCCGTACCACAGAAAAATCCCACTCCAGCAAAAAGTACAGCAAGTCCACCGGCCGAAGACCTATCCCAACTGCAGAGACGGCCAATTCCTGTAGATTGTAATCCCATTCCAGTTATTCCCAGTTTAAAAGACAATGCTTTCAATGTTGTTAGGGACTACGTGCATATATTCCCATCATGGGGAGATTATAGTGAAAACAAACACCATTTTCACATCTTCCTGTCCCACTTACGTGTAAGTGCTATTATTCATGGTGATTATTTTCCTGTTTTCAACTGATTGAACACATCAATGATTTACATTACATTGTTGTAAGTAGGCGAGGGTCAATCTGGATAGTCATGACGAGCAAAGCTTGCTTGTGCTTTTCAAGGAAGCATTGCAGCAGTATCGGTGTTACCTGAGGAAATCACACTTTGATGGCAAGTCTATAAACGAATTTCTGGTGAAGTCTCCTGTGCTAAATTTAGAAGACATTGAATGGAAAAACCTTGTTATGCACTGTTCTCGTTCTGAGGATGAGGTATTGCATATGATATCGCATGACAATTTGAACTTCTACTTTTCCTCATGTGCCTTATGGATCTTTTTTGCGGGAAATCTACTCGAAAAAGAATTCCGGCTTGAAAAGAACGACAGGATATCGCAAATATGATGCCCGCTGCTTTGCTCTTGTTAGTACCTGTTGTCTTGTATCACTGTACTTGCATACATACCTAGTTCATTATGTGACAGTAGTATGCATGATAGCTTGCTTATCAATTGTTCGCTCCAAATTATCTGATCTATATGAATGGTTACATTAGTGTAGAATATATCCAATGCCAATGAAGTTTTTTAGCTCTGCATTGTTCTTGTAAGTATCTGCTGTCCTTTATCAGTGTACTTATATTGACATGTAGTTTTTCATGTACCATCACTCTGCAGCTTATTTTCCTTTGCCCTCCATTTTCTACACATAAGATCTATATTTATTCTTACCATAAGGTTGGATAACACCGATGGTACAGAAGAAGTTTAGCTCTGGATTGCTCTTGGTTGTACCTTTTGCCTGTATCGCCGTACTTATATCTTCTTGGTTATGTAGCATCACTCTTCATCTTATCTTAAATATTCTCCATTTTTTTCTTATAGTCACATCTATATTTACTCTTAACAAAATGTAGAATAAAGGCAATGCTTATGAAGAAGATTCTGTGGTAAACTTCTAGAATTCCCCCCCCCCCCGCCCCCCCGTCAGCATGGACAAGGGCTTTATAGAGCCTGCCTTCACCAATAATGTAAGTTTGTCCTTCTCAAGCCTTCGAACTTTGTTGTGTATATTTGGTTAGGCATGACTGCAACAGCTGTTTATTTTTGGTGTTTGCATCAAATTGCATACTTAAAGTTTATTATGTACTCCAGTTCATAAACAAAAGTTTGTCATTCTAAATTTAAGTTTTCAGTTGTACAACCAAGTTCCTTCTTTGTACCATGTAAATTAAACTATACAGAGCAAGTGATCTTATTTTGCCAATCTGAAATGGGATAAATTGACAGCACACTAACCATTGATACTTATGAGTTCTTAATCTGCAATCCAGTGGTGTCGTGAAGCTGTCAACTCCTTCACACTGTCATTTCCTACCATGTCTTGACCTGAACAATACCATATTATGTTAATGCTATTTTAAACCGTGTCACTTTATTCGTCAGTAAGAAATGTGATGAATTGTCAGCACTGATACTTATATGTGCAAAACCTGTCATCTGTCTGCTTGTTTATCTTTCAGAGTGAGGAGGATATAAGTGCCAAACAAGTGCAGTCTCACCAGCTTGCTCAGCTGCTTGCGCTGCGGCTCCCGAGCAGGGCTAACCTTTCTTGAACTCTATTGAAGTGCTGTGGGTTTTGTATATTATTTTGTCGGCGTGTTTAGTTGCGCTGGTGGAGATCTTTGATGCCCAGTGTATGTAATCTGCTGTCTGCTTGTGCTTTATTATCATAGTGGCGAACTTTGATGCCCAGTGGATGTAATATGCCGTAATTTGTTTATTGTATAGTCTAGGTTTTTTCTTATTCACGATGTTATAGTTATTTTACTGTATATATATTGTGTCTCCGCAGTAAACCAGCCAAACCGTAAAATTAAGGTACATAATCAGGCCGTCATGCAAATCACCATGTATGATCCGCATCATGGGCCCCGTCATCTTGGTCCGTTAACAGGCCTAAATGTGAACTGCCCACTAGTAGATTCAGGCCTTTAATAGGACGAGTAAACCACCGACCCTATTTTTCCAAGAAAACTCAATGGGCCTTTAGGAGGCTAAAAAGTAGGTTGGGCCTGAAACATGCCGAACAGCTCACGGGCCGGCAGCAGGCCGAAATAGACTCCGGCCCATGAATGTGCCAATCAAATCATGGGCTTATAACAAGCCAAAATTGTCTCAGTCCTTGTTTGGCCCAATCAGATTATCGGCTGCGAGCAGGCCAGATGCAAACCGGGCCGTAGTTAGGCCCAACTATATGACGGGCTTTTAACAAACCAAAATTAATATAGGGCCGAAATGTTAAACGGGCCCTTAACAGGCCGAAACTAATATCAGGCTGAATTACTAAATGGGCCTTTAGCAAATGGGCCCAAAAGCGTAGCGTGCAGTTGACGGGCCGAATCTGATATGGGCCATAATTTAGCCCAAAGCCTCTTAAAGGGCCGAACCTGATCTGGGCCGTAATTTGGCCCAGAACGTGGTAGGCTTTTAACGGGCCGGATCTCACATGGGCCATTATTAGGCCCAGAACGTGGCAGGCCATTAATGGACCGGATCAAATATGGGCCGGCATTTGGCCCAAAACATCGCAGCCAGTTAATGGGCCAGCCTACTAGGGTCCTCAAAATCTTGTGGGCCTATAGCTGGGCCAGCCCATTAATGTCGGCGAAATCTCTTGGGCCTTTAGCTGGGCTGGCCCATTATGGTCCACAAAAATATTGTGGCCCTTCACCTGGGCCGGCCCATTATGGCCCGCAAAAATCTTGAGGGCCTTTACCTAGGCCGGCCCATTATGGCCTGCAAAATCTTGTGGGCCTTTAGCTGGGCCGTCCCATTATGGTCCGCAAAATCTTGTGGGCCTTTAGTTGGGCCGGCCCATTTAAAATTGAAGGGCCACTTTTGGGCCGGTCCACGTGTTAACATATCATAGGCGCATCTCGCCCATTGGATGAGTGACACCTGTGCCAACACGGAGCTGACACGTGTTTCCTCCAGCCAATGATGATTTTATACGTGGAAAATCCCCATTGGTCGGGGCTGTTAACGGGTTATCGGATCCAAAACCGGACCCGATAGCTTAACGGCATTCAGTTACGGTGGATGCCATGTGTCGGTCACCCTTGATGAAAGCACTTATGTGACGCGTGATTTATCGTCATGGAAGTGGACACTTCCGTGATGATAATTTTGGTAATGTCATGGAACACTTCTATGATAGCACATGTATGACTATCTTGATTCTGTCATAAATTTGTCATGGATGTACATGCATGGCAGAAAACGTGACCTACTATGACAAACATGTATCATCACGGAAGTGTATTTTTTTGTAGTGCATGTCAGCTCCGCAACGAGCAGCGGATTTCTTCCATTCTTGCACCTGACATGGGATATCATTGAGCTGAGTCATCATTGACTCGAGGTCATTCTGAAGCATATCCTCAGGCCACAACTCCTTGTCGATCGTCGCCAGCGCAACCCTCAAGCGAGTGATATATCCTCGAACGCCTGCGAGACGAGATCGTAATGGCTAAACCCTAATTGTCTAGCCTGTATGATTATGATTGCCTCTATAGACTAAACCCTCCGGTTTATATAGACACCGGAGGAGGCTAGGATTGTATAGAGTCAGTTTACAGAGAAAGGAATCTTCATATCCGCATGCTAAGCTTGCCTTCCACGCTAAGGAGAGTCCCATTCGGATACGGAGAAAGTCTTCTGTCTTGTATCTCCATGACCCATTAGTTCGGCCCACATCACGTAGCCCAGACACCCGAGGACCCCATAATCCAGGACTCCCTCAGTAGCCCCTGAACCAGTCTTCAATGACGATGTGTCCGGCGCGCAGATTGTCTTCGGGGTTGCAAGGCGGGTTCCTCCTCTGAATTCTTCAAAGCAGTTGATCGTCAGTACTATATCCAGCTCTGTACAACAGTCATACGTCTGAATTAGAATACAGATAAGTTCTGTCCTCCGAAGATTTCACCAGTGAGACGTTACGTCCATCCATTTTATTATTTCAAACCGTCTTTCGGCCTCCCGTTTCGCGTTTCGAGACGCAACCTCTGGTGACACGTCTTGTCAAAGCAGAGATCGTGCCCCCTTATTACGGGATTCTCATCAATACGAGTTTTGGTAACCTAACTGTTGGGGAATGTAGTAATTTCAAAAAAATTCCTACGCACACGCAAGATCATGGTGATGCATATCAACGAGAGGGGAGAGTGTGATCTACGTACCCTTGTAGATCGACAACGGAAGCGTTAACTTGGTTGATGTAGTCGTACATCTTCACGGCCCGACCGATCAAGCACCGAAACTACAGCACCTCCGAGTTCTAGCACACGTTCAGCTCGATGACGATCCCCGGACCCCGATCCAGCAAAGTGTCGGGGAAGAGTTCCTTCAGCACGACGGCGTGGTGACGATCTTGATGTACTACTGTCGCAGGGCTTCGCCTAAGCACCGCTACAATATTATCGAGTACTATGGTGGAAGGGGGCACCGCACACGGCTAAGAATATGGTCACGTGGATCAACTTATGTCCTTAGGGGTGCCCCTTGCCTCCGTATATAAAGGCTCAAAGGGGGGCCGGTCGGCCAAGTGGAGAGAGGAGGAAGGGGGGCCGGCCCCCTCTCCTTGTCCTATTCGGACCAAGGGGGGAGGGGCGTGCAGCCCATCACTGGCCACCTCTCCTCTCTTCCACTAAGGCCCACTAAGGCCCATATACCTCCCGGGGGGTTCCGGTAACCTCCCGGTAATCCGGTAAAATCCCGATTTCACCCGGAACACTTCCGATATCCAAACATAGGCTTCCAATATATCAATCTTTATGTCTCGACCATTTCGAGACTCCTCGTCATGTCCGTGATCACATCCGGGACTCCAAACAACCTTCGGTACATCAAAACACATAAACTCATAATATAACTGTCATCGAAACCTTAAGCATGCGGACCCTACGGGTTCGAGAACAATGTAGACATGACCGAGACACGTCTCTGGTCAATAACCAATAGCGGAACCTGGATGCTCATATTGGCCATATTCTACGAAGATCTTTATCGGTCAGACCGCATAATAACATACGTTGTTCCCTTTGTCATCGGCATGTTACTTGCCCGAGATTCAATCGTCGGTATCTCAATACCTAGTTCAATCTCATTACCAGCAACACTACTAGGAAAAGGGCTATAGATGGAATTGACACTAATGGCGCACCAGACATGTGGTGCGCCATTACTATATACTAATGGCGCACCGTCTGTTGGTGCGCCATTAGTGTGGAAGACACTAATGGCGCACCAGGCACACGGTGCGCCACTAGTAACAAAATGTTTTTTTTTCATTTTTTCAAACATACTAATGGCGCATCCAGGCAGAGTGCGCCATTAGTAGTTAGAACTACTAATGGCGCACCAGCCGTAGAGTGCGCCACTACTGTATTTTTTTTACTTTTTTGCAAAACTACTAATGGCGCACTGTTGCATAGTGCGCCATTACTAGTTTAAACTAGTAATGGCGCATTGTGCCACGGTGCGCCATTAGTATAGAAATTATTATTTTTTACTTTTTTGCAAAACTACTAATGGCGCATGTCTGTGTGGTGCGCCATTAGTATGTTGGGTTACAAATGGCGCATGTCTCTGTGGTGCGCTATTAGTAACCTGGGACCAGCTAGATATTTTTGGACAGCCACACCTACACACTCACTTTCCCCACTTCATTCCCCCCACCTCCTTCTCTAAGCTTGTCGGCTGCCTCCTCCTCCTCACCTCATCTCGATCGCTATCCCACCTCCCCAGATCCGGTCCCCCTTGCCGCCGTGCACCCCCCGCACCCTCCCCCGCTCCACCGGCCGCCGCCGCCGACCCCCGGCCCGCACCCTCCCCCACTCCACCGTCGCCGACGACCCACCGCACCCTCCCCGGCCCGCTCCACCATCACAAATGAATGCAACTAAAATTGCAAAAAAACAAATTTGATTATATTTTTTCATATTCATAAATATTTTCAAATAACAAATTTGATGATATTTTTTAAAAAATTATTACTTTTTTTATAAAAAATATTACTGTTATGATTTAAACAAGTTTGAACATATTTAAACACAAATAAATATCAAACAACATTTTAAATGCATAAAAACAAAAATTGGGGAACCAGGATGCCCATATTGGTTCCTACATATTCTACGAAGATCTTTTATCGGTCAGACCGTATAACAACATACGTTGTTCCCTTTGTCATCGGTATGTTACTTGCCCGAGATTCGATCGTCGGTATCCTATACCTAGTTCAATCTCATTACCGGCAAGTCTCTTTACTCGTTCTGTAATACATCATCCCGCAACTAACTCATTAGTTGCAATGCTTGCAAGGCTTAAGTGATGTGCATTACCGAGAGGGCCCAGAGATACCTCTCCAACAATCGGAGTGACAAATCCTAATCTCGAAATACGCCAACCCAACATGTACCTATGGAGACACCTGTAGAGCTCCTTTATAATCACCCAGTTACGTTGTGACGTTTGGTAGCACACAAAGTGTTCCTCTGGCAAACGGGAGTTGCATAATCTCATAGTCATAGGAACATGTATAAGTCATGAAGAAAGCAATAGCAACATACTAAATGCTCGGGTGCTAAGCTAATGGAACGGGTCATGTCAATCAGATCATTCAACTAATGATGTGATCCCGTTAATCAAATAATAACTCTTTGTCCATGGTTAGGAAACATAACCATCTTTGATTAACGAGCTAGTCAAGTAGAGGCATACTAGTGACACTCTGTTTGTTTATGTATTCACACATGTATTATGTTTCCGGTTAATACAATTCTAGCATGAATAATAAACTTTTATCATGATAGAAGGAAATAAATAATAACTTTATTATTGCCTCTAGGGCATATTTCCTTCACTAACCGTGCGGTCCGCGTGACCCCTTGGGAACAGGAGAGTTTTAAGGCTCAAAAGGGGGGGACGCTTGATATTCGCAGTCCATATAAGTGGATAGAACCCATCTATTCCACCCCACGCCTCATTCTCTTTGCCACTCCATCCCCGAGCTCTAGCACCCAAACTCCAAGCTCTTCCCTTCCCGACAACTCCTCCGACCATGGCAGGTTCTCAATACAAGTGGGTGCCCTCCTCCATCACGGAGGAGAACATCAAGGAGCTGCGGGATGCACGCTATTTGACCACGGAAATCAAGCACAGGCTTCCTGATCTGGCGCAGGTCATCCCCACTCCGAAGCCCGGTGAGAGGGTGGTGTTTATCCCTCACTTCCTCCCTGGACTTGGATTCTCCCTTCATCCCTTCGTAAGGGGTCTCATGTTCTACTACGGTTTGGATTTTCACGATCTGGCCCCAATTCGTTCCTTCACATCTCGGCATTTATCATCGTGTGTGAAGCCTTCCTCTGTGTCCCTCCACACTTCGGCTTATGGCTCAAGATTTTTAATGTGAAACTGAAGGTGGTCAATGGGCAACACGCGAACTATGGTGGCGCCATGGTGAGCAAGCTCCCCAAAGTCAATTGGCTAAAGGGAGTCTTTGTGGACACCGTCAAAATATGGAAACAAGAATGGTTCTATATTACAGAACCCCGTGGCTCCAAGTGGGCAGCCGCACTAGCCTATAGATCCAGACCCCCACCGAGGCTTCCATCCTAGACCGACAAGCGTCCGGACTGCGGGTCGGTCCCTGAGGTGCTACTGATGCAGAAACGCGTCAGGAGCATGATAGCGAAGGACGTTACCCATGCTGACATAGTCAAAGTGATGCTGATCCGCCGAGCACTTCCTTGCCAGAGGCGGACCCTCAAGATGTGGGAGTTTAACCTAGAAGGGTCGCGGACCCTACAATGGTTCTACGGCACAACACATAAGGGGATCTGGAAGCTTCTTTTTAAGAAGCAGAAATCGTGGCCAAGGTTCTCAGACGACACCGGCCTCGACTGCAACCATCCGTCTTCCGAGGTAAATTCTAAAAACTCCGAACACCAATAGGCTTCAACAACCTGAGGGAGAGGTTCTATGTAGTCCATCCCCTTACAGGTCTGGATTAAGAAGGCGGAGCAGATCCGGTGTCCGGCTCTGCTCCCCGAAGACCCAGCCAATCCTCTTCTAATGAGGATGCTGGTCCCGGGGCCATACCAGGCGCCGACAAAGAAGGACAAGAAGAAGAAAAGGGAGGAGAGCACTTTGGACGCAATGTCTGGAGATGCTGATGCCCAGTCCTCTCACGAGGGTGATGACGGCGATGAGGAGGAGGAGGAAGAAGAAGATCCTCTCTCCAGGGGCAAAAAGAGGGCGGCTTCCGAAGACCTGGAAGCCGAAGCGTCAAAGAGGGACAAAATTACCCTCCCCGATGACTCGGAGTCATACGCCGAGGTTGTCCCGAAGCACCGGCGCCGGACTAAGCCTAACTCATAAGTGGTCTGGTATTTTTCGCACTTATTCAATTAATGAACTGTGATGGTAACTCTAAGTTCTGTCTTTTAGTCCGGCACGCGATCTTCCCCCACTATCTTCGTCCTTGGCGGATTTGCCATTGGAGATGCTGAGAGTTGGTCGCCTCCATTAGCCTCCCCACCGCCTAGGGCGGATGACACCGAGGTGTCGTCTCATAGGCCCTCCCGAGGCCTTGAAGAGACGCAGAGGGGCGATTTAACGGCGCCAAAGGGTAATGTCTCGGCTGCCGAAGGGCCGGGGGGGTCTTCATGAAGACCGGCGACGAGGGCCCCGGTCAATCCATCCCCCAGCCGCAGACTACTCCGGAGACCCACACGGCCCCGGGGTCAGGTAAATGACCTCCTGCGGGTGATGAGGGAGCGGTGACCTCTACTAATCTGGAGGCACCGAATACAATGGCGGGTGCACTTCAAAGTGCACTCGTCCTGGACAAGCACCGCACCCTGATGGGCATGGTGTCAGAGAAGATTCAGTCCACCAAGAGCGGGCTGAATGAAGCCTTCTCTAGCCTGCTAGCAGGTTTTGAGGTACACAATGTACAGTTTTTGATCATTTTTGTGAACTACATGCCTGTACACAGATAGTAGCCCCTGAGACTCTGTTCGGTTTTTGAAGGAAAAGCGAGCAGAGGATCAATAATCAATTATCAGGTGGTAAC
Source organism: Triticum urartu (assembly GCF_003073215.2). NCBI lineage: Eukaryota > Viridiplantae > Streptophyta > Magnoliopsida > Poales > Poaceae > Triticum > Triticum urartu. The sequence continues at coordinate 444,901,076 of NC_053022.1, read as the reverse complement.
ACACTGTTTTATTTGGATTAAAACACGCTTTGTTGTTAGCGACGACTGCCCAATCTCTAGAAGTTTCTGAACTCAAATGGAAACTGGAGCGAGCCGAGGAGGACCTAGTCCTTGTTAACACGTGGCTTGACCAGGTGCAAGGTAGAAGATACATCTTACTGTATGCCTTTTTATGTCCGTGTTTTTTGTGGAAATTCAAGAGCTGCAATGTGCGTGTTTGTATAGATGGTGCCACCACAGTGGAAACCCTTAGAAGAGAGCTTGCTCAAGCCAAGGAGCAAGCAAGGGTAAGCAAGGCAGCCGCCAAAAAGGCGGCTGCGGACTTGACGGCCGAACAGGCCGCTCGGCGCCGTTTTGAGGAACAGGTAACCGAGCTGGATCAAAAACTCAAGGACACCGCCGCCAAGTGTGAGTCCTTGGAAACAGAAAATAAGGCGAAGGGGATCAAACTCGCCAAGGCCCTTCAAGATGCTTCGGAGGCACGGTCTGAATCCCGCGCAATGCGCAAGGAAATCCGTCAAGCCGATCAGATAGCGGCTGGTAAGCCTTTTTCTTTTACAGGCTAAATTTGGGGACTGGAAGTATGCCTTTCTTAATCGACTGTGGAGCTCTCCATACGCATATGCGGATCTGCCGACGAGTGCTGCAGATGCCGCCCAATTCTTCCAAGCCCAGGAGGGTATGAGTCGGAGAAGCTCTTCTGGTCGCAGTTTGTGGGGTAGGAGCGTCCCCAACTGCTGAACAACTAGATGGCGCAATGGGAGGAGCTACATAAGATGTCCGGCGCGGCCATGAAGGACGTCATAGTCCGGTTGTGGTCGGCTGAAGTTATTCCGGATAGCTACTTCGGCCTCGTGCGGCGTCTCATCGATGCGCTGCCCCAGATTGACGCCGTCAAGAGGTGATCATGTATGGAAGGAGCGCATATAGCTTTCGCCCGTGTCAAGATGCACTGGGTGAAAATGAATGCCTAAAAGGTGGCAGTTGAGGGTCCTCCCGAAAGCAAGGCCCACCGCACTCCGGAGCGCTATTTTGAGGACGTGCTAAAAGGTGCTCGCCTTGTAGAGGGCCAATGCTCTAAGGACGTAGTGTTTGAATAAAAGGGGCCGAACTGTCCTGGGATTTGTGTTATAAACTAAATGTTTTGTAATACATTCATTCCTTGATGAAAAGTTTTTATCCTCCTGTGCGGCCGTTTATTATATCTGAGAGTTCCCAGTCGCCGGCTTCAGCCCCCATGTAGATGCCACTGGGGTGTTCGGAATTGCACATAACTACACTTAACCCAATGTCTTGGTCCTTGAAGGAGGTGTTAGTGTGGCGAACTAGGCAATCAGACTATTCGGTTTTATTGCTCTCACCTGGCTATAGGAGTTTGACAATGGGTCTATTAGGTAGCCCCTAGTATGTACGCGACTATCCTGATGCGGATGCGTTACATATGTGATCGGGAAACGGTCCTTCGTGTAATACGGAAAAATTGCTAAGGATTGTAATGAATCGCCGAGTGGCTGACCAGCTCTCACCGCATCATGACAGTCATTTTTCGGCTTTCTCTACTGAGGTGGTTAACCAGACGAACCAGAAACACAATCGCAACCGTTCTCCCTTTATTACCCTAGCCGATCAGACGGAACATAAGGTAGCAAGCACAGCAGCCGGGCAACCCAACTATTGACCAAAGACATGATTCGGAGCCGATGCATATAATGCCGAGCTCGAGACGCCGAATTATGCTGTAAAGTTGTTCGGACTTTTGTTTGGCAACACATATGTTGCCTTATAGAGCCCCTGGAAATTTTATGTCGAGGTGTGTACGTGGGACCACTTACCAGGCGGAATAAAAAACAATACTGAATAAGAATTTTGGTTCACTAAAATCTAATTGATACGTCAAAACGTAATCTTACAGAAGGTACCATACTCACCAAGGCCATTCTACATGTCGGGGGTCTAGGGCTAAGGGAAAAGCTCTATACAGGTTCTTGAGCGAAGTTGTGGTCTTCCTGCCGCACGTGTGCGCCGCTTTTCGCCCAAATAAGAAAGGTTCCTTTAAAGGAATGGTCTTCAGCCATGTATATAGAACCGAGCTCGGAAAGAGTTCTCGTGGGTCCGAAGAATGAGTGGGTTTTGATTCACCTGTGGTAAAAAAGAAAAGATGATTAAATAAAGGGCAAGGCCATATAAGGCCGAACCTTTTTATAGGCCTGTCCATGTATTGCCTCCGCCGATGCCCAAGGTATTTTGAGTGCATAATTGTGCACGCGCGGTACGAATTCCGCTGATGTACGTGGCGGTCGATGGAGGCTAGGCTGCTAATCCAGCCCTGTAGCTGCCGGGCTGCCGACATGTAGAATTGGCCGGTCCTGTCGAGAAGTCCGGTGGCCGAATAACCAAGGAGTTGTGCGGCTTTATAGGGCCGCTTTGTACTTCAGCCGCAATAGACGCTGTATGCTCCTTAGTACGGAGGGAGCGCTCCATGTTTCCATTTATTGTAATGACACCACGTGGACCGGGCATCTTGAGCTTCAAATAGTCATAAGTCGGGACCGCATTGAAGCGAGCAAAAGTGGTTCATCCGAGCAGTGTGCGATAGCCGCTGCGGAAGGGGACGATGTTGAAGATCAAGTTTTCGCTTCGGAAGTTGTCCAACGAGCCGAAGACTACTTCCAGCGTGATTGAGCCCGTACAGTGGGCCTCTTTGCCAAGTACTCCTTTGAAGGTAGTTCTAGTGGGCTTGATTCTTGACGGATCAATGCCCATTTTGCGGACAGTATCTTGATAAATTAGATTGAGACTGCTGCCGCCATCCATGAGGACTCGTGAAAGGTGGAATCTACCGATGATTGGATCAAGGACCAAAGCTGCCGAACCTCCGTGACGGATACTGGTTGGGTGGTCTTTTTAATCAAAGGTGATTGGACAAGCCGACATGGGTTAAATTTGGGGGCGACCGTCTCTATGGCGTATACATCTCGTAGTGCGTGTTTTTGCTCCCTCCTAGGGATATGTGTGACATATATCATATTCACTGTTTTTACCTTGGGGGGATATTGCTTCTGTCCCCCTGTGTTCGGCTGACGAGACTCTTGGTCATCATTGTCGCTTGGCGACCCGTTTCCCTTGTGTTCGGCGTTAAGCTTGCCGGCTTGTTTGATGACCCAACAATTTCTGTTGGTATGCTTGGCGGGTTTATTGGGGGTGCCATGAATCTGGTAAGGCCGATCAAGTATTCTTTCTAGGGGTAATTAGATTTATGTCCCTAGTTGTGTCCCACTCGTCTGTTTTATCCCTAATTCTCAAAAGTCACCGGTTCTGTCCAAGTCACTTTGATCCTCTTATGCTTTTGCACTTTAACCGTTTGACCGTCAGTTTGAAAACTTCATAACTAATTCATACAAAATCAAAAAAATGCAAATAAGACACCAAAATGTTCAGAAAAACATCACCTATATGTCAGTGTCATTTGCATTCATGAAAAATGTGTTGGAAAGTGCACATCCGAGTTTTAGCTCTTTTGATACCACCATGAATAGTAAACTCTAAAAAAATTCAAAAAAATATGGTGGCAAAGAACGACAAGTGTTCTAAGTGCTTGCGAAATTTCATTAGGGAACGACATTCGTGGAAGTCGTGGCAAAAAAATAATCTATTTCGGAGTGTTGATTGTTTTTTTTGCCGCGGCACCACGAATGTTATTCCCTGATGAAACTTGGCAGACACTTAAACCATTTGTCATTCTTTGCCACCAAATTATTTTTGAATTTTTTTGAACTTTTTTAGATTTTACTATTCATGGTCGTAGCATAAGAGCTAAAACTCGGATGGGCTCTTTCCAACACTTTTTTCATGGATGCAAATGACACTGACATATAGGTGATGTTTTCTGAACATTTTGGTATCTTATTTGCATTTTTCTGATTTAGTATGAATTAGTTATGAAGTTTTCAAACTGACGGTCAAACGGTCAAAGGGCAAAAGCATAAGAGGAGCAAAGTGATTTGGACATAACCGGTGACTTTTGGGAATTAGGGGTAAAAAGACGAGTGGGACACAACTAGGGGCATAAATCTAATTATCCCTTCTTTCTAGAGTGCATGGGCCATCTCTGTTTGCCTTGAATGGCTTTTTCGTTGACCGGGTTTGGAGCCGCTGAATCCAGCGTTGACTGCCGTGTCTTGTGTTCCTTCATTGTTGCTTCGACGCTTATGCTTGTCGCGTCGTGGCTTGCCATTGCCGTCCCTGGTTTCGGAGGTACCAGGGTCGCTAGTGCTATTGCTTCTGCGAGCAAGCCAGCTGTCTTCTCCCGCGCAAAAACGGGTCATAAGTGCCGTGAGAGATGCCATGGACTTTGGCTTTTCTTGGCCGAGGTGTCGGGCGAGCCACTCGTCTCGGACGTTATGTTAGAAGGCCGCGAGGGCTTCTGCGTCCGGACAATCCACAATCTGGTTCTTTTTTATTAGGAACCTTGTCCAAAGCTGTCGAGCCGACTCCCCGGGTTGCTGGATTATGTGGCTAAGGTCATCGGCATCTGGGGGGGCGAACATAGGTACCTTGGAAGTTGTCTCTGAATGCATCCTCCAGGTCCTCCCAACTACCAATTGAATTTTCTGGTAGACTGTTTAGGTAGTGTCGTGCCGGTCCCTTAAGTTTGAGGGGAAGGTATTTGATGGCGTGTAGATCGTCACCGCCTGCCATGTGAATGTGGAGAAGAAAGTCTTCAATCCATACTGCGGGATGTGTTGTGTCGTCGTATGATTCGATATTCATCGGTTTGAACCCTTCTGGGAACTGGTGCTCTATTACCTCATCGGTGAAGCATAGGGGGTGTGCGGCGCCCCTATATCTGGCCATGTCAAGGCGCAGTTCGGATGAAGTCCGTATGCGGTTTTCGGCCGGGGCATGGTTATACTTTCTGCGCAGGGATTGGTGACCGTTCTCTCGCGCCGGGGCGTGCCCCCGTGATCCATAGATTGATCTGGTTTGACCTGCTCTATTTTCCAGGTCTTGTCATAGGTCATCACTACTAGGGAAAACCCTAGTAGTAGCGCCACTTTTGAGGCTATCAGCAGTGCGGGCAGCCCCGCTACCAATAGGGCGCTACAGCTAACTGTTAGTAGTAGCGCGGTTTGCACCCGCGCTACTACTATTGACTATATCAGCAGCGCTTTTCCAGAACAAGCTACTATTACTTAGTTGTAGCACTTTCCTAGCCCCACGCTACTGCTATGTGTTTCATCATTTTTCCCCGCTTCCTACCCAGTTTCCTACCCAGTTTCAGTTTCAATAATCTGCAATTTCTAGATACTAGGTACTACTAGATACCAATTTCATAAAGCATTATAGGTACTAGGTAGTACTACCTCCGTTCCAAATTACTCGATAACGATCATCATATGCATCCTCAAGCAGTACAAAGGTGATATCGGTGACGATCATCATATATAGTTCTAGATGATATCGACGTCGATCATCATATGTAGTTCTACATGATATCGACGACGATCATCAAATGTAGTTCTAGATGATATAGCCACACACACATATGTAGTTCTAGCTAGATGATATCGACGACGATCATCATCCTCAAGCATGGGCGGTGGGTGTTCCTGAGAGTAATTAGGATGGCCTGTCCAACATGAAGATTCTTGCCAACGGGGAATCTCTTCCACCCAACCGATTTTAAGTGTGTGCGATCGTCTGTGTCCATGCGGTAAGTACAGGTGGTGACAGAGCCCCTTGTGGTAAGGCGTAGTCCAGCTGAGCCTTCTTCATCAGGCTTGATACCACAACTCACAGACAGGTTCTTTGGCAATTTCTGAATAAAAAACATATCAGTTAATAAATAGCCTCGCACATACTCTTGCAAATATATTTCTATTAAGCATGAATTCTACTAATAAGTATATATGGATTATCTACACTACTAATAGTTCCTTGGATTCTACACTAATAAGCATGTGATCAGACTCTATACTAAAGCATATCATCGACTAGATTCCACAAAGCATATCATTGGACTCTACACTAAGCATATCATCGGATTCACTAAGCATATCATTGGATAATTTGCATTTGTAAGTATAACAATAAAGCATATATATATATCATGAAATTACTACAGTCAGTATAACATACCATTTCATGCCGATCGACCATGGTACTTGTCAGGCGGGTCACGAATGGCACCCGACAAAGTCATCACGTGGCGGAATTATGTCCCATAGGTTGCACACCTCCTCCTTGCTCAGCCTCATACTTTGAGCTACGATGGCTTCATGAAGTGGGTTCTTGTCATCTTCATCGAGTGGGTCCTCATTATGTTCATCATCTTCGTCATCTTCATCATCTTCCACCAGGTTGAGATAAATGATAGCCAACTTGGGTCTTTCTTCTCTGAAGGAGAAGCTGATCAACTCACCACCAGTAAGACGCATGCGGGCGAGGAAACGGGCCCATCCATATCCTCCAATCTGCGACATATTGCGTCCTTTCTCGACCTCCATAGTGTATGGCCCCCAGGAGACTGAAATGTCACAGTGTCTCATGTCATCTTGTTGAATTTCAACCTCACATTGCATGGGACAATCTATGTAAAAAAAAGCAAAATGACACAATGCAGTAATGCCAACACTAAAAGTAAAATAGTTGTTACATTTCATCTAATTTCTTACCGCCGCATGACGGAAACTCGGCTGGAAGTAGATGCCGAACAACTTGCCAGTTGCAAGGCTGTTGGTGCACCTTGACTTGCACAATCGACATGGTGGTGGTGGTGGTGGTGGCGCCATTTTCCTAAAGCAATATGAGCAAAGGATTAACGATCCACTTCACAGGAAAGAAAAATAGTAGCATGTGATATTTCTGGTTCTTCTTCAGTTATATTTTCATAGTGGAACCCGATCCCAAAAACTAAACAACAAGCTCTCAATTAACTTACTAACACCTTCTATAATAGAACCAACAGCTAGCAGGCCAATGCCAAATCAGCCAACAAGACTCACAGACAACAAGTTCTCAATTAGCTTACTAACACCTTCTAGAATATCTCTAGATGAAGAGATTCTTCCGCGAGAAGCAATTTCAGGGGCACCTATCGCCAAAAAAACTATTTGGCCCCTACCAAAGGTATAATCCTAAGATCTGTAATAAGTTATCTACCAAATCAAGGTACCACCTACCAAGACACATTTCATCTAATTTGGCCCCTATTGCCTAAGATAGCTGATTAAAAAAACAAGTGGCAAATTTAATTGGGATTAACTTAGCACTTGCAAACTAAATGCTTGTACCACCTACCAAAGCATTTCAACTAAATTGGCACCTACATTTTGCAAAAAATAACGTATTATAGAAAAACAAAAGCATCTAGTTATCCATATGAAATTCATAAGCCCTTGATGCATCTAGGTAGGGCAACCCTCGGGGGGTGCTGACGAGGAGGGGGGATGGCATGGTGACCTCGGTCGGGGGTGCTGACGAGGGGAAGGTCAGTGACTTTCCTATGAGAGGGGGCGATGACAGCGGCCGGCGAGGGGATCAAGGGCAGTCAGCCAAAGGCGCCTAGCCAGAGCTCGTGGGCAGCGACAGAGTGGGCGGCGAGAAGGTGTTGGAGCAGCTAGTAGAGGGGCAGCGAGAGGGGGGAGGAGTATTACCTTCGGTGACGGTGGTGGTGGCGCATGGTGGCGGAGGAGAAACCCTAACCGCAGCTGCCGGCGTCGGGCGGAGGGGGACGACTGAGAGAGATGAGCATGCGGGGGGCCGGGTCACGTGTTTTGTTTTGTTGTAGCAGTAGCGTGGGTACAGGGAGCACGCTACTGCTAAGCCCAATATCAGTAGTGTTTTGTCTTGAAAAAACTCTACTGCTAAGGCTAAGCATCTATAACATCAAAAATATACATTGGTCATCATTGATCTTTTTGTGTAGAATCTAAATAGTCAACATGAATCCTCACCGTACCTGTATAGGCACAGTTGAAGATTCATATTGCAGCCACAAATCCTACACATACAGTTCAATGAAGACCAAGTGCTCGAGATAGTTTGAGAAGTAACATATTTAAGGTGGTAAACACGTTGTTCGCTTAGCAGTATGGGATTAAACTTAATTAGTTGCAAGAGGGGATGATACTTAGCAGCAGCGAGTTTTAAGGAAAAACACCGCTACTAAGTACTTTAGTAGTAGCATGTCCAGGAGAAGGGCACTACTACTATATCTAGCCTGAGGGCAACACCGTGGCAATTGTAGTAGTAGCGCTCATTTCACCTAGAGTGCTACTGCTACTGGGCTATTAGTAGCGCGGTTTTCTGGAGCCCGCTACTGCTAATTAGCAGTAGCGTTTGTTTTTAAACCTCGATGCTGCTAAGATTCCGTGTATAAGGTTTTCCCTAGTAGTGCATATGTATACCCCTGAGCTGTTGTTTCTCTGCTTTTACGGTGAGGTGGAGCGGGCTGGCGTTCGACCTGAGTTGCCGTTCAACCCTGGCCACGTGGTGGTCGGTTGGGTCCGTCAGCCGCGTTATGTGTGGGTGGTATGGGCTCCAGCGCCTCGTCGTCGAATTGGGGTAGCAGTTTACGCTTCGGGTAACTCTTTGTTGGGCGTTCGAGGCCGTACTCTTCGGCTGCCAAGACGTTAGTCCATCTGGCATTGAGCAAATCTTGGTCAGCTTGCAGCTATTGTTTTTTCTTTTTTAGGCTTCTAGCCATGGCTACTAGCCGGCGCTTGAAGCGTTCTTGCTCGAGGGGTTCCTCTGGCACGATAAAATCTTTGTTGCCGAGGCTTATGTCATCTTTGGAGAGTGGCAGATAGTTGATGTCGTCCGAGTCGTTGTTCCCTGTTTGTTCGTCAGGGTCGTCTTGCATGTCCTCCCGATCATCCCATTCGGGTGTTGGTTCGATGGGTTATTCTTGGTCTCAGTGTTCTCCAAAATATCATTGTCTTCGGTGCCGGTATTGTTGCTCTTGCCATGACGCGATTTAGAGCGGTGCCGCTGACGTCAATGTTTCGGCGGTATTTCAGGAGGTTCATCCTTGACTGGGTTTTTCTCCTCATCGTCGTCGCCGTTTTTAGGTGTATCCACCATGTATACGTCATACGAGGAGGTGGCCATCCAACGTCCGGTGACCGTCGGGTTTTGGGCCTGTTCCTCTCCGGCATCGTCGTCCATACCGTCGATATCTTCGGAGGCGTAATCAAGCATGTCGGTTAGCTCCTTGACAGTGGCTATGAAGTGGGTGGTGGGTGGGAAGTGAAATTCCCTATTTCCATCCCCTAGTCTAGGCTGGACGTGGTTCAGAAGCGGTTTCTCTGTGATGACGAGGGATTGCATTAGGTCCAAAGCCTCATTTAAGAGCGGGGTTTGGACATGGTCAGAAGTTTCTGGGCCGAGCTCGCATGACGCGGACCTCCAGGGTTCGGAAGTAGTACCCGGAGAAGAGTGCGGCCTTGCAATGATTGTCGGAGACGTTATTCTTTCGGTGTTGAGCTCTAAGGCCGCAGAGAGTCCGACGGGCTCTAGACTCCCGTCTTCGGACCTGATGATGTGCTCCGGATCTAAGGCCAGAGTGGTGGTTGAGGCCGCGAACCCTTGGAAGATCAAGTATCCTCGGATATCAGTGACATGGTTCAGATTTCCAAAACTGATCTAGTGACCAGGGGCATAGCTGTCGATCTGCTCCAGGTGGCCAACCGAGTTGGCCCGCAGTTCGAAGCCGCCGAATACAAAGATCTGGCCGGGGAGAAATTTTTCCTTCGCGGCAGCATTGTTCTAGATTATTGAAGGAGCCATCGAGCCTTTTGACGATGGCATAGTGGAACTTTCAATAAAAGCACCAATGTCCATATCAAACCGGCAGATCTCGGGTAGGGGGTCCCAAACTGTGCATCTAAGGATCGATGGTAACAGGAGACAGGCACACAATACTTACCCAGGTTCGGGCCCTCTTGATGGAGGTAATACCCTACGTCCTGCTTGATTGACTTTAATGAGTATAAGGGTTACAAGAGTTGATCTACCACGAGATCATAATGGCTAAACCCTAGTTGTCTAGCCTGTATGATTATGATTGCCTCTACAGACTAAACCCTCTGGTTTATATAGACACTGGAGGAGGCTAGGGTTGTACATAGTCGGTTTACAGAGAAAGGAATCTTCATATCCACATGCTAAGCTTGCCTTGCACGCCAAGGAGAGTCCCATCCGCACATGGGGAAAGTCTTCCATCTTGTATCTCCACGGCCCATTAGTCCGGACCACATCACGTAGCCCGAACACCCGAGGACCCCATAATCTAGGACTCCCTCACATGCCGTACATCTTCTTTGCAAAACCTACCAAATATTTCTCCAGTGCATCCCTCTTCTGGGTGAGCTGGCGTAGGATCGAAAGTATGTCTAGAGGGGGTGATTAGACTACTTGACCAAATAAAAATCTATCCTTTTCCGAATTTTAAGTCTTGGCAGATTTTAGCAACTTAGCACAAGTCAAGCAATCAACCTACACATGCAATTACAAGAGTATAGCAGCGGAGTATAAAAACATTACACATGAAGGTAAAGGGAGGAGTTTGGAGGGAGCAAACACAATGTAGACACGGAGATTTTGGTGTGGTTCCGATAGGTGGTGCTATCGTACATCCACGTTGATGGAGACTTCAACCCACGAAGGGTAACGACTGTGCGAGTCCACGGAGGGCTCCACCCACGAAGGTTCCACGAAGAATCAACCTTGTCTATCCCACCATGGCCATCGCCCATGAAGGACTTGCCCCACTTGGGTAGATCTTCATGAAGTAGGCGATCTCCTTGACCTTACAAACTCCTTGGTTCAACTCCACAATCTTGACGGAGGCTCCCAAGTGACACCTAACCAATCTAGGAGACACCACTCTCCAAAAGGTAATAGATGGTGTGTTGATGTTGAACTCCTTGCTCTTGTGCTTCAAATGATAGTCTCCCCAACACTCAACTCTCTCACACAGATTTGGATTTGGTGGAAAGATGATTTGAGTGGAAAGAAACTTGGGGAAGGCTAGAAATCAAGACTCTTATGGTTGGAATGGAATATCTTGGTCTCAACACATGAGTAGGTGGTTCTCTGTCAGAAAATGTATGTTGGAAGTGTAGGCACGTTCTGATGGCTCTCACCACGAATGAAGAGTGGGTGGAGGGGTATATATAGCCTCCACCCAAAATCTAACCATTACACATAATTTACCAAACTCTGTGGGATCGAATCATGAAACTTGCTCAGACCGATTCAGTTCAAAATGTGAACATTAGGCTTTTCGGTGGGACCGACATGTCAACTCGGTGGAACCGGTTTCATTTGGGTTAGGGCATAACGTAATCTCAGTGAGACCAATCACATAAACTCGGTAGGACTGATTTCTGTAATAGGCAAACAGAGAGCTGGTCACGCAAACTTGGTGGGACCGAATCGCTCATTTCGGTGAGACCAAAACGTTACGAAAGGGAAACAAAGAGTTTGCATTGCGAACTTGGTGGAACCGACCACTCATTTCTGTGAGACCGAAACATTACGAAAGGGAAACAGATAGTTTTCAATCCCATCTCGGTGAGACTAAACTGATTAGGGTTTCTGGCAGTGGCTATGTCAAATGAACTCGATGGTGTGGATAGATCAAATTGGTGGGGCCGAGTTTGACTTTTGGTTTGGGACATATGTGGATATGAGAAAGTGGTTGAGGGCTTTTGGAGCATATCACTAAGCATTTTGAGCAAGCAAGCCATTAAGCAACACCTCATCCCCTTTTAATAGTATTGGCTTTTCTTATGGACTCAATGTGATCTTGGATCACTAAAATGAAAAAGGTGCAGTCTTGAGCTTGAGCCAATATGTGTCCTTAGCATTTTGAGGGGTCCACATTACTAGTCCATGCCATGCCAATCATTGGACTTTCTGAAATGATCATCTTGAAGGAACATTAGTTCAATGAGCTATATGTTGTTAGAAATTACCAAAACCACCCAGGGATCGTTGCACTTTCAGCTGGTCCACTTTGTCGTTCAGAGCCGTCTTCTCCAACTCAAAGGAACTTGCTTGATCTTCCATTTTCTTGGCCCACTCGGCCTGTTCTTTCTTAAGATCTTCAACAACGGTCATCAAGAATGCATTTTCTTGTTCTAGCTTTTCGACTGAAGCCAGCTTCGTCTCAGCAGCTTCAGTCTTCTCCTTGGCCACCTTCTGAGCCCTCGCGAGTTCTTTGTCCTTCTTCTCCAAAGCCTGCTTCATGGTGTCTAAAGAAACAACATTCTTGAGTCACGCTTGAAGTCGACAGTTTTCATTACGCACATCTGTTCGAGTGAAATCACTCAGCTCAAAGGACAGAAAGAAAGAATAACTATGTACTCAGTCGATTGGGCTTACCTCCCATGGTCTTCACCTCTATCTGATCATGATCCAAATTCCTTTTTGTCAGATCCAAGTCCAGTTGAAGTTGGATCTTCTCCTTCTCCAGGGTAACATACTGGGCTCCGAGCTAGCAAGTTTTCTAAGGACAACAAAGGAATAATTCAGTAGGCAATGAATAAAGAGTTTCAAGTGTTCCTCCACTTCCGAGTGGAGAAGAGCAAACCCAATTGCTACATACGAACAATTCTAAGACCCCCTGATAACCCACAAGTATAGGGGATCGCAACAGTTTTTGAGGGTAGAGTACTCAACCCAAATTTATTGATTCGACACAAGGGGAGCCAAAGAATATTCTCAAGTATTGCAGCTGAGTTGTCAATTCAACCACACCTGAAAGACTTAATATCTACATTAAAGCATTTAGTAGCAAAGTAGTATGGAAGTAACGGTAAAAGTGGCAAAAGTAACAATAGCAGTTTCGTAGCAATTGTAACAGTGGCAACGGAAGTAACAAAGCCAAGATCAATATGAAACGAACTCATAGGCAATGGATCGGTGATGGATAATTATGTTGGATGCATTCATCATGCAACAATTACAACCTAGGGTGCCATAGAACTAGCGCCAATTCATTAATATAATGTAGGCATGTATTCTGTATATATAGTCATACGTGCTTATGGAAAAGAACTTCTATGACATCTTTTGTCCTACCCTCCCATGGCAGCGGGGTCCTAATGGAAACTAAGGGATATTAAGGCCTCCTTTTAATAGAGAACCAGAAAAAAGCATTATCACTTAGTGAATACATGCACTCCTCAAACTACGGTCATCACCGGGAAGTGTCCCGACTATTGTCACTCCAGGGTTCTCGGTAGGTGACTATAACTTGCAAGATCAGATCAAGAACACAAATATATTCATGAAAACATAATAGGTTTAGATCTAAAATCATGACACTCGGGCCCTAGTGACAAGCATTAAGCACAGCAAAGTCATAGCAACATCAATCTCAGAACATAGTGGATACTAGGGATCAAACCCTAACAAAACTAACTCGATTACATGATAAATCTCATCCAACCCATCACCGTCCAGGAAGCCTACGATGGAATTACTCACGCACGGCGGTGAGCATCATGAAATTGGTGATGGAGGATGGTTGATGATGATGATGATGGCGACGATTTCCCCTATCCCACTACTAGAAAAAGGGCTATAGATGTGATTGACACTAATGGCGCACCAGACAAGCGGTGCGCCATTAGTATATACTAATGGCGCACCACCTTCTGATACGCCATTAGAGTTGAAACTACTAATGGTGCACCTGTCCCAGGGTGCGCCATTAGTATCAAAAAAATATTTTTTTTAACTAGTGCGCCTGTCCAAACATACTAATGGCGCATCCAGACGCAGTGCGCCATTACTAGTTGTAACTAGTAATGGCGCACCTGCCGGAAAGTGCGCCACTAATGTTGTTTTTTTATTATATTTTTTATTCCCTTTTTTGCAAAACTACTAATGGCGCACTGTGGGACAGTGCGCCATTAGTATTTTTTTTTGCAAAACTACTAATGGCGCACCACCAGAAGGTGCGCCATTAGTAACCTGGATTACTAATGGCGCATCCAGAGTTGGTGCGCCATTAGTAAGTGGGCAGCAACAAGATATTTTGGACAGCCACTCCTACCCACACTCACTTTCCCCCTACTTCATTCTCTCCACCTCCTCCTTGTCTCGGGTGCCTCCTCTTTTTCACCTCATTTCCACCATAGATTCATTCAATTTAAGTGGTTAAATTACCTTGTTTTGATAGGTAAGTAAGGGGGGAAGCTATATTTATGTTGTTCTCCCTACAACAATGTGCACATGCACTTTTTATGGCCTAGCTAGATCTATATATGTTCGTGGTGTTGCATATGTTTGTGGTGTTGCATATGTGTTTGTGTTTGGAGGTGTACCGGTATTTGAAATGCGATAGTTGCCAATATTTTTCCGGAATGTTGATTCATTTCCGTTTCGGCGAGAATTTTGGCATTAAGCATTCTTTTTGGTCCTATTTTTAGGGAAAGTCATGCCAAATTTTTTCTTGGTTCTAAAATATCGTTTTGCTCTACCCCGCAGGCGACCATGGTCCGCATGATGACCGAAGGCATCATGAATAGGTTTTTGAGGTCCGCGAAGGCCGAGATGCTTCAAAAGAACGAGACGCAGATAAGATGTCTATGTCAAAGATGCAAGATGAAGAGCCTTATTGCAGACCCGGAATCCGGGTAGGTGCGGGACCACCTGCTCTTGCGTGGTTTCATGGATGGCTATCGGTGGCAAGGTGATGAAGATGACTACGAAGTCGTCCATGGGGGCCGGGCAAGAAATGAGGAAGGGCAGCAAGACAACCACCGCAGCTTGGGCGGGCGAGAAGACGAAGAATCCCCAGGAGATGATCATGATGGTGATGCTGTACACAGTCATCATGTAGAAGATGCAGGACATGATGATGAGGAAGATGCCGGAGCAGACGACGGGCATGATCATGAAGATGATGTTGCCGGCGGAGCAGACGACGCTGGACCAGCGATGGGCTGGGTGCAGGACCCTCATATTCAAGAGTTGCTTCTCAAGCAGACGGATAACGCAAGAGCTGCCGCCCGAGAGAAAGCCAAGATGGATCAACTTGAGTTAGACGCGGTTACTCCATTGTATGAAGGATGCAGGCCCAAGGATACCCGCCTGAAAGTAACGCTCATGGCTCTGGAGATGAAGGTAAAACACAAAATGACCGACGCATGCTTCGACGAGAACATGTCATTCTGGCACGAACGTCTTCCCAAGGGGAACAAGTGCCCGACCAGTTTGGAGGAGGCGAAGAAAATTGTGTGTCCTCTGGATTTACCGCACGTGAAATACCATGTGTGCATGAACAATTGCATCATTTATCGGGACGAGCACGCGGAGTCTACCATATGTCCGGTGTGCGGCGTCACTCGATACAAGAAGAGGAAGAAAGCTCCTTGAAAAGTGGTGTGGTACTTTCCCGATCACTCCTCGTCTGCAGCGGTATTTCACGGACCCTAAGGTAGCAAAGCTCCTGCGTTGGCACGCGGATAGGGAGGAGAAGAAGCGAGAAGATGACGCAAATGATCCGGAGATATATAAAAAAGACAAGATGCTGAGTCACCCTAAGGATGCGAGCCAGTGGCAAGCGTTGAACTTCGAAGACCCAGAATTTGGGAACGATCCAAGGAACATCGTGCTGGGCGCGAGCATCGATGGAGTCAATCCGTTTGGCAGCCAGAGAAGCACACATAGCACCTGGCCTGTGTTTGTGTGGATGTACAACCTTCCCCCTGGTTGTGCATGAAGAGGAAGTACATTCTCATGAGTATGCTAATTGAAGGACCGAAACAACCAGAGAATGACATCAATCTGTATCTGGGGCTGCTGAAAGGGGAGCTTGACATGCTGTGGAAAACGCCAGCCAATACGTGGGACGCCGCAGAGAAAGAATATTTCCCTATGAGAGCCGCGCTGCTCACGACGGTGCACGACTATCTCGGTTACGGATATGTCGCGGGGCAGGTGGTCCACGGATTTTCTGGATGCGTCAGGTGCATGGATGACACAACGTATCGCCAGCTAGATAGAGATCCCGGGTCTTCGAAAACCGTGTTCATGGGACATCGAAGGTGGCTTCGCGACGATGACCCGTGGAGAAAACAAAAGGATCTGTTCGATGGTGAAACCGAACCCCGAGGACGCCCGCGTACGAGGAGCGGCGAGGAAATAGATGAGCTGTTGAAAAATTGGAAAGACTGCCCACTGCCGGGAAAGAAGCAAAAGGCGCCAGAGCCGGGAAAGAAGCGAAAAGCGCCAGAGCCGCTGCTGAAGGTATGGAAAACGAGGTCTGTTTTCTGGGACTTGCCGTACTGGAAGATCCACCGTGTGCCTCACAGCCTTGATGTCATGCATAACACGAAGAACGTGTGCGAGAGTCTGCTTGGTACCCTGCTCAACATGCCAGAGAGGACCAAAGATGGGCCGAAAGCAAGGGCAGACTTCAAATCAATGGGCATCAGGCAGGAGCTTCACGCTATATATGATGATCATGATGATGATGATGATGATGAGGCGAAGCAAGACACGGAAAGTCGTCGCAAAGGCAAGAAGGCCAAGAAGACCGGAAATGACTACCCTCCCGCGTGCTTCACTCTAAGTCAGGAGGAGATCGAGCAGTTTTTCACCTGCCTCGTAGGAGTAAAACTTCCTTACGGTTACGCGGGGAAGATAAGCAGATACCTAGACCCAGTGAAGCTGAAGTTCAGCGGGATGAAGTCTCACGACTGTCACGTGTTGATGACGCAGATACTTCCAGTTGCAATCCGTGGGATCATGGAGGCGCACGTCCGTGAAACCCTATTTGGCCTATGCAACTTTTTCGACGTCATCTCTCGGAAGTCTGTTGGCGTGAGGCAACTCAGAAGGCTACAGGAAGAGATCGTGGTGATACTATGCGAGCTTGAGATGTACTTCCCGCCCGCATTCTTCGACGTTATGGTGCATCTGCTGGTCCATATCGTGGACGATATCATCCAACTCGGGCCGACGTTCCTGCACAGCATGATGCCATTCGAAAGGATGAATGGTGTCATCAAAGGATACGTTCGCAACATGTCACGTCCAGAGGGAAGCATAGCCAGGGGCTTTCTGACCGAAGAGTGCATCTCCTACTGCACGAATTATCTAGGCATCGAGAACCCCGTTGGTCTGCCCGTCAACAGGCACCTCGGCAGGCTCGCTGGATGGGGTCACCGTGAGGGTCGTCGCGAAATGCATGTCGACTTCGAGGGTCGACTCGCCGACTTTGAAAGAGCAAACCTAGTCGCGCTACAACACATAGACGTGGTCGATCCTTGGGTGGTAGAGCACAAAACCTTTATTAAGAAGACGTACAATGACCGAGGCCAACAGAGGACGGACGGAGATATACTCAAAGAGCACAACTCATGTTTCACGCGTTGGTTCAAGCAGAAGCTTCTGTCGTACCCTTTACATGAGGATTCTTCCGCGGAAGAACTACTCATATTCGCCTTGTCACAGGGCGCCGAGCACAACCTGATGACCTATGAGGCGTATGATATCAACAGCTACACATTCTACACCGAGGCCAAGGACATGAAGAGCGATGGTTATCAGAACTCCGGGGTAACGATGGAATCCTACACCGGTAACGACAAGGACAGATACTACGGAAGGATCGAGGAGATCTGGGAGCTGAGCTACGCTGGAGAGAAGGTCCCGATGTTCCGTGTCAGATGGGCCAAGAGCGTCCTAAAAGAAGACCGGTATTTCACCACCATGGTTATACCTGAAGCCAAATCCAAGACCGCGGGCGCAAACGTCACCGCGAAAAATGAGCCATGGGTACTGGCTTCCCAAGTGGACCAATGGTTCTTCATTACCGACCCGTCAAAGCCCAGTCGTGTTGTCATGAGGAGAGGCAAAAGGAAGATCATCGGAATGGATGGAGTAGCCAATGAGCAAGACTTCGACAAGTACAGCGACCCGAGGATCGAACATGACGACGATGATGAAGTAGCAGCATACACCACAAGAAGAAGCAGGACCACCCTACCTAAAGGACGTCCGTTCCACACAGAAGAACTCCATTTGCGAAAAAGAAGGGCAAGAAGATTGTGAACAGATAGCTATAGCTAAGATCAATTGTATTTAAATCATAGCCTTCATTTCTCGATTGTATTTCATGGGCACTTTTTGAACTATCATGAATATTTTTAAATTTCATGGACACTCGATCTCGATCCCCCTCCATCTCGATCGCTATCCCACCTCGCCAGATCCGGTCCCCCTCGCCGCCGAGCACCCCCCGGTCCACCGGCCGTCGCCGCCGACCCCCCGCACCCTCGATTCCCCTACTCAACCACCGCCGCCGACCCCCCGCACCCTCGATTCCCCTACTCAACTGCCGCCGCCGACCCCCCGCACCCCTCCCCTACTCAACCGCCGCCGCCGACCCCCCGCACCCCGTGCACCCTCCCCCGTTCCACCGGCATTACTGTTTGATTATTTTTTAAAAAAATTATTACTGTCTTATAAAAAAAATATTACTGTTATGATTTAAACAAGTTTGAACATATTTAAACACAAATAAGTATCAAACAGCATTTTAAATGCATAAAAAAAATTTGTGGAGCCTAGGAATCAAACCCAGGACCTCCTGGTGTGAGAACTGGCTGCTGACCAGTCGAGCTAGTAGAGGGGGCTTGGTGTGGATCAGGTCAGGTGGAAGATAAACTGTTGGCTCGAGCAGAAATCAAAAAAAATACTAATGGCGCACCACGGTGAGGTGCGCCATTAGTATGGATGTACTTATGGCGCACCGAGGGGTGGTGCGCCATTAGTATTGTGCCCGGCCCCATCCATATTCCCTCCCCGGCCCCTCCCTATCCCCTCTCTCTCCCTCGCCCTCGCCCTCGATCCCCTCCCCTCTCCTCTCCCTACGCCGCTGCCCCGCCGCCTCGACGCTGCCCCGCCGCCCCGACGCCGCCTCGACGCTGCCCCGCCGCCCCGACGCCGCCTCGACCCCGCCCCGACGCCGCTGCCCCGCCGCCTCGACGCGACCCCGCCGCCCGGACGCCGCCCCATCCACACCACCGTCGTCGGAGCACCACCACCACCCGGACCTCGTCCCCGACATCCTCCCCGCGCCCCACTCCCCCCCATCCTCCTCGTGCCCCACTCCCCGGCCCCCCCGTCCCCCTCCTCCTCCCCTCTCCCCCTTCTCCCCCTCTCCCCTCTTGACTGGTTACCTGTGATTTTTTTTGCTTCTCCAGCCATGTTTGTGTCTAGAACTCTAGATCATGGAGGAATCGCCCTCTCCAACAGTGTAATTCTTTTGTGTGTTTTAAGTGGTATTTACAGTGTACTTTTAGTGTAATTACTGTGCATTTTCAGTGAAATTTACACTATAATTGTTAGTGGAATTTACACTGTAAATGTTAGTGGGTTTACAGTGTACTTCTAGTGGATTTTTGCTCTGTATTTGCAAGTGGCATTTTTAGTGGAATTACTGTGTATTTCCATGGTTTTTACACTGTAATTATTAGTGTAATTTTGGGCCTTTGTATAGTTGATTCACAGTAGCAGCAACTGGAATTGATCCAAAAACCAGGTCAATTGATGTCAAATTGATTAACTAAATCATCCAGAAACAAGAATGATAAGTCCATATGCTACTATTGATCCCAAGACCGGAATGACAAGTCCAGGTGTTCCTCAATTGAGGAATTTGATTAACTAAATCATCCAAAACCCAGAATGATAAGGCCACATGCTACTGTTGATCCCAAGTTTGATGCATAACAATTGTTGTATGAGTTCTCCAAATGAACAGGAGTACTCCTCTATTTTGATATGAAATCACCATGATAGGTCCACATGCTACTGTTGTCAACATGATAAATAGTTTCAGTTAGTTACCTCTAAAACTATTCCTAATTAACTGAAGAAGAGAAGAGAGGAGGAGTAGTTTATTTCATAGAGTAAACATTAGCACTATTTGACAGTAAAAGGTTTTAGCTAATTTGAATTAACTGAAAGCAGCAGTACATCATTTTTATTGACAGTAAAATGTTCAAAGAAACAGAAATATCAGTACAATAGCTAGATTACACTATCAGTACACTACCAGTAAAATGTTCATTTAGTTTCAGTAAACAAATATTGCCAAGCATGACATGGCCTTTGTGATCTCCTACTCCTGAATTTTCATGTCACTTGTGCTATTAGTAGTTTTTTGACAGTAAAAGGGATGAAGAGGTCGGTGACCTCCAAATTCCAAATTTAGTAAAAGTTTGGGTATTCGAAACTACTAGTCTAAAAAACAGTTTATGTGGTCTGAAACTTTTCCTAATGTGTTTCAGACTTTCAGTAAAAGTTGTTGAATCAAATCAGTTCTTTGATGCTATTATGGACAGATTTAAAATCCACACTAAACCTTGATATGGGAACTATTCGTTTTGATGCTACTGTGCTTTAATACGATATGCTGCTAGTGATGCTGCTGCTATCTGCGAGTTGCTGCTGCTAGTTGTGATTTTGTCAAGTGATGCTGCTGCTACTTGTGATCTTCTAAAATAACCCCTTTCTCCTGAAACGTTGATTAATTTCCGTTTCGGTTGAGAAATGGGGCACTCCTAGGTCAAGAAAATTAGCAAAGGTCATGCCCAGTTTTCTTGACCTAGAAGGTGCCCGATTCTCAACCGAAATAAAAATTAATTTGCTTTAGTGGTTGGATTAGTTTAGTATTTTTTTCACACACTCAGACACCCTTGCTTGCCATGTGTGTGAGAGAGATAGTGAGAGGAGACAAGAAGAAGGGGGTTAGGAAGATGTTGCCTGCTCATCAAAGCTAACCATCTCCCCCTTTTCACCCCTTTTCCTTTGTCTTTTGTGGGTTGCAAGGAAGCTACTGTCTTAGCTAGCTTAGCTTGTGCACAAAACCCAGTGTTACAATCTAGAAAATTAGCCTGCAAAGATGAGGTCCCATGCTGGCTGTACCACTGCATCATGCAACAGTGCCTTCAAGATCCAAGGCAATATCACAAACATCATAGGCAATTTGACCAAACTCACAACCTTGTATCTTTGCAGCAACCAACTTTCTAGACACACCCCTCAAGAACTAGGTTACCCTGAGAACGTGGACTTGGACCTTAGCAACAATACAATAACAGGTTCTATCCCAAAACACCTAGGCAATATCACAAACATCTCTCAATTGTTCCTTGACAATAACCAACTTTTTGGCGACATTCCTCGAGAATTAGGTTATTTGATCAACTTAGAGATCTTGTTCCTTGACAATAACCAACTTTTTGACCAAACTTTGTTCCTATTTATAGAGAAACATGGCCAACAACGATGAGGCCGGGGGTTCGGGCGGCAAGAAATTCTGGGAGCTGTCCCAGGAGATGGAGGAACAACCTCACTTGTATGAGGACGCCGCCTTCCCCACCGATCCTGAGACCACTGATGGTACCGCCGAGGATGACCCCACTGATGCCACCACTGATGGTGCCGCCGAGGATGCCACCACTGATGATGGCGGCGCACGCACAGATGGCAGCCAACCGAAGAGGCAACGGAAGGACCGGCGCCCGACCGTCCTCCGCACCCTCAAGGAGGAAGTTACTGAAGTGGACTCCAACGGGAATCCAACGGCGCCCGAATGAATAGTCAAGGGGTACTCGCTTCACCTTGGGTGCATTCTCCGGAGCACCGTCTCGATCAACACCGAGAACCTCAGGCATCCTGACCGAGGGAATTTGCGCAACCTCCTCTTCACGAAGCTGCACGAACGATACAGGTTCCCCGCTGAATTTGAAAACACAAGCCTCAAAGGGAATAAAGTGAACAGTGCTGCCCTCACGAAGATGAGCACGGCCCTGTCTACTTGGAAAAGCAATGTGAAGAGAATGATCGAGAAAGGTGAGAGTTATGAGAAGATCAAGGAGAAAAATCCTTCGATCACCGAAGATGACTACAACGACTTCAAGATCAATTGCTCGAGCACCGCAAGCTCCGAATCAAGTAAGTGGGGGAAAGAAATGCGGGAGCTGAACTTAGGGGAACACACACTCGGTCCCGGCGGTTACAGAGTGGCGGAGCCTATATGGGACAAGGAGGAGGCGGACCGTGCCGAGCAAGGCCTACCGCCCCTCTTCGATAAATACGGTGACAAGCAGACCAGGAACTTTGTCAGGGCCCGGTACAAGAAGGACCCGAAAACAAAGGAGCTTACCACGGATCCGAAGACCAGGGCGCTTGAGCTTGTTCTGGTAAGGAATACACCCCCGCGTAATTAGCTCCATATGGTTGCATTCTAATTAATGAAGCCAAATTTCTAAATGGTTCACATTCCTTCTGCAGGCGACTGAAAGCAGTAGCGCGGGGTCGACTAAGAGCAACCCTTGGGACAGCACTCTAAATAGGGCGTTGAATGTAATGAAGAACAAGGATAAGCCCAGTAAGCCGACGTCAGCTGGTCGTGTGGCCGGCAAAGGCTTGTCGACAAAATGGTCGTCATACTATAACACTGGTGGGCGAAAGGAGAAAAAGACCAGCTCGGAAAGCCAGGCGCGCGAGGTTCAAGAACTCAGGGCACAGGTGGCACGGATTCCGGAGATTGTCCAAGAGCAAGTGCAACAACAACTCGGAGCGACGATCACCGCCATTGTGCCTATCTTGATCCAGGGGATTAGTGCGTGGATTGCGGGCGGCCAACAGGGGCCGCCCCCGATTCCTAGCTTCACGTCCAGCAACTCGCAGAACACGATGGTGGGGCCATTGGTGTCTCCGGGGGAGGTGGCATTGGTGTCTCCGGCGGAGGCGGCACGGGAGCTTAATGCACCCGGGTGTACGCCGGCCGGCACCTCTGCAGCAAGCGGCACCTCCGTCAACTGCACGCCCGCCGTTGGCGGTGCCTCGACATTAGCTGAGCTCGACGCCATCATCACGGTAACTAATTAAGCCTCTCTCGGCCGAGGACTTCATCTCCTTGCCTTTGACTGGGCATCCCTGACGCCCTACATGTTTTCGCAGGGCGCTGCTGACGTTCCGTGCACTCTCCTGCACTTCGTGAACAACGGGTTGGTCGATGTCGCCAAGGGAAAAATCGTTCAACCGGGCAACCCCTTGTTCCACGGTACCCAGATGCCACCCAACTTGTTTAGGGTTCAACTGGTTCGGGTGCTGCCAGGCTGCGACGAGTTGTTACCTCCGATTCGACCCGTCGGGGCCGACGATGATGACGTGATGACCCTCAGCGCTTGCCTGAGCTGGCCCCTGCTTTGGCCGAAGAGCCAGATTCGTTTGGGGGCGGGGGACACCACCCCAAAGACAACACCGCCAGTCGTGCCGCCGCCAAGTCGGCCCCATGGCAAGACCGCCGCAACGGTGCCGGACATCCCTATGCCACTGGATCCAAACATGCATTTGGCACAGGATCAGAACGACGACGACGACGATACATTTGCCAACGTCGATCAGTACTTTGCCCATCATGGGTACAGTGGCGACTTCATGGGGCCTCCTTCTCAAGAACCCAACCCAACAAAAGACGTGCGCGATCTAGCTGGTACCGCGGAGAAGCCAAGTTGCAACAGGCGTCGTCTGCAGTTCAGCTCTCAGGAGACGCCTCCAGCTGCCAACTTCACCGAGCCTCAGATAGGCGAGGTGCGAAATATGATCAGCCCCAACACACTCAAGAAGGCGGTCTGTGAGCAGAACTCGGTCCCATTACAGGAGAAGAAGAAGGCACGCAAAAGAAAGACTAACAAGGGTGCGGGCCAGCCGGCACCGAGTACGATCCGTGCTCAGGACGGGCCACCTTCACCTGAGGATATCTCGAGGAGGGTGCATGTGGCAGGTAGGCCGATGCTACCGAGAAATATGCTCGATGCTGCAACCGGTGCTATGCGGAGTCTGCATGACAGTGTTCTTTCTTTGGAGAAGCAGCGTCTCGGAGAGAAGGATGTGGCATACCCGTTTTTCGCGGCCAAGGTGCCAGAGGGCAAGGGCTTTGTGGATAACTCCATCGGGGGTACGATCGTCCTGCAGTTTGATGACATCCACGCTATGTTGAACCTTCATCCGCTGCACTACACCTTCGTTCTGCTATTTTCACTGAGTATGGAGATGCGGATCATTCGCGACAAGACCCCGGACATCGTGATAGTCGACCCCTTCTACATGCGTGCCAAGATCTTGGGTAGCGCTGGGGACCGGCAAGTCGCGAGTTCTTACCTCGAAGGCGTCATTCTGGCAAACCAAGATAAGGATAACTTCCTCGTGCCTTACTTTCCCGAGTAATTCCTCCCCTCAACCGCCCCGTAACATATGAATTCTTAGATTTCGATCGTTTTTCTTTTAACATTCCGTGTTTTCTGCAGTGACACACATTGCACGCTCATCCTCCTAAGCCCCAAATATTCCATGGCCACGTATTTCGACCCGGACCGTCAGTCGAACGTAGACTACACAAATGTCAAGAAGGTTCTTGATGATGTTCTCCCCGGCTACGTCAAATCTGGAGGCACCTTCACCAGGCCTATTCGTAAGTACGGCAAGCACGTGTTCTCCCACAATACGACGTTCTGCTGCGTCAAGCAGTTGTGTGGCGGTCAGAAGGGTGCCTACTACGCCATCCATCACATGCGGGCGATCGTATGGGACCATCATCACCTTCTGCTACCGAGTAGACTCAAAGATTGGGCCACGAGCGTGTCGGCAATCCAGGACGCGGACATCCGACAAGAATTCTTTCGCATCCAGTCGGAGTTTGCGGAAATCATCCATCAAGATGTCCTTCGTACCTCGGGGCAGTTCTACCTCAGAAATCAACCGTCCAACAGTGACATCGACACAATCCTACAAATGCAGGCTGACAACGCCCGTTCTTTCATGAATCCCACGATAGACGGCGGCTTCATCCATGCTCCGGTCCCTTGAGTCTCATGTTGTAATTAAACTTTAATGAACTTGTAGTATGTCTCTTTGGTTTCGATAGTCGTTCAACTTAAGATGTAATCGATGCTATTAATGTCTTGCTTTTCTCTTTCGATCGTTCTGTTGCATACTTATATATTGCTTATATATTGTCTGTGAATTGGTACTAACGTTTCGTTTGGCTACTGCATAGCGATGCCGTGGTATGTCGTGTACAAGGGTAAGGTTCCCGGAGTCTACGACGACTGGGAGGAGTGTCGGAGACAGGTTCGCTGATTCAGCGGTAACAGTTACAAAGGGTACGCCACTAGGGCCGAGGCCAAATCTAGATATGCCCGCTATCTAGCGGGAGAGGGGAGGGAGCGTTGGAGGAACCGGATGAAGACGAGTTTCATCGTGATGACCACAGCTCTCTTCTATGTGATGGTAGTTTAGATGATCGATATCGACTTGTAATGTGAAGACAAACTCGCGGTCTCGAGACTTGTAATATAATGTTCTATCTTTGTTCGGTCTTTTCAATTCGGAGACTAATATGATGACTTGTATTCGGAGACTAAAATGATGAATTGTATTCAGAGACTAATCTTCTATTGTATTCGATGAATCTGTTGTTGATGTGTGCTGTCTATATTTTGTCCAATTATACATTTTGTAACCTGTGCAAAAAACAGAAAATTAAAAAATAAAAAAACCTAATATTCATACTAATGGCGCATCACATCATAGTGCGCCATTAGTATGCCAAAGGATACTAATGGCGCATCATTAAAGAGTGTGCCATTAGTATGCCGAAGTTACTAATGGCGCATCTTGCTGTCGTGCGCCATTAGTATGCCAGAGCACCTGGGTATACATGGCCCCCTGGGAGGCATACTAATGGCGTTTGTATATACTAATGGCGCATCTGGGGTGCGCCATTAGTATACCAGATACTAATGGCGCACCTGTGGTGCGCCATTAGTAAAATATACTAATGGCGTGCTACTAATGGCGCACCACTAATGCGCCATTAATGGCCAAATTAGGTGCGCCATTAGTAGGCCTTTTCCTAGTAGTGTCCGAAGCCCCGAACGGACTCCAGATCTGGCCTCCCAATGAAGAACAGGGGGTGACTGAGGGAGTCCTGGATTAGGGGGTCCTCGGGTGTCCGGGCCATTCGATATGGGCCGAACTGATGGGTCGTGAAGATACAAGCAGAAGACTTTCACCCAAGTGTCCGGGTAGGACTTTGTATGCGTGGACGGTAAGATTGGTGTCTATATATGTTATTTCCTTCCCCCACAAACTGACTCTGTACAACCCTAGGCCCCTCCGGTGTGTATATAAACTGGAGGGTTTAGTCCGTAGAGGCTATCAGAATTCTCATAGACTAGACAGCTGGGGTTTAGCCATTACGATCTCGAGGTAGATCAACTCTTGTAATCCCTATACTCATGAAATACAATCAAGCAGGACATAGGGTTTTACCTCCATTAAGAGGGCCTGAACCTGGGTAAACATTGTGTCCCACTTGTCCCTTGTTACCATCGATCCTCAGACGCATAGTTCGGGGCCCCCTACCAAAGATCTGCCGGTTTTGACACTGACATTGGTGCTTTCATTGAGAGTTCCATTGTGTTGTCGATAGAAGGATTGATGGCTTATCTTGTCATCAACAATGATATCACTTCTGGAAGGAACCTAACTTTGGGACAGGTCCTCCAGCTTGGTGGTTTCACCATGGGCGCTCGCACGGCCGTTAAGCCAACGTCGGCCTCCACAATTGCCAAAAATCGCCTCCGTATCAGCCTCGAACACTCCAAAAAGATGGATCCGGCGGATGTCTTGTCCTTAAATGAGCTGCTAGATCGCATCGCCACCCTGGGGCTTGTAGCAGACTATGATCCGATCGGGCTCAAACTCGATCAGAGGGATATCAAGTCCCCGCTGATCACCCATCTGGTAGCGGTAGTCGAGGAATGAGCCAAAAATACTTCTTCCCTATGTTGAAGACCAGCTATGTCCGGATATCGGAGTCCCTCGAGCTGGACACCCTCCCGCGGGATGAGACTTCACGTCCTCTGAACTCAGGGTCGGACATAGAGCCCGGAAAGCACTTGGATCTTCCTGGGCCCAAACTGGTGACCTCGGAGATCTCTCAAGCTCCAGATTCAATCTTGGGTCGGAATTCGGGTTTTAACCCAACCACCCACCACAATCAACACTCTCCAAGTAATTCAGGCCCTCCAGAAATATGTGACCTAATGTATGTATGGCAGCAATATCTGGAAATGGTCCATCACTTCTAGGCCAGATTCCTCCTTGTTAAAAACAAGATCAAGATTGCTATGAGGACAAAGCAGTTTCGGTTTTTATCGTAATTGTACGGACGAGGGAATCATGAACGCCCTCAACCGCCGTCGCATATAGACCTTCATGGAATTATCACACTTAGTACAGAAGTACTGTGCGATCGAAAGCACATGGAAGGCCCAAAAAGCTCGGTTGGAACCTGCTGCCTTTACATGGTCCACCACACGGGCAAAACGGATACACCCCTACGAGGCATCTGATCATAAGCCCGTTGGCAAGAAAAACAAACCCCTCACGGGGCATAGAATAGTTCTTGACGAACTCCTCGACAAGCCTTGTGAGGTACATGCGACCCCGAGTACCGAACCAACTCACAGCCTGCGGGCATGTTGGGTACTCCGGCAAGTGGATAAAAGCAGTGAGGCTATCCTCACCAACATTACTCCAGAGAAGCATTCTTCGGAGGATGACGATTTCAACGTCTTTACGGTCTTCGAGACTTTCTCTTCAAATAATCGGCACAAAAGGGCGCTCCGCGACCTTGCTGAAATCAACCAAGTAACTGCAATGAGCCCTTGGAACGACGCAACCATAACTTTCACCGCGGATGACGAACCAAGGGCCCGATCAGTCCGAGCACCAGCTACCTTGGTCTTAAACCCAATTGTGGATGGCTTTCGACCCACCAAAGTGCTCATGAACGACGGCAGCAGACTTAACCTCATCTATGAGGGCACGCTTGACAAGATGCAAATTGACCAGACCCGTTGAGGGAGTCTTGGATTAAGGGGTCCTCGGGTGTCCGGGTTATTCGATATGGGCCGGACTGATGGGCCGTGGAGATACAAGCAGAAGACTTTCCCCCATGTCTGGATGGGACTCCCCTACGCGTGGACCGCAAGATTGGTGTCCGGATATGTTATTTCCTTCCCCCACAAACCGACTCTGTACAACCCTAGGCCCCTCCTGTGTGTATATAAACTGGAGGGTTTAGTCCATAGAGGCTATCATAACTTTCATAGGCTAGACATCTAGGGTTTAGCCATTACAATCTCAAGGTAGATCAACTCTTGTGACCCCTATACTCATCAAATACAATCAAGCAGGACGTAGGGTTTTACCTCCATTAAGAGGGTCCAAACCTGGGTAAACATTGTGTCCCACTTGTCCCCTGTTACCCTCTATCCTCAGACACATATTTCGGGACCCCGTACCCGAGATCGGCCGGTTTTGACACCGACATTGGTGCTTTCATTGACAGCTCCGATGTGTCATCAACAGAAGGATCGATGGCTCATCTTGTCATCAACGACGATGCTGCTTACGGGGAGACCTTTCTCACTGGTCAACTTTCCGTGTTTGGCGGCTTCTCTCTGCATGCCAATTCGACTGGTCACCTTGAGAAGATTGACAGCTCCGCCCCTGGTCACCAGATCAAGTTCGGAAACCTGAATTACATCACGGATATCCGACGAGATTTGATCTTCGAAGGGTTCTCGGCCCTGGCCGCCACTCCTCATCTACATGAAGGAAGCCCGTCGAGTCCACCATCAGATTCCCCTCAGGGATTGACCCTCGTACCCGCCCTGGCCTTAAATCTGGAGCGGTCCACTCTGTCTGAAGATGGGAGAATAAACCCCATCGGACTCTCCCCTTTTACGGAGTTACTTACCGGAGACCCAGATGTGACCATGCTATCGGTGGGACCGGAGTCCAACAGGACTCTCCTTGTCATCGGGGAGCCGGACTCATCTCTGGATGTCAACTCCGAACCCTTGAGGTCTGCGTCAACCGAGCCCGGTCAAGAGGTGATTACTGGACCCAGCTCCGCAGATCCTCAGTCGCATGTCCAACTTTCGCTTCTAAACAAGGCGCTGGACCTAATGCGATCTCTCGCCATTACGGATGCGTATCTTTCGAACTACGCCCAGCCTGAACTAGGGGCTGATAGCGGGGAATTTTACGTGCCACCCACCAACCACTTAATAGCCACTGTTGAGGATCTAACCGACATTCTAGACTACGCCTCCAAAGACATTGACGGTATGGACGGCGATGTTGGAGCCGAACAAGGCCAAAACCCGGCCATCACCGGGCACTGGACGACCACTTCTACTTATGACATGTACATGGTGGATATGCCCGACAAGAAGGACGACGATGACACTCAAGATATGATTAAGGACAAGCCCGTCGAGGCGCCACCTAAACACCGACGTCAGCGGCGGCGCTCATGATCTTGTCGTGAAGGGATAGCAATAATAGCACCAGAGATAACAACACCCCGGATGATGCCGAAGACCAGACCCCGACCACCCCGTCGAGCTTGCGTCTGAGCAGGATGAGTGGGAGGAGGGACAAGTTAACCCTGACGAACTTGCTGATCATGAGGATCCAGAAGATAGAAATTATCCGCCCGCCTCCGAGGAGGACGTTAGTCCTGGTAACGAAGATTTCATCATGGCAGAGGAGCCCCTCGAACAAGAACGCTTTATGCGACAACTCATCACCACTGCGAGGAGTCTGAAAAAGAAACAACAACAACTTCAAGCCGAACAGGATACGCTCAACGATAGATGGACCAAGGTCCTGGCTGCTGGAGAATACGGCCTTCAACACCCAATAAAGAGCTACCCAAAGCGCAGGCTGCTACCATGATTCGACGACGAGGCCCTCATGCCGATGAACCAGACCGACCACCATGTGGACGAGACAAAACGGCTAATTACGCCGAATACCAGCCCGCGCTACCCCGCCGTAGAGGTAAAGAGGCATCGGCTCCGGTTTACACATATGACTTACGACAGGACCTGGATAATAGAGCTGGCCATACCAGATAAATCTACGGATCAAGGGGACGTGCTCCGACACGAGACAACGACCATCAAGCCTGGCGCGACAATCATAACCAAGTTCAGGCCGGGAACCGAATACGGATATCATCCGAACTCCGTCATGATGTGGCCCGATATAGAGGCGCCGCACACCCCATGTGCTTCACCGATGAGGTAATGCATCACCAATTTCTAGAAGGGTTTAAACCCGTAAACATCGAGGCATACGATGGAACTACATATCCCGCCATATGGATTGAAGATTTTCTTCTCCACATTCATATGGCTCGTGGCAATGACCTCCACGCCATCAAATACCTTCCCCTAAAACTAAAAGGACCAGCATGGTACTGGCTGAATAGCCTCCCGGAGAACTCCATTGGTAGTTGGGAGGACTTGGAGGATGCTTTTCGAGACAACTTTCAAGGCACATATGTCCGGCCACTGGATGCTAACGACCTTAGTCACATAGTCCAGCAACCCGGAGAGTCAGCCCGAAAGCTCGGGACTCGGTTATTAATTAAAAAGAACCAAATTGTTGACTGTCCGAACGCCGAAGCCTTAGCGGCCTTCAAACATAGTGTCCGTGACGAATGGCTCACCCGACACCTCGGTCAGGAAAAGCCAAAAACTATGGCAGCTCTTACTGCACTTATGACCCGCTTTTGCGAGGGAGAAGACAGCTGGTTGGCTCATAGGAGCAATAGCACCATCGACCCTGGCACCTCTGAAGCCAGAGATGGCAATGGGAGGTCACGACGTAAAAAAACAAGTGTCAGAATAATAACGAAGAGAACGAGGATACGACGGTAAACGCCAGATTCAGCGGCTACAAGCCGGGTCAGCGGGAGAATCCATTCAAAGGAAATAGAGACGGTCCATCCAACTTGGACAAAATACTAGATAGGCCTTGCCAGATTCATGGCACCCCAGACAAGCCTGCCAACCACTCCAACAGAAACTGCTGGGTTTTTAAACAGGCCGGTAAATTAAATACCACACACTAGGGGAAAGGGCATCAAAGCCAGGATGATGATGAGCCCCGTCCTCCGAACACAGGGGGGCAGAAGAAGTTCCTCGCGAGGTGAAAACAGTGAACATGATAAATGTTACACACATCTCAAAGAGGAAGCGCAAGTGCACACTAAGGGACGTCTACGCCGTAGAACCTGTCGCCCCAAAATTGAACCCATGGCCGGTTTGTCCGATCACCTTTGATCGTAGGGACCACCCAACTAGTATCCGTCATGGAGGTTGGGCGGCCCTGGTACTCGATCCCATCATCGACGGATGCCATCTCACTAGAGTCCTTATGGACGGTGACAGCTGAAGGAAATATTCCCTAGAGGCAATAATAAAGTTGTTATTTATATTCCTTATATCATGATAAATGTTTGTTATTCATGCTAGAATTGTATTAACCGGAAACTTGATACATATGTGAATACATAGACAAAAAAAGTGTCCCTTGTATGCCTCTACTTGACTAGCTCATTAATCAAAGATGGTTAAGTTTCCTGGCCATAGACATGTGTTGTCATTTGATGAATGGGATCACATCATTAGGAGAATGATGTGACGGACAAGACCCATATGTTAGCTTAGCATAATGATCATTAAGTTTTATTGCTATTGCTTTCTACATGACTTATACATATTCCTTTGACTATGAGATTATGCAACTCCCGAATACTGGAGGAACACCTTGTGTGCTATCAAATGTCTCAACGTAACTGGGTGATTATAAACATGCTCTACAGGTGTCTCCGAAGGTGTTTGTTGGGTTGGCATAGATCGAGATTAGGATTTGTCACTCCAAGTATCGAAGAGGTATCTCTGGGCCCTCTCGGTAATGCACATCATAATAATCCTTGCAAGCAATGTGACTAATGAGTTAGTTATGGGATGATGCATTACGGAACGAGTAAAGAGACTTGCTGGTAACGAGATTGAACTAGGTATGAAGATAGCGACGATCGAATCTCGGGAAAGTAAGATACCGATGACAAAGGGAGTAACGTATGTTGTCATTGCGGTTCGACTGATAAAAGATCTTAGTAGAATATGTAGGAACCAATATGAGCATCCAGGTTCCGTTGTTGGTTATTGATCGCAGATGTGTCTCGGTCATGTCTACATAGTTCTTCAACCCGTAGGGTCTGCACGCTTAATGTTCGATGATGATTTGTATTATGAGTTATGTGTTTTGGTGACCTAAGATTGTTCGGAGTCCCGGATGATATCACGGACATGACGAGGAGTCTCGAAATGGTCGAGAGGTAAATATTGATATATTGGACGATGGTATTCAGACACGGGAATGGTTCCGAAGCGTTTCGGGAATTTACTGGAGTACCGGGGGGTTACCGGACCCCCCCCCCCGGGAGAAGTAATGGGCCACATGGGCCTTGGGAGGGAGGCACACGAGCCCGCAAGGGGCTGGCGGGCCCCCACTTGGAAGGGGTCCTGTCGGCATTCTGGGAATGGGGATCCTGAGACTTGCCTGCCTGCGGCCCACAGCGTTGCTCTGCGAGCGGGCCTGTACGGCCCATCTTCACCAGCAACGACTCAAGACCCTTGCGAGGGGCCAAGCCTCGTGAGGCGGACAACACAAGACCTCCTCAGGAGCGGCCTCACCAAGCGGCTCGCGAGGGGCGGAGAGTTCAAGGCAAGGCAAACCTCACGAGGTTCCAATGACGTGAGCCATGACGATCGAGGTCAGGCGGGCGCCAGCGCGCACAGTGTCCTTGTTTCCTCTTTGGTGCCAAGGGAACAAACGCAGGCGTGGAGTACCGAGGCGTCAAGCAAAAGTTTCCACATCAGTACAACAAGACCAAGACCAGCAGGACGGCAAGACGGAGGTCACCATGGAGCCCAAGGCGGCGTCATCACCAGAGCCTTTGACAGGCGAAGACCACTTTTGTCAGGATAAGCTGTACTAGCTGTCCCCTTTCGAATTGGCCGTTGTTGGTTCCCTTCCCACTCAATATTTGGGATATGACCAGGGCCTCTAAAAATAGGACTAGCCACCACCATAGCTAGGGTGATCCGGCAGATCGAGAGAGACCAAAACAACCACAAGTTCACCGAGCACAAGAACACCTCTCCTCAGGAGGCTGTTCTTCCCCTTGTGTTGTTCATCCTCAACCCAAGAGGCAATCCACCACCACACACTGGAGTAGGGTATTACACCACAACGGTGGCCCGAACCAGTATAAATCTTGTGTCCCTTGTGTTTCGAGTTCATCGAGTCAGTCCCTGAGATCTTAGCAAAGCTAGGACGTGGATCGATAGGGGGAGATCTTCGCGTGCACCCCAGTGTTCGAACCTTGAGGGTTTTGCCGGAACCCGTGATCTGACATTTGGCGCGCTAGGTAGGGGTGCGCTGGAGCTTCTCTCCCACCAGTCGATTCACCGACGCCTCACGGTTCCGATGTCCGGTGACTCAAGGACCAACGCCGACCGCTGGGTAGCCTGGCCGGCCCGGGTGGCGCCGCCTGAACAGGAAGACCTCAACCCCGCACTCCAGGCGTCATGAGCTCTACCTGACACTGCGGGGCGCGGGCGGCGCGGACAGGCGCCGTCCACCCTCACCCCATGATAGGCAGGAGATGCTGCAAGGGCCGTAAGCCACGCCGCGGCAACAACGCCGCACACCCGGAGGTAGTAGGAAAACATGCGAGCTGCACTCACGGTGGCACGAGAGCTACTACGGTGCCGGCTGATAGAGAGCGGCCGGGATGCGCTGCTGGAACGCGTCGCCGAGCTGCTGGACGCCACGGCTTCAGGAGCGCCGCCCTTCTGTTCTCTGCTCACGCCACAAGCTGCGGCCAGGTCGCATGGTGGGCCACGCCGCGCCCGCGCGCCTACAGGCGCACCACCAGACTTCATTGACACCGGCGCAACCAATAGAGCAACACGACCGCTCGCGCCCGTGCCACCTCCGCTGGGCGTGGGCACGAGCGCTACCACCTACGGTCCGAGTGGGATGCCACCCTACCATCCTCGAGGTGGCGCACTATGTCAGGCGACATGGAGCGTGGGGCACTTCGGCGAGGTCTTTGGGGCAACGGCCTCGGAGACCTACGTGCCCCGCATGATGAACCAGGAGTACACGCCGGAAGATGGCCCTGGCTCGTTCCCCGAGCTGGGCTGGGGAGAGGAGGCCTTAGGAGCTGAGGCCTTCCAGGAGCCACCCGAGAGCCCCACCAGCCACGCCGTCGACAATAGCTATAGGGTACCACTAATCTCCCAAGGGCAGGCTTACGCTAACCATGAATCGCAAGTGAATCAGGTCACAGCGCCAGGCGACGGTTACAGTGCGGCGGTATCTGCCTCACCAAGAGAAGCTCACTGGGGGCTGCGTGGAATGGGCCAGAAGCAAGGCCCCTCCCCGCGTCGTGCGGAGCAAGGCGTCCCCCGGAGGTTGGCCCTCTGCCGGGGAGGTGCTCTAGAGCCTACTCCCGGCAGAGGACCCGTGGTCGCCGAGGGCACCGTTGGCGTCCCCTCTACCCTCATTGGTGCCGTCCTGGTCTCCGGTCGTCCCAATGGTGGTAGGGGTGGCACAAGGCGGGGCCGTCGTCTGGCGATATGAAGTAAGGCTCACGCCTGCGAAGATCTCCTCCTGTGACACTCTCACGTAATAGCGAGTGGGGCTGTACACGCCCCGGAGTCTCAGGAGTGCCGCCCTCGGGCCTCGAGGGCTCCCTCCAATGTCCTGGTGGATGCACTTAGCTCCGCGCTGGTGAGAAGACTTGAAGACAAGAATACTAGACTAGGCGCCGGACGTGGCCATTTGCTTTTAACCTCTTTTCTGTAGCCCTACTTTCTGGATTTGGATTTAAGTTGGAGTTGAGTTCTCATTTGATGCGTGCGGGGGGTGACTTTTCTCGTTTGAGCGATTTCTTGTTGTCTGGTTATTTCCTTATTTTGGAGTTCGCGCCTGTTGCTCCCCCTCGTGGGCTCCTTGCGAGCGGGGCTGGGCAAGACGTACACGCGCCACGTGCATGTCGCGCCACGGCTAGCGCTTGCTTATCACGTGGCCCCCTCGGGCGTCTCGACGAGTTCCTCAGGAGCTTCCAACCTCACGAGCCGGTTTGGGCTCGTCCAGGCTAAGGTAAACCGCAACAACAACTTTTCCCCAGGATACGTGAGTCCACGAAGACACATATTCAGCTCGACCTAACAAGATAAAGGCGGTAGCAAATTTACATGAGGGGCTTCCCCTCCAAAAATGCTCTTACAACTTCAAGGGTTACGCCCAAGCTTCTGTGTGCAAGACACATAGCTGAGAAGCACGACATCAGTCAGACATGTCGCTCACCGCGTCCCCCGAATCGCCCTCAGACACGTCACTGGCATCACCATCACCTCCACCAGCGCCGCCATCCCCGTCGTTGACCACATCACCCGCGTCCGCCGCGACCACCATCCCATCGTCATCAGAAGTGAAGGCCCTGACCAGCGCATCCACATTGTCTTCCACCCATCGAGACAGGTCACCCTAGATGGCCTCGGGCACAGGAGCGATGGCGGCATCAAAGTCAAAGTTGGGGTAGGCGTTCTGGAGATGGCTGAAGATGCGGGAGAACGCATGCCCGAGCAGGCCGCGGCTCCTCTCTTCAACAAGTTGGCGAGCCCTCTCGGAACAGTTCACCAGGCGCCTCACCACGTCGGTGAAGAAGTGGAGGTGGCTGGCGTAGTCATTCACGTGGGATGAGGAGCATTCTCATAACAAATATGGCCTAGGGCGATGTTGGCCTTGTTCCTGAGGTCCTGGAGCATGGGGGCGTCCACGCGCTCCAGCGTCCGCCGCTGAAGCACTTCCTCCTTGTTCTGCCATGCGTAGATGATATGCATGAGTAGAACACAAATAGTTGTGGGCGATCATAGTCATACTGCTTACCACCAACGTCTTATTTTTATTCGGCGGTATTGT
Organism: Triticum urartu; assembly: GCF_003073215.2. Taxonomy (NCBI): domain Eukaryota; kingdom Viridiplantae; phylum Streptophyta; class Magnoliopsida; order Poales; family Poaceae; genus Triticum; species Triticum urartu. The sequence goes on along the minus strand of NC_053022.1, from coordinate 444,865,106 downwards.
TGGATGAAGCGGCCCAGGCCAACCTTACATGACCACGTTCATGAGACCGGTTCCACCAACAGACATGCAACTTGTTTGCATAAAGGTGGCTGGCGGGTTTCTGTTTCTCCAACTTTAGTTGAATCGAATTTGACTATGGCTGGTCCTTGTTGAAGGTTATAACAGCAAGCTTGACGAAACATCGTTGTGGTTTTGATAAGTAGGTAAGAACGGTTCTTACTAGAATCCCATAGCAGCCACGTAAAACTTGCAACAACAAAGTAAAGGACATCTAACTTGTTTTTACAGGGCATGTTGTGACATGATATGGTCAAGACATGATGTGATATACGTTGTTGTATGAGATGATCATGTTTTGTAAAAGTTATCGACAACTGGCAGGAGCCTTTTGGTTGTCGCTTTATTGTATGAAATGCAATCTCCATGTAATTGCTTGACTTTATCACTATGCATTAGTGATCGCTGTAGAAGCAATAGTTGGCGAGATGACCACGATGCTACGATGGAGATCAAGGTGTCAAGCCGGTGACGGTGGAGATCATGACAGTGCTTTGGAGATGGAGATCAAAGCCACAAGATGATGATGGCCATATCATGTCACATATTTTGATTGCATGTGATGTTTATCTTTTATGCATCTTATTTTGCTTATTACGGCGGTAGCATTATAAGATGATCCCTCACCAAATTTCGAGGTATAAGTGTTCTCCCTAAGTATTCATCGTTGCGACAGTTCGTCGTGCCGAGACACCACGTGATGATCGGATGTGATAAGCTCTACGTTCACATACAATGGGTGCAAGACAGTTTTGCACGTGCGGAATACTCGGGTTAAACTTGACGAGCCTAGCATGTACAGACATGGCCTCGGAACACTGAGACCGAAAGGTCGAACGTGAATCATATAGTAGATATGATCAACATAGAGATGTTCACCATTGAAAACTACTCCATCTCACGTGATGATCGGACATGGTTTAGTTGATAACGATCACATGATCATTTAGATGACTTGAGGGATGTCTATCTAAGTGGGAGTTCTTAAGTAATATGATTAATTGAACTTAAATTTATCATGAAGTTAGTCATGATAGTTTTTGCATATGTATGTTGTAGATCAATGGACCATGCTACCGTTCCCTTGAATTTTAATGCGTTCCTAGAGAAAGCTAAGTTGAAAGATGATGGTAGCAACTACACGGACTGGGTCCGTAACTTGAGGATTATCCTCATTGCAGCACAGAAGAATTGCGTCCTTGGTGCACCGCTAGGTGCAAGGCCTACTGCAGGAGCAACTGCTGATGTTGTGAATGTCTGGCTAGCTAAATCTAATGACTACTCGTTAGTTCAGTGTGCCATGCTTTACGGCTTAGAATCGGGACTTCAAAGATGTTTTGAATGTCATGGAGCATATGAGATGTTTCAGGAATTGAAGTTAATATTTCAAGCAAATGCCTGAGTTGAGAGATCTGAAGTCTCCAACAAGTTCTATAGCTGCAAGATGGAGGAGAACAGTTCTGTTAGTGAACACATACTCAGAATGCCCGGGTACCATAACCACTTGACTCAGCTGGGAGTTAATCTTCCGGATGATAGTGTTATTGGCAGAGTTCTTTAATCACTGCCACCAAGCTATGAAGGCTTAGTGATGAACTAAAATATGCAAGGGATGAACAAGACAATTTCCGAGCTCTTCGCAATGCTCAAGGCTGCAGAGGTAGAAATCAAGAAGGAGCATCAAGTGTTGATGGTTAACAAGACCGCTAGTTTCAAGAAAAGGGGCAAAGGAAAGAAGGGGAACATCAAGAAGAATAGCAAGTAAGTTGTTACTCCCGGGAAGAAGCCCAAGTCTGGACCTAAGCCTGTAACTGAGTGCTTCTACTTCAAAGGGACTGTTCACTGGAAGCGGAACTGCCCCAAGTATTTGGCGGATAAGAAGAATGGCAAAGTGAACAAAGGTATATTTGATATACATGTTATTGATGTGTACCTTACTAATGATCGTAGTAGCGCCTAGGTATTTGATACTCGTTTTGTTACTCATATTTGCAACTCGAAACAAGGGCTACGGATTAAACAAAGATTGGCTAAGGACGATGTGACAATTTGCGTCGAAAATGGTTCCAAGGTCGATGTGATCGCCGTTGGCACACTACCTCTACATCTACCTTCGGGATTAGTTTTATACCTGAATAGTTGTTATTTGGTGCCAGCGTTGAGCATGAACATTATATCTGGATCTTTTTTGATGCGAGACGGTTATTCATTTAAATCAGAGAATAATGGTTGTTCTATTTATACGAGTAATATCTTTTATGGTCATGCACCCTAGATGAGTGGTCTATTTTTGTTAAATCTCAATCATGGTGATGCACATATTCATAATATTGATGCCAAAAGATGCAAAGTTGATAATGATAGTGCAACATATTTGTGGCACTGCCATTTAGGTCATATTGGTGTAAAGCGCGTGAAGAAACTCCATGCGGATGGATTTTTGGAATCACTTGATTATGAATCATTTGATGCTTGCGAACCATGCATCATGGGCAAGATGACTAAGACTCCGTTCTCCGGAACAATGGAGCGAGCAATTGACTTATTGGAAATAATACATACCGATGTATGCAGTCCGATGAGTGTTGAGGTTCGCGGCGGGTATCGTTATTTTCTGACCTTCACAAATGATTTGAGCAGATATGGGTATATCTACTTAATGAAACACAAGTCTGAAACATCTGAAAAGTTCAAACAATTTCAGAGTGAAGTGGAAAATCATCATAACAAGAAAATAAAGTTTCTACGATCACATCACGGAGGCGAATATTTGAGTTATGAGTTTTGTCTTCATTTAAAACAATGTGGAATAGTTTCGCAACTCACGCCACCTGTAACACCACAGCGTAATGGTGTGTCTGAACATCGTAACCGTACTTTATTAGATATGGTGCGATTTATGATGTCTCTTACCGATTACCACTATCGTTTTGTGGTTATGCATTAGAGACAGCTTCATTCACGCTAAATAGGGCACCATCTAAATCCGTTGAGACGACACCGTATGAACTATGGTTTGGCAAGAAACCTAAGCTATTGTTTCTTAAAGTTTGGGGTTGCGATGCTTATGTGAAAAAGCTTCAGCCTGATAAGCTCGAACCCAAATCAGAGAAGTGCGTCTTCATAGGATACCCAAAAGAAACTATTGGGTACACCTTCTATCACAGTTCCGAAGGCAAGATATTTGTTGCTAAGAATGGATCCTTTCTAGAGAAGGAGTTTCTCTCAAAAGAAGTGAGTGGGAGGAAAGTAGAACTTGATGAGGTAGTTGTACCTTCTCTCGAATTGGAAAGTTGTTCATCACAGAAATCAGTTCCAGTGATGCCAACACCAATAAGTGAGGAGGCTAATGATGATGATCATGAAACTTCAGATCAAGTTACTACCAAACCTCGTAGGTCAACCAGAGTACGTCCCGCACTAGAGTGGTACGGTAATCCTGTTCTGGAAGTCATGTTACTGGACCATGAAGAACCTATGAATTATGAGGAAGCGATGATGATCCCAGATTCCACGAAATGGTTGAGGCCATGAAATCTGAGATGGGATCCATGTATGAGAACAAAGTATGGATTTTGGTTGACTTGCCCGATGATCGGCAAGCCATAGAGAATAAATGGATCTTCAAGAAGAAGACTGACGCTGATGGTAATGTTGCTGTCTACAAAGCTTGACTTGTTGCGAAAGGTTTTCGACAAGTTCAAGGAGTTGACTATGATGAGACCTTCTCACCCGTAGCGATGCTTAAGTCTGTCCAAATCATGTTAGCAATTGCCGCATTTTATGATTATGAAATCTGGCAAATGGACGTCAAAACTGCATTCCTTAATGGATTTCTTAAAGAAGAGTTGTATATGATGCAACTAGAAGGTTTTGTCGATCCTAAAGGTGCTAACAAAGTGTGCAAGCTCCAGCGATCCATTTTTGGACTGGTGCAAGCCTCTCGGAGTTGGAATATACACTAGTGTGATCAAAGCATATGGTTTTATACAGACTTTTGGAGAAGCCTGTATTTACAAGAAAGTGAGTGGGAGCTCTATAGCGTTTCTAATATTATATGTGGATGACATACTGTTGATTGGAAATGATACATAATTTCTGTATAGCATAAAAGGATACTTGAGTAAGAATTTTTCAATGAAAGACCTCAATGAATCTGCTTATATATTGGGCATCAAGATGTATAGAGATAGATCAAGATGCTTAATTGGACTTTCACAAAGCACATACCTTGATAAAGTTTTGAAGAAGTTCAAAATGGATCAGTCAAAGAAATGGTTCTTCCCTGTGTTACAAGGTGTGAAGTTGAGACAGACTCAATGCCCGACCACTGCAGAAGATAGAGAGAAAATGAAAGTCATTCCCTTTGCCTCAGCCATAGGTTCTATCATGTATGTAATGTTGTGTACCAGACCGGATGTGTGCCTTGCTATAAGTTTAGCAGGGAGGTACCAAAGTAATCCAAGAGTGGATCACTGGACAGCGGTCAAGAACATTCTGAAATACCTGAAAAGGACTAAGGATATGTTTCTCGTTTATGGAGGTGAAAAAGAACTCGTCGTAAATGGTTACGTTGATGCTAGCTTTGACACTGATCCAGATGACTCTAAGTCGCAAACCGGATACATATTTATATTGAATGGTGGAGCTGACAGTTGGTGTAGTTCCATGATAAGCGTCATGGGGGGATCTACGTGTGAAGTGGAGTACATAGCTGCTTCAGAAGAAGCAAACGAAGGAGTCTGGATTAATGAGTTCATAGCCGATCTAGGTGTAATACCTAGTGCACTGGGTCCAATGAAAATATTTTGTGACAAATATTGGAGCAATTGCCTTAGCGAACGAATCCAGATTTCACAAGAGAACCAAACACATCAAGAGACGCTTCAAATCCATCCTTGATCAAGTCAAGGAGGGAGACATAGAGATTTGCAAAATACATACGGATCTGAATGTTGCAGACCCATTGACTAAGCCTCTTCCATGAGCAAAACATGATCAGCACCAAAACAAAATGCAAGTGGGAGACTGAAGGAAATATGCCATAGTGGAAATAATAAAGTTGTTATGTATATTTCCTTATATCATGATAAATGTTTCTTATTCATGCTAGAATTGTACTAACCGGAAACTTGATACATGTGTGAATACATAGACAAAACAAAGTGTCCCTTGTATGCCTCTACTTGACTAGCTCGTTATCAAAGATGGTTAAGTTTCCTGACCATAGACATGTGTTGTCATTTGATGAATGGGATCACATCATTAGGAGAATGATGTGATGGACAAGACCCATCCGTTAGCTTAGCATAATGATTTTATTGATATTGCTTTCTTCATGACTTATATGTATTCCTTTTACTATGAGATTATGCAACTCCCGAATACCGGAGGAACACCTTGTGTGCTATCAAACGACACAACATAACTGGGTGATTATAAAGATGCTCTACAGGTGTCTCCGAAGGTGTTTGTTGGGTTGGCATAGCTCGAGATTAGGATTTGTGCTACCTCTTGAGCATGCATTGGTTTTCCCTTGAAGAGGAAAGGTTGATGTAGTGTAGCGACCCGACCTCAAACGGTCAAGCCTCTGTGTATCTGTGCCATCCCTGGATCGGTATGCTTGCACACATAGTACATCAATGTATATATCAAAGTGCAATCTCGTGTATAAATAACATAAAACTGATATATACCTCGTAAGTCTCAGCGGAAACAAACATAAGGGTGTGGAGGGCAAGTTGAGTGTAGACCGTAACCCTACAACGTAACTCTTACTCGTCGTAGAAATTCCTGCAACATAAGACGTTGTAGCCCGTCAGTACATTGAATGTACTGGCAAGTCACATCATAAGAATAATGAACCTATTTTTAAATGCAATTTGGCTGGTGGAAAGTTCTAAGTTTAGTTTTTTGCATAAAGCTAGTTTTTTTCTAGAATAGAAGATATTATTCTACCACTACAGTATAGCATAGGATGAGTTGGCAAACCCAACTCAATCCATTCCCAAAGTTTCCTTTAAAACCCAACTATTCAAATTAAGGGTGATGGGATCTCTCGGCATTCCCACTACTAGATGCTCAAGTTGTCCGTAACCGGGGACACGGCTAATCGATTAGGTTTTAACACTCTGTAGAGGTTTGCGCACTTTTCCCCACAAGACTCGATCGCCTCCCTTGAAGTTCTCGCACTGCCTGGTGTTTGAGAATAGGATGACCGAGACATAGTCTTTCGAAAGTATTTCCCCTTAACCCACGGATAGGCCGGTACACCTAATCATTCTACATCTGCTAGCCTATCCCGGAAGAGGTCACACTAACTACTCAACTAGGCCAGAGCCCATATTGTCTTGTGGCTGCACACGTAAGCTTCTAGACATGAGAATAAGATTGATCTCTTTCAGCCTGGGCGGACGGACCACTAGTGGTGCACCACCATGGATTTCCCATGCGTGCCCCACTGTACTTCTCCACCATTCAAACCAATTTCCGTCTAGGTAATTCATTTAAGTCTTGGTCCTGATTACTACTTTGTCATCCGAGTCTCGCCATGAACACTTCCCAATCCACGTCTACATTTGCGACGCATAAATAAACTTACATGGTGGTGACAAGGTTGTATGGTCCAGACCTACCTCAAATGAACTACTAGGTAAAAGCATAGCCATTCGGCATAAATTCCTACCATGCAATCCTACAGCAAAGGACTAAGTGCATAAATAAAACATAGGTAATTGAAAGAATGGTCAAATGTGAACTTGCCTTGATACTGGTAGTTGAATTCTAGAGATCGATAGTACTCGGCTTCGCACTCCAGACAGTCTATCGTCAAAGTAAAATAACATACATAAGCAATAATTAAAGAGAGCAATAACATGCAACACAAACGACTCGGAAAACCAAATGGGAATCCAACACACATAACTTGCATGCAAATAATTCTAGGTGCAAAATAATAAGTGACATAAGGTGCAAAACTGTGATGTGATCTATCGTGCATACTTGGCATAGTAATAAACTATCATGGACAGATACTAATTGTGTGAAAAGTATCGTGACAATGGTCCAAGTGGTTGTGTTTGGGTACAGTGACATGGTGCAAAAATAATAACATCAATCGGAGCTACAGTTTAGGAGATATGGCCAGTTGAAGTTTGAATTCAAACCTGAATAAATTCAAATTTGAAACTGGCCAAAAGTTTCCAAAGTTGGTTCTCTGGATAAAGCTATTCAAGACGAACATTTTGCCGCTGGTTTCGTCGAATTTGGACTTACAGTTGAAAATATACGGCTATCAATAGTCCAGGGGCTAATATGTAATTTCTAGGGACTAAATAGAAAAGAAAAAATCACGAGCAGGTCCTCGGCCATGTGGCGACTTGCGGGTGGCTGGGCAGCATTCACTGGGAAGCTATACGGCGAATGGCATGCATTTAATAAAAACGCTAAGACAATATGGGCTCTGGCTTATTTGAGTAGTTAGTGTGACCCCTTCCGTGATGGGCTAGCAGATGTAGAATGATGTAGGTGTACCGGCCTATCCGTGGGTTAAGGGTGAACATTTTTTAAAGACTATGTCTTGATCTTCCGATCATGGAGGTGGTCGAGTCTTGTGGGGAAAAGTGTGCAACCTCTGCAGAGTGTCAACCTAATCGATTAGCCATCTCCCCGGTTACGGACAACTTGAGCATCTAGTAGTGGAAATGTCGGGAGATCTCCTCACGTTTAATTAAACAGTTGGGTTTTAAATGAAACTTGGAAACTGATGGAGTTGGGTTTGCCAACTCATCCTATGCAAATGTGTAGTAGTAGAATAACATCTTTTCTAATAGGGAAAAACTAGCTTTATGCAAAAACTAAACACAGAGCTTTCCACCAGCCAAATTACATGTACAAGTAGGTTCATTACACTTATGATGTGACTTGCCAATACATTCAATGTACTGACCTATATGGCGGCAACTTATCACATTGCAGATATATTGGACAAGGATTAAGCTGTGATAGGTCGATGTTCTACACTCAACCTTGCTCGTGGAGTTGGACTCATTTACTACTTTGCTTCCGTAGTATTTGCTTATTAGCTCTATGCCCTATTTTTTAATAAATGTATTGCTCCTGGACTATCGATGTAATAAAGGGATGTGTGTTATTTCTGTTATTTCATCGAGTACTGTGTGTGCTAGCAAGTCGATCCAAGGACTAGAATGGTAAGCACAGAGACTTCGACTCTTACCGAGTCGGGTCGCTACATGCAGCAAAGTAGCGTAAGTATTTCCCTCATTTTTTGAGAACCAAGGTATCAATCCAATAGGAGACTACACACAAATCGCCTAGTACCTACACAAACAAATAAGAACCTTGCAACCAACGCGATAAAGGGGTTGTCAATCCCTTCATGGCCACTTGCAAAAGTGAGATCTGATAAAGATAATAAGATAAATATTTTTGGTATTTTTGTTGTATATATTAGAAAGTAAAGATTGCAAAATAAACGGTGACAGAAATGGCTAGTTGACAGGAAAATAATATGATGTAAAGTAGACCTGGGGGCCATAGGTTTCACTAGTGGCTTTTCTCAAGATAGCAAATATTACGGTGCGTGAACAAATTACTGCCGAGCAATTGATAGAAAAGAGCATAGTTATGAGAATATCTAGGCATGATCATAAACATAGGTGTTACGGCATATCTCTCTCAAGGTAGTTTCGGTGATTGATGACAACATGTTTGCGGACTAATCTTGTGCTTTGAATTATTCACAGATTCTCCCCTGGCACGAGACGCCTTCTTCCCCTCGGAGTGCATTTCAAGACGCTGTAGCTCTTTCGTTTCTTTCTCGGTGGACTAGTTGCGTAGATGGCACCATACTATCAAGAGGGGGTCCGCTGGGGTTTGCATGGGTGGAATCATCACGTACACATCAGCTTCTCACCCTCTGAGCTTTTCCTTTCCATTGAAGAGATCTCTCCTTTCTCTTCCTTGTCCTGGCTGGGTCAAAGTGGTAGTACCGCGCACCCTGCGGTAGTACCGCTGAGAAGCCACAAGCAGTAGTACCGCTCCGCAGCGGTAGTACCGCCCGTGGCTCCACAGCAGTAGTACCGCTGGGGGCCTGGCACCTCCGCCTTGTCCTCAGCTTGTTTGAGAGATTTCTTCTCCCTCGCGCGCGCCCCAGCGGTAGTACCGCACTGCCTGCGGTACTACGGCCGAAGAGTCACAAGCGGCAGTACCGCTCCACAGCGGTACTACCGCCCTTGACCCCACTGCCGTAGTACCGCTGGGCAGTCTGGTTCCTACCGCCTCGATTCGAGAGGTCTTTTTCTCGTGTCGGGTTTTGCGGCACTAGTCACGGTTGTAGTGGCGGTAGTACCGTTCCAGGAGCGGTAGTACCGCCCTACCACCGCGGTAGTACCGCATTTGGGTCCGTTCCCTACTTGTCTCCTCAGCGCGGCAGTACCGCTGGCTAGCGCGGCAGTGCCGTTGTCCTGGCGGTAGTATCGCCCCCCCCCCTCTCAGCGGTAGTACCGCCCTATGCGGGGCTGGTTGGTGGGGGGCAACGGGATTGTTGCCCCCACTATAAAAGGGAGTCCCCTTCTTCCTTCTCACCTACCTCTTCTCTCCTCCAAGCTCCATTTATTGCTCAAGCTCCATTAAATACTCCAAGCTTCATTTTTGCCCGATCTATCTCTCTAGCCAATCAAACTTGGTGATTTGCCCGGTGGTTGAGAAGGCTCCGATCTACACTTCCACCAAGGGATTTTCAATTCCCCCACTCATCCCTAGCGGATCTTGTTACTCTTGGGTGTTTGAGCACCCTAGACGGTTGAGGTCACCTCGGAGCCATATTCCATTGTGGTGAAGCTTCGTGGTCTTGTTGGGAGCCTCCGATTAAGTTGTGGAGATTACCCCAACCTTGTTTGTAAAGGTTCGGTCGCCGCCTTCAAGGGCACCAATAGTGGAATCACAGCATCTCGCATTGTGTGAGGGCATGAGGAGAATACGGTGGCCCTAGTGGCTTCTTGGGGAGCATTGTGCCTCCACACCGCTCCAACAGAGACGTACTTCCCCTCAAAAGGAAGGAACTTCGATAACACATCCTCGTCTTCACCGGATCCACTCTTGGTTATCTCTTACCTTTACTTGTGCAAGATCTTTAGTATTTCTACCTTTGCTTGCTTGTATGCTTGTTGTTATTTCATCATATAGGTTGCTCACCTAGTTGCACATCTAGACAACCTACTTTGATGCAAAGTTTAATTTGGTAAAGAAAAGCTAAAAATTGGTAGTTTCCTATTCACCCCCCCCTCTAGTCAACCATATCGATCCTTTCAATTGGCCTCATCTCTTTATTAAGGACTTTATCGTCCAAAGAGTATGGTTGATACCGTAGACGGTGTGGAGGAACACTCCTGTGTGAATCCGATCTCGTCTACGGGAGATGGGGGAACTTCGGTCTCTCGTGAGGAGTTCAATGTGGCCTTGGAGACATTGAAAACCTCCATGACGACCGAAGTTGAAAGCATGTTTACTAAATTTCTTGAGGGGCTTAAACTATCCACCGCACCGTTGAAAGTGGGTGATCCCGCCAACAAGGTGTTGGATGCTATCCCCGACAAGGGGGAAGCTAGTAGTGAAAAGGCTCCTTTATCAAGTGGCAAGAATGGCACCGGCATCTTTGCCCAAGTGGAACCACCACTTGTTTATGGTGGACCGGTTCCTTCCACTCATTTGAATCATGCCGGTCCTCCCCCTAAGATTGTGAAAAATGAGGATTTTGATTCTTGGGTTTACCGCTTTAAACGTCATTTAAATCATGTGAACACTAACCTTTGGAGAATCATTGAAGAAGGTTTCTATCCACATGATCCAAGCAACTTCACTCCTCGAGAAGCCGCGGACAATCAATTCAATGAGAATGCTCTCTTCATCATTCAAGATGCAATTCCACCCGAAGACCTACCTCATCTTCGTCCCTTCGCCTTGGCCAAAGATGCATGGCATTGTGTCGTGTCTCTCTACCGGGGAAGCGCAAGCATTCAACGCTCCAACTATGAAGTGGTACAAGATGAGGCCGATGAGTTTGCAATGAAGGAAGATGAAGAACCTCGTGAGCTTTATCAGAGAGTAACCAAACTCGCGGTCTCACTACGAGATCACGGGAGCAAGGACACGGATGACAATTGGATCAAGCACAAATTCCTCAAGGCAATGATGCCCTACCACAAGGCCATGTCCTCCGTCATTCGTCAAAGACCGGACTTCCACACTTTGACCTCAAGCGAAGTGTTGGATGAGTCTGTGGCCATGAACATTTTGGACAAGACCACCGACAATGCGGTGCTCCGTTATCAACGGGCAAACAAGCCTAACCTTGCATTGAAGGCCAAGCTCACCGTGGAAGAAGAAGAAGAGGAAGAAGAGGAGAGCGACCCCAAAGATACGAAGTATGCATATCATGAACACATGGCACTTGCTTCAAGGCAATTTTGGAGCAAGAAAAACTCGAGGCCCAACTTTAGCAAAAACAACTCGAGTGGCACAAGGGGCAAGCAACGTGTAAGGACTTGCTACAATTGCGGCAACGTGAGTCATTTCGTTGCGGAATGCCCGTATGAGAAGAGCGAAGACAATTGTGGCAAACTCATCCGAAAGGACAAGGCCAAGTCGTTCCCCAACAAGAACAACTTCACCAAGAAGACTCCTCCCAAGGCTTTGGTTGTGCAAGAAGAGTACAATGAGGATGATGACGATGATGAAGATGATGAGTCGGTTGCCATGGCCTCTGTTGCCATTGCAACAATGTCACGGGTGTCTCTCTTCGACTCACCCAACGAGAGCATCACCGCCAAGTGCCTCATGGCTAAAGCCACCATCAAGGTAACCTCCAACATCAAAACTACCATCATTAATCATCCTTCCCCAACGGATAGCATTAATGAACTTGAGGGAGCTAATGTGGAGGCTAACGAGTTTGAGGCCTTTATGGGCAAACTCAAGAGAAAATCCAAGAAGCACTTTGTTGCTCTCTTGGAACAACTTGGAGAGGCCAATGACATGATCGAGGCTCACGAAGACACCATCTCTAAGATGGAAGGGCATAGTCGTGACTATACCGATGAGATTTCGGATCTTTCCAATGCTCTTGAGGAAGAGCATGGTCTTCGTTTGGCTCTTGAGGAGTCACACAACGTTGATCATGCTAAGTTAAAGAAAGATTATGATCATGCCCTCATTGTTTCTCGTGTGCTAAATTCCGAGAAGGCCAAACTCGGGGTTGATCTTGCTAGACTCAAAGAGGAGTTTGACATACTTGACAAGGCCCACAAGGCCTTGAAGGGTATTCACGCTAGTCTCAAGGAGTCTCATGATCAAATCTAAGTGAAGCTAACTAAGGAGAAAGCAACTTTTCCTCATATGGTTTTAATTGATAATGCAAATGCTACTAACCCGTGTCGTGAGCATATACATCTTGTTGAGGAAAATACTAAGTTGAAGGAGCAACTTGAGAGAGGTCTTGCGACTTGCATACAAGGCAAGAAGAACCTCAACGATCTCTTGATCAACCAAAAAGGGGGTGTGGCCAAGGAAGGGGTTGGGTACGTGCCCGACTCCAAGAACAAGAAGAAGAATGACAAGACCAAACGACCTCCTCCCCTCATGCAAACCTTTGTGAGGGAGGGAGAGAGTGCCCCGGAGGAGAAGAAGAAGAACAATGTCAAGAAGGGCAATGTCACCCCTCCCAACAAAGCTGGCGATTTTAATCCTTCTTATGTGTTATGCCGTGCTAGTGATGGGCATGTTTATGCCAAATTTGTTGGTTCTCTTCATGAGTACATTGAATGGTCTATTTGGGTTCCTAAGACCCTTGTTACTAACATCAAAGGACCCATTACAAAATGGGTACCTAAAACCAAGCATTGATCTCTTGTAGGTGTTTGCTTCCGGTGGTGGATCATGGTTGCTCGATAGCGGAGCTACAAATCATATGACCGAAAGCAAGGACTTGGTGGTGGACGTGCACAAAGTTCCATCTATGCCCACCAATGTCGAGTGGGGTGACGCCTCATCCTGTAAGGTATTGGGACTTGGCAAGGTGGTCATCTCTCATGATCTCACGATCGAGAAGGTCATGCTTGTTGAGCCCCTTGCATACAATTTACTTTCCGTTCGTCAACTTGCAATCATGGGCTTTGCCACTTTCTTTGATATCGATACTGTGGCCCTCTTGTGGAGCAAGACTCTTAAAGTAGCTTTTGTTGGGCATGTCGAGAACTGTCTATATGTGATTAACTTTTTGGAGCGACCCACTAAGACCGCGACATGCCTAATGGCTAAAGTTGATGTGGGATGGCTTTGGCATCACCGTTTAGCCCATGTCAATATGAGATCTTTGCAAACTCTCCTCAAGGGGGACCATGTCCGTGGACTAACGAATGTTAGTTTTGTTAAAGATCGTGCTTGCAGTGCCTGTACCGAAGGAAATCTATATGAGAAGGCTCACCCTCCCACGACTATCATTTATTCAAAGAGGCCCTTGGAGCTCCTTCACATGGATCTTTTTGGGCCCCCATCCTTCGATAGTCCTGGAGGTAGGAAGTATTGCTTGGTGATTGTAGATGACTACTCAAGGTACACGTGGGTGTATTTCTTCAAGAGGAAGAGCGAGACCCAACAAACCGTCATTGACTTTGCAAATGAAGCACAACGTCAACACAATGCATAGATCTTGACAATAAGAAGTGACAACGGCACCGAGTTCAAGAACTACACCTTGGATGAGTTTCTTAGTGATGAGGGAATCAAGCATCAATATTCCGCACCATACACCCCTCAACAAAACGGTGTTGCGGAGAGGAAGAACTGGACGTTGATGGATGCGGCAAGGACCATGATGGCGGAGTTCAAGTCTCTGTATAACTTTTGGGCCGAAGCCATCAACACCGCGTGTCATGCATCCAATCGGCTCTACCTCTGCAAGGGCTTGAACAAGACTCCATATGAGATACTCACCGGTAACAAGCCCAACCTCAAGTACTTCCGGGTATTCGGGTGTAAGTGTTTCATTCTCAAGAAAGGTGTTCGGTTTTCTAAATTTGAGGCTAGAGCTTATGAGGGCATATTTGTTGGTTATGCTACAAACTCTCGTGCTTACCGTGTCCTCAATAAATCCACGGGACTTATTGAGGAGACGTGTAACGTGGAGTTTGATGAGAATAACGGCTCCCAAGTGGAGCAAAGTGGCACTTGTGATGTAGGTGATGAAATTCCTCCTCAAGCCATAAGAAGAATGGGTGTTGGTCTCATCCTACCCATTGAGGAACCCCTTGTGGCCGAAGGAGAAGGACAATGCTCCACTCTAGTGGAGCCATCACCAACCCAAGGCCCACATGCTTCCGAAGAACAAAGTGAAGGCCCTCAACCTCATGAACAAGACCAAGGGCAAGATCATACTCAAGACGGTGTTGACACACCAAGTGATACTCAAGGTCAAGTTCTCTCCCCCGAGCAAGTTCAAGATCAAGAACAAGTTCATGAACGCTCAAGATGATCAAGTAACCGCTCCTCAACTCACCACCGAGGAGGAATTAGAGCGTCGTGCCGCCAAGGTTGCTTCCAAGCTCTCCACCAAGGATCATCTCATGACGAATGTGCTTGGAAGCTTAAGAAAGGGGGTAAGCACTCGTAGACAATTAGCAAATTATTGTGAGCATCACGCGTTTGTCTCTTGTGTGGAACCCCACAAGGTCTATGAGGCGCTAGAAGATCCGGATTGGCTCAATGCCATGCACGAAGAACTCAACAACTTCGAGCGCAACAAAGTGTGGAGATTGGTGCCAAGGCCAACGGGGAACCACAATGTCATTGGAACCAAGTGGATATTCAAGAACAAGCAAGATGCCCATGGGATTATCATTCGCAACAAGGCTCGTTTGGTAGCACAAGGCTACTCCCAAGTCGAGGGTATCGACTACGGTGAAACCTTTGCTCCCGTTGCTCGTCTTGAATCCATTCGCATGTTGATTGCATATGCTTCTCATCATAACTTTAAGTTACAACAAATGGATGTGAAGAGTGCTTTTCTTAATGGTCCCATTAATGAATTGGTTTAATCAAGCAACCCCCCGGGTTCGAGGATCCCTACTTTCCCGATCATGTGTATCAACTCGATAAGGCACTCTATGGCCTTAAACAAGCCCCACGTGCGTGGTATGACCACCTTACCGAGTTGTTACAAGACCGTGGTTTTGAAGTTGGGCTAATCGACCCCACTCTTTTTACTAAGAAGGTCAAAGGGGAGTTGTTTGTGTGCCAATTATATGTTGATGATATTATCTTTGGTTCTCCTAACAAAGCTTTCAATGAGGAATTTGCCGCTCTCATGACCTCAAAGTTCGAGATGTCCTCCATGGGAGAGTTGAAGTTCTTTCTAGGGTTCGAAGTGAAGCAAAGAAGAGAAGGAACCTTCATCAATCAATCCAAATACACTCAAGACATGCTCAAGAGATTCAAGCTAAGTGACGTCAAGCCGGCCTCTACTCCAATGCCCACCAAGTGCCAACTCGACTTAGATCCCAATGGTAAAGTGGTGGATCAAAAGGTATATCGTTCCATGATTGGATCCTTGCTTTACCTTTGTGCATCTAGACCGGAATCATGTTGAGTGTGGGAATTTGTGCACGGTTTCAAGCCGCACCTAAGGAAAGTCACTATGTGGCGGTCAAACGAATCTTTCAATATTTGGCTCATACCCCAAACTTTGGCTTATGGTACCCAAGAGGATCAAACTTCAAGCTTGTAGGGTACTCGGATTCCGATTGGGCGGGAGACAAAGTGGATAGGAAGTCCACTTCCGGAGGGTGCCAATTCCTTGGTTGCTCTTTGGTAAGTTGGTCTTCCAAAAAGCAAAGTTGTGTGTCTCTCTCGTCCACTGAGGCGGAGTATGTTGCCGCCGGTAGTTGTTGTGCACAACTTCTATGGATGAGGCAAACTTTAAAGGATTACGGTGTCACTTGTGACAAAGTGCCTCTTTGGTGTGACAATGAAAGTGCCATCAAGATTTCTCTCAACCCAGTGCAACACTTCAAGACGAAGCATATTGAGATTCGGTATCACTTCATCCGGGATCACATTAGGCGAGGAGAGATCGAGCTCAACTATGTCAACACTCATGACAACCTTGCAGATATTTTCACGAAGCCCTTGGATGAAGCAAGATTTCGCGAGTTAAGGCATGAGCTAAATATCATTGATTCGAGCAATGTGGCTTGAACCCGTGCACACCCTACCACGCTCAATTTGTTGTCTAGTTTAGGTGTAGGCATGGACATAGGGGGAGTGTTGTTCTCTCAATGAACTCTCCCTCCCCCCATTATGCATAAATTGATCAAGTCTTTCACTTTAGCCATTGTTGATGGCACTTGTGCTTCAAAGACGAGTTTTGGTCATGGGCCCAAGGTTAAAATCTTCGCGGTGCCATACCTTTTGACTCAAACATAGGTGGCCTCGGCCACCGCCCTCTTTTGAAGAGGTGTGTCTTGGTCGTTTGCTGGTGTGTTTTTTTGCCGTTTTGTCGTTTCGTCGAGCTAAAGCCGTGTCTGTTTAGTTGCCGTGGCGTGCTGGGCGGTACTACCGCTGTGCGGTACTACCGCCCCCAGCACGGTACTACCGCTGGGGGACGAGAACAGGGGGTTAAGTCGGGGCAGGGGGAGGTTTCTTCTCCCCCATACCCATTCACTTCGCCCCTCTTTTCTCTTCCTCTCTCCAGCCTCCTCTCGCCGGGAGGGCTCCGGCGGATCTCCGTCTCCGGGGCGTCCCTCTCCATTTCCTTTGGTGGAGTCGATCCCCACCTCGTCCTCTTGCCATGGATGCCGGTATTGCCCCCGTTCCTTCTTTCGTTTTGTCTCTTTTTCAGTTCTTGTTTCTTAGGGGCAATGGTGGTTGCATCTCTAGATTTTTGGCTAAATCTAGGCTTGAGTTGGTTGGAGAAGGCAACTAGACTATCTCGATTAGAGTTTGGTAGGATTATTTTTGAATTTGGTAGGCCGGTAGTGCCGGATCTGACCACGGTAGTAGGAACCCGCTGTTTCACCGCCTCGTGCTATAGGAAACTGCTGTTTCTCCGCCTCAAGCAGTACTACCGCTCTCTTGAGCGGTACTACCGCTTGACCTAGAGCGGTACTACCGCTCCCTTTGGGGCGGTACTACCGCTTGGGGCGGTACTACCGCGGGCAGGTCACGGTACTACCGCTGAATGCCAATTTCCATCATTTTCCTGCCTTACCTTGATCTTTTGTTGAGTTTGTTGGCTTATGCTCGTTCTTTCTGGTTGTTTTGCGTGTTCTTGTGTTTGGCTCCAGGTGATGACCTTTCCGAGCAGCAAGGTCGCCGTATCAACCCCGGGCGTGCCACATCAAAACGCTACCGCACCTCAGAGCCAGCCGGTGGTTCCTCGAGCACCCAACCGCCTCCAGCAAGTGCATCTGCAAGTGTTCCTCCACCTCCTCAGCAATCGAAGCGAGCCGCCAACAAGCCAAAAGGGAAGACTGTGACTGAGATGACCAACAAGGAGTTTTGGGAGAAGCGTCGCCGCAACCCCTATGCGGTGGACCAAGAACCCACTTTGGTCAACCGCCCGTTCTGGAACCGTTTTCAGTTTGCCATCTACTTTGATGTGATCAAGGCCAAGAAGAATCTTTTTGTTGATGTTCGCTCCATTGACACTGATGCTATGGAGAAGGACCCGGAGTACTTTGGCGAAGCTTCAGATGTGCACTCAGCTGAACATTCTCAGGATCATGCAATTCAACAAGGATTTCGATGCGGATTTGGTGGCTCAATTCTATGCCACCGTCCATCTTGGGACGGATGTCGACAGGACTCTGACATGGATGACCAATGGCAAGCTGCTTTCCGTCAAGTGGAAGGCTTTCATGGAGTTACTTGATGTGGTGGATACGGGCTTGAGACTCCTGTCGGTTTCCGCCCTCACCGCAATGCTACATCCACCCACAAGCAAGCCCTTTGGCCCTACTGCACTGTGAAAGTTCACCCAGTAACTGAGAAGAAGACCTATGAGCTGTCTCCGTATCTGGACATTCTTCATCGCATATTCCGTGAGACTCTCTTCCCTCGGATCGGGAATCTGGATATGGTCCACTCTTACCTCGTGGACATGCTCCTTTTCTGTCAGCATGAGAAGGAAGCAAGCACTGGAGAGAGCCTGGATATCTCTCATGTCATGTGGTCTGAACTTCTATCTGCCGTGTCTGAGCGCAAGTGTCCTATCTATGGTCCATTCATCATGAGGCTCATTGAGAGGGCCTGGGCACAGACTTATCCCAGAGTGCTGCTAGAGACTGGAGACTTGGTTTCTCATGAGATCAAGCATCTGAGGAAGAAGGACAATGTGACGCCCCGAGACCGATGTGCCAGGTGTCTTCCAGTTATTCGTTGTCGTTGCCATGTCATTTTCTTGCGTGTTGCATCTTATCATGTCATCATGTGCATTGCATCATCATGTTTTAAAACTTGCATGCGTCCCGGCCTCCTCGTTCTCTCCGTTGTCTGTTCTGAGCCCAGACACACTTGCACGCGCCCGCGGCATGTCCGAAATAGCATTTTATAAGTGGCCGGAAAAATGTTCTCGGAATGGGTTGAAAGTTGGCGTGCGGTGTTGTTTTGTTGTCAGTCGGCTGCCTGCCAAGTTTCATCGTGTTCGGTGTCCGTTTGATGCCCCAACGGATAACTATAGCGGCAGTATACCCGGTCTTATCGTCGGACGTTTTCGGTCTCCGGAACAATCGCCGGGCCTCACTTCTCTTCTCTCCTCTCAGCCCGAGGCCTCTCTTCACAGCCCACCTAGTCCCCCCTCTGTCCGAAGCCTCATGATCGCGATCGTATGGGTTGAAAACCCCTCCTAACCCCCAAACCCTAGCAAATTTGCTATATATGGACACCCCTAGTCCATTTGGGCAACCTAGACCCCTCCCCCTACCTCCTGCCGCAGCCAACCCCCCCCCTCCTCGGATTCAGCGCCGCCCCACTCCACCTCCGCCACTTGTCGCCGCCGCCGCGTCCCGGACCAATCCGGGCGCGACACGTCGCCTCCCGGCGCCCTGCAGCCAACCCCAGCGCGCCACGTCGCCTCCCCAGTGCCCCCACTTCGCCGCGGCCCGCCCCTGGGCTGAAGCGGGCCCGAACCGCCGCTGCACGCCCGCAACTCCCCCGCGCCCTGAGCTCCACCTTCGCTCTGCCCGCGCCCGATCCCCGCAGGCGACCAGCGCCTCGCCGCCAATGACCACCAGGCTGAATCCCGACACTTGCTCCTCTCTCCTTCCCCTGCCTCTGCTTCTTCCTCTTCCTCTCTCAGAGCTCTCTCTCCCCATCTTCCGCAGGACCCCGGAGCCTCGTCGCGCCGCCGCATGGAGTTCGCCAGATCTCGTGACCCCCGTTATTCCTGCACTCGGATCCGTGCTGCCCCTCGCCGTCCTCGTCCACCTCCGGCCGGATCTGGTGCCCAGGGACCGGATCTTCCCATTCCCGCCGTCTTCCCATGTTGCTGGAGTCCCAGATCCCGCCGGAGTTCTTCCATCCACCACCTCCGTCTTCTTCGCAGAGCCAGGGACGAGCTCGGCCGCTTGCAGCGCCTCCCCATGTGGGCCCCATCTTCAGCGCCACCGGCCATGTGGGCTTCCCCACGGCGTAGATCCCGCCGACCCGATCCACCACCGAATTGGGCCGAGCCTAGCTAGGTGAGCCCCGGCCCACCTCCTATTTGCTCCTGTGCAGCCTAGTTCGGGCCAGATTCAGCCCAGTTCCTGTTTTTTTTCAGATCTGCGTTTTAGCCATTTATCCTGAGACTGCAGTTTACAGAAAAGACCCTCATGTCATGCATATAATAACTCACAATTCGTGCATCGGTTTAAAATGATTTATATATGAAACTTGCTCAGAATTTTGTCTAGTTTAATAATATGTCACTTTCATCCATGTTTAAAATGTCTAAAATGATGTTTTTTTAAATTTGCTCCTATGCCATGCTAAAATGATTTAATTCATAACTATTCAACCGTAGCTCCGAATTAAATTATCTGTATATGTAAATGGGGTAGAATTTTGCCTAGTTTAACATGGTGGCCTTACTTTGCATGTTTAACAACTCTAAAATTATGTTTAGGGCAGAACAGTACCAAATCTAATTTATGCACATGAGGAGTTTCCGGATTTGTTGTTCGTTGCTTCCGGCCTCATTTAACCTTGACTAGATAGGTAGTTTTACTTTGCTTCACCCTCTTGCCATGTTTAACAACATTTAATATTGTTGGGTACATAAACGAGATAGAACTAAATAACTTGTCATGGTGTTTCAATATGCAACTGTTGCATATTGAGCTCCACTTAATTTGTAGGATTGTTTGTGCACTTTTGCCATGCCATGCCATTTTAAACCGGACATGCATCATACTTGGTTGTGCATCATGCCATTGTTATGTGTGGTTGTTTACTATGTTGTTTGCTTCTTTCCGGTGTTGCTTCTTCGGGTTGGTTCCGATAACGTCGTGTGTGTGAGGATCCGTTCGACTACGTCCGTTTCTTCTTCATGGACTCGTTCTTCTTCCTTGCGGGATTTCAGGCAAGATGACCATACCCTCGAAATCACTTCTATCTTTGCTTGCTAGTTGCTCGCTCTTTTGCTATGCCTATGCTGCGATACCTACCACTTGCTTATCATGCCTCCCATATTGTTGAACCAAGCCTCTAACCCACCTTGTCCTAGCAAACCGTTGTTTGGCTATGTTACCGCTTTGCTCAGCCCCTCTTATAGCGTTGTTAGTTGCAGGTGAAGATTGAAGTTTGTTCCTTGTTGGAACATGGAGATGTTGTTCCTTGTTGGAACATGTTTACTTGTTGGGATATCACAATATATCTTATTTAATTAATGCATCTATATACTTGGTAAAGGGTGGAAGGCTCGGCCTTATGCCTGGTGTTTTGTTCCACTCTTGCCGCCCTAGTTTCCGTCATATCGGTGTTATGTTCCCGGATTTTGCGTTCCTTACGCGGTTGGGTTATAATGGGAACCCCTTGACAGTTCGCTTTGAATAAAACTCCTCCAGCAAGGCCCAACCTTGGTTTTACCATTCGCCACCTAGCCTCTTTTTCCCTTGGGTTAGGCCAGCCCAAGGGTCATCTTTATTTTAACCCCCCCCCCGGGCCAGTGCTTGTCTAAGTGTTGGTCCGAACTGATAGACTGCGGGGCCACCTCGGGGAAACTTGAGGGCTGGTTTTACTTGTAGGATGTCTCATTCGGTGTTGCCCTGAGAACGAGATATGTGCAGCTCCCATCAGGATGTCGGCGCATCGGGCGGCTTTGCTGGACTTGTTTTACCATTGTCGAGGATGTCTTGAAGAACCGGGATACCGAGTCTGATCGGAATGTCCCGGGAGGAGGTCTATTCCTTCATTGACCACGAGAGCTTGTCATGGGCTAAGTTGGGACACCCCTGCAGGGATTTGAACTTTCGAAAGCCGTGCCCGCGGTTATGGCAGATGGGAATTTGTTAACGTCCGGTTGTAGAAAAGCTGAAGTTGACCTTAATTAAAATACATCAACCGCGTGTGTAACCGTGATGGTCTCTTCTCGGGGAGTCCGGGAAGTGAACACGGTGTTGGAGTTATGCTTGACGTAGGTTGTTCTAGGATCACTTCTTGATCATAGTTGTTCGACGTGCTTTGCCTTCTCTTCTCGCTCTCTTTTGCGTATGTTAGCCACCATATATGCTAGTCGCTTGCTGCAGCTCCACCTCATACCTTTACCTTCCCTATAAGCTTAAATAGTCTTGATCGCGAGGGTGCGAGATTGCTGAGTCCCCGTGACTCACAGATACTTCCAAAACCAGTTTGCAGGTGCCGATGTTACCGAGCAGGTGATGCAACCAAGCTCAAGGAGGAGCTCGATGAAGATCTTGTCCATTGTGTTGTTTCATTCTAGTCGATTAGTAGTGGAGCCCGGTTGGGGTCGATCGGGGATCTGTGTAGCATTTGGGGTAGTCTTCTTTTATTTTGGTTCCATAGTCGGACCCTGATTGTATCTGGTTGATGTAATGCTTTATTCATGTATTGTGTGAAGTGGCGATTGTAAGCCAACTATGTATCTTTTTCCCTTATGTATTACATGGGTTGTGTGAAGATTACCTCACTTGCGACATTGCTTTCAATGCGGTTATGCCTCTAAGTCGTGCTTCGACACGTAGGAGATATAGCCGCATCGAGGGCGTTACAGACAACTGGACAGCGCCTCACACAGGGGGTCCATCTGCTTCTTCTGCCACAGGTTTCCCAGTCACGACGTTGTAAAACGACGGCCAGTGAATTGTAATACGACTCACTATAGGGCGAATTCGAGCTCGGTACCCGGGGATCCTCTAGAGTCGACCTGCAGGCATGCAAGCTTAAGCGCAAGATGAAGAAGCTTTTCTGCATGGAGTCCCATGGTCAGTACATGACTCATGTGGCGGAGAAGCATGCCAGGACGCGCCACAAGGAGCTCATGCGTCAGATGGGAGCAATAGTTGCAGTGGGTCTGAGGGTCAGATCACTGAAGAGGAGGACTGGATTCATCAGAATTGCCACTGGACCGACTCTGATGCCGAGCAGTTTTCGACCCATGATGAATATGCAGAGATGTGATGTTCGAGATCTTCCTCCTCCCATCACCTAGAGTCGTAGTGTCACTCTATGCCCTTTTTGGTGTCTCGCTGCCAAAGGAGGAGAGAGTGTAGGGATTTGCTTCTTGTGTCGTGCTTTGAGTCGTCTTGTGTTTTCTTGTGTGTTCCTTCTTTGGTTTGGTTTGGTGTGAGACCTAAGTTCTAGTCATATGGTGTGAGACATATGCTCCCTTTCGCTACCTTATTACTTATGTCATTTCAGAGTACTGTAGTTTATTGTGAGATGCATGCTTGTCCTGTTTATTCACTTCTCTCATATATCTTGTGCTTAGTATTGTTGGACTATAAAATATAGGGGGAGTGTTGATCCGAATGTGTGTGTCATGCCATCTCTAGGTGCACACATTCTGGGGGAGCCCGTCTATATTTTGTAGTTCTTAGTTTTCTTAGTTTCATATCTTTTCCTTGCGCAAATCCCTAGTTGTCATCAATCCACCAAAAAGGGGGAGATTGTTATGGCATATCTCTCTCAAGGTAGTTTTGGTGCTTGATGATAACATGTTTGCGGACTAATCTTGTGCTTTGGATTATTCACAGATTCTCCCCTGGCATGAGACGCCTTCTTCTCCTCGGAGTGTATTTCAAGACGGTGTAGCTCTTTCGTTTCTTTCTCAGTGGACTAGTTGCGTAGAGGACACTGTACTATCAAGAGGGGGTCCGCTGGGGTTTTGCATGGGTGTAATCATCACGTACACATCAGCTTCTCACCCTCCGAGCTTTTCCTTTCCATTGAAGAGATCTCTCCTCTCTCTTCCTTGTCCTGGCTGGGTCAAAGCGGTAGTACCGTGCACCCTGCGGTAGTACCGCTGAGAAGACACAAGCGGCAGTACCGCTCCGCAGCGGTAGTACCGCCCATGGCTCCACAGCAGTAGAACCGCTGGGGGCCTGGCACCTCCACCTTGTCCTCAGCTTGTTTGAGAGATTTCTTCTCTCTCGCGCGTGCCCCAGCGGTAGTACCGCACTGCCTGCGGTACTACGGCTGAAGGGTCACAAGCGGCAGTACCGCTCCACAGCGGTACTACCGCCCTTGACCCCACTTCCGTAGTACCGCGGGGCAGTCTGGTTCCTACCGCCTCGATTCGAGAGGTCTTTTTCTCGTGTCGTGTTTTGCGGCACTAGTCACGGTTGTAGTGGTGGTAGTACCGTTCCAGGAGCGGTAGTACCGCCCTACCACCGCGGTAGTACCGCATTTGGGTCCGTTCCCTACTTGTCTCCTCAGCGCGGCAGTACCGCTGGCTGGCACGGCAGTACCGTTCTCCTGGCGGTAGTACCGCCCCCCTCTCAGCGGTAGTACCACCTTGTGCGGGGCTGGTTGATGGGGGGCAACGGGATTGTTACCCCACTATAAAAGGGAGTCCCCTTTTTCCTTCTCACCTACCTCTTCTCTCCCCCAAGCTCCATTTATTGCTCAAGCTCCATTAAATACTCCAAGCTTCATTTTCGCCCGATCTATCTCTCTAGCCAATCAAACTTGGTGATTTGCTCGGGAGTGGTTGAGAAGGCTCCGATCTACACTTCCACTAAGGGATTTTCGATACCCCCACTCATCCCTAGCGGATCTTGTTACTCTTGTGTGTTTGAGCACCCCAGACGGTTGAGGTCACCTCGGAGCCATATTCCATTGTGGTGAAGCTTCGTGGTCTTGTTGGGAGCCTCCGATTAAGTTGTGGAGATTGCCCCAACCTTGTTTGTAAAGGTTCGGTCGCTGCCTTCAAGGGCACCAATAGTGGAATCACGGCATCTCGCATTGTGTGAGGGCGTGAGGAGAATACGGTGGCCCTAGTGGCTTCTTGGGGAGCATTGTGCCTCCACACCGCTCCAACAGAGACGTACTTCCCCTCAAAAGGAAGGAACTTCGGTAACACATCCTCGTCTTCACCCGATCCACTCTTGGTTATCTCTTACCTTTACTTGTGCAAGCTCTTTAGTGTTTCTACCCTTGCTTGCTTGTATGCTTGTTGTTATTGCATCATATAGGTTGCTCACCTAGTTGCACATCTAGACAACCTACTTTGATGCAAAGTTTAATTTGGTAAAGAAAAGCTAAAAATTGGTAGTTGCCTATTCACCCCCCCCCCTCTAGTCAACCATATCGATCCTTTCAATAGGCATCACATCCGTGTCAAGTAGACCGAAATGATTCTGCATCTACTACTATTACTCCATAGATCGACCGCTATCCAACATGCATCTAGAGTATTAAGTTCATAAGAATAGAGTAACACATTACGCAAGATGACATGATGTAGAGAGATAAACTTAAGCAATATGATATAAACCCCATCTTGTTATCCTCGATGGCAACAATACAATACATGACTTGCTGCCCCTACTGTCACTAGGAAAGGACACCCTAAGATTGAACCCAAATCTAAGCACTTCTCCCATTGCAAGAAAGATCAATCTAGTAGGCCAAACCAAACTGATAATTCGAAGAGACTTGCAAAGATATCAAAACATGCATATAAGAATTCAGAGAAGAATCAAATATTGTTCATAGATACACTTGACCATAAACCCACAATTCATCGGATCTCGGCAAACACACCGCAAAAAGTATTACATCGAATAGATATCCAAGAACATCGAGGAGAACATTGTATTGAGAACCAAAGAGAGAGAAGAAGCCATCTAGCTAATAACAATGGACCTGAAGGTCTGTGGTAAACTACTCACACATCATCGAAGAGGATATGGTGTTGATGTAGAAGCCCTCCGTGATCGAATCCCCCTCTGGGTGATCACCAGAAAAGGTCCCCAGATGGGATCTCACAGGTATAGAAGGTTGCGGCAATGGAAAAGTGGTTTCGTGGTACTCCTGGATGTTTTCAGGGTATAAGAGAATATATATGCGAAAGAAGTAGGTCGGTAGAACTACGAGGGGCCCACGAGGGTGGGGGCGCACCTGCCCTCGTGGCTGCCTCGTTGCTTCCTTGACCTCCACTACAAGTCTCTTGGATTGCGTTTGTTCCAAAAAAGGTCCTCGCGAAGGTGTCATTCCATTTGGATTCCGTTTGATATTCCTTTTCTGCGAAACACTGAAATAGGCAAAAAAAACAGCAATTTGCATTGGGCCTTCGGTTAATAGGTTAGTCCCAAAGATAATATAAAAGTGCATAATAAAGCCCACTAAACATCCAAAACAAATAATATAATAGCATGGAACAATCAAAAATTATAGATACGTTGGAGACGTATCAAGCATCCCCAAGCTTAATTCATGCTCGTCCTCGAGTAGGTAAATGATAAAAATAGAATTTTTGATGTGGAATCCTACCTAACATAATTTTCAATGTAATTCTTGTTATTGCAGCATGAATGTTTAGATCCAAAATATTCTAGACAGAAGTTTAATATTGACATAAAAATAATAATACTTTAAGCATGGTAACCAAGCAATTATGTCTTATCAAAATAACACAGCCAAAGAAAGTTTGTCGCTACAAAATCATATAGTTTGGCCATGCTTCATTTTCATCACACAAAGTGCTCCCATCATGCACAACCCCGATGCCAAGCGAAGCAATTGTTTCATACTTAGCCTTTTCAATCTCTTTCAACTTACATGCAATATATGAGCGCGAGCCATGGACATAGCACTACGGGTGGAATAGAATATGATGATGGAGGTTGTGTGAGAAGACAAAAAGGGAGAAAGTCTCACATTGACGCGGCTAATCAACGGGCTATGGAGATGCCCATCAATTGATGTCAATGCAAGGAGTAGGGATTGCCATGCAACGAATGCACTAGATGCCTTTTGGGGCATCCCCAAGCTTAGGCTTTTGGTTGTCATTGGATTTTACCTTGGGGTGCCTTGGGCATCCCCAAGATTAGGCTCTTGCCACTCTTTGTTTCAAAATCCATCAAATCTTTACCCAAAAACTTGAAAACTTCACAACACAAAACTCAACAGAAAATCTCATGAGCCCCGTTAGTATAAGAAAACAAACCACCACCTTAAGGTACTGTAATAAACTCATTCTTTTTTAATATTGGTGTTAAACCTACTGTATTCCAACTTCCCTACGGTTCATACCCCCCGATACTAGCCATAGATTCATCAAAATAAGCAAACAACACATGGAAAAGGAGAATCTGTCAAAAACAGAACAATTTGTAGTAATCTGTAGGCTTCGAATACTTCTGTAACTCCAAAAATCATGAGAAATTAGGAAGTCCTAAATAATTTGTATGTTGATCTAATGCAGTTGGAATTGGTATTTTATCGCTCTCTGGTAAAAAATGAAAATTATTCTCATGGTCGCATACTTTTAGTTTTTTCAACAAGATCAGCTAACAATCACCCAAGAAGATCCTAAAGGCTTTACTTGACACAAACACAAATAAAACATAAAAACTCAATCATAACAGAGGATAGATGATTTATTTATTACTAAACAGGAACAAAAATCAAGGAACAAAAATAAAATTAGGTTGCCTCCCAACAAGTGCTATCGTTTAACGCCCCTAGCTAGGCATAAAAACAAGAATAGATCTAGGTATTGCCATGATAATGATAAGGAAAATCATGATAACTCATCTCATACTCCCTATGTTCAGCAGCAAGTTTTCTTTGTGGCAAGCAAAAGTAATCAAAAGGGCTAAATTTAATGGGACAAAAGTCCCCAAGATCAAGCTCGGGAGGTATTGGTTCCTCCTTTGGCTCCTCATATTGCACAACCAACTAATCATTATAAGCATTCTTTTGGCAAAAATTCATGAGCCTTTTTTCAAGGGAAAAACCTAACCCATTGTTCTGGATAGAAAAATTATCATTAAGTTCAGAAATCCTGTCAACTAGAACATCGGTAGGAACCTTTTTTCTAAGGTTTTCATTAAAAGCAACATGATCTAACGATCGCAAGCGCATTATGTATTCTTGATAAAAAAGGATTGCTTCTATGGGAGGATAGCCGTCATCCACCCTATAATGCGCAAAAATTTCATTGGCCTCATTTATTATAAATCTGAACTCATGAGCGAAAAAGATGGTAGCTGCTCGCTTAACAGAAGAATGCTCAATATTAGAAAATTCTAGGAAAAATCTTCTCTATGCAAGGACGCATGTGGATAAATTGTCTTTCAAGTTCAACCATGAGCAAACATATAGCATCCGCAAGACTACTAGTTTTATGAAGAATAGACCCGCTCATGGTGGGCAAAGCACCGGCGCAAGTAAAGAAATCTTGAATAACTCCTTTTCCAATAATATTACCACTACTGGTCCGAAACTTTTTAGTGTGTAAAATAGTAGGTTCTTCATGAGGATAATCAAAAGCATCAACGTTTCCCCCATCGTTACTACTATCCTTTTCAATGATAACCTCCCCAGTTTCAGACATGATGACAACAAAATGTACTAAGAATGAACACACAAAAGGCAAGTAGAAAGAGACGAACGGAAGAAGGGCAAATAAAACGGCAACGGTGAAGAGGGGGAGAGGAAAACGAGAGGCAAATGGAAAATAATGTAATGCGAGGGATAAGAGTTTGTGATGGGTACTTGTTATGTCTTGACTTGGCGTAGATCTCCCCAGCAACGGCGCCAGAAATCCTTCTTGCCACCTCTTGAGCATGCGTTGGTTTTCCCTTGAAGAGGAAAAGGTGATGCAGCAAAGTAGTGTAAGTATTTCCCTCAGTTTTTTAGACCAGGGTATCAATCCAGTAGGAGACTACACGCAAATCACCTAGTACCTCCACAAACAAATAAGAACCTTGCAACCAACGCGATAAAGGGGTTGTCAATCCCTTCATGGCCACTTGCAAAAGTGAGATCTGATAAAGATAATAAGATAAATATTTTTGGTATTTTTTTGTATAGATTGGAAAGTAAAGATTGCAAAATAAATGGCGACAGAAATGGCTAGTTGACGGGAAAATAATATGATGTAAAGTAGACCCGGGGGCCATAGGTTTCACTAGTGGCTTCTCTCAAGATAGCAAATATTATGGTGGGTGAACAAATTACTGTCGAGCAATTGATAGAAAAACGCATAGTTATGAGAATATCTAGGCACGAACATAAACATAGGCATCACGTCCGTGTCAAGTAGACCGAAACGATTCTGCATCTACTACTATTACTCCACACATCGACCACTATCCAGCATGCATCTAGAGTATTAAGTTCATAAGAACAGAGTAACACATTAGGCAAGATGACATGATGTAGAGCGATAAACTCAAGCAATATGATATAAACCCCATCTTGTTATCCTCGATGGAAACAATACAATATGTGCCTTGCTGCCCCTACTGTCACTGGGAAAGGACACCGCAAGATTGAACCCAAAGCTAAGCACTTCTCCCATTGCAAGAAAGATCAATCTAGTAGGCCAAACCAAACTGATAGTACGAAGAGACTTGCAAAGATATCAAATCATGAATATAAGAATTAAAAAAAGAATCAAATATTGTTCATAGATAAACTTGACCATAAACCCACAATTCATCGGATATCGGCAAAACACACCGCAAAAAGTATTACATCAAATATATCTCCAAGAACATCGAGGAGAACTTTGTATTGAGAACCAAATAGAGAGAAGAAGCCATCTAGCTAATAACTATGGACCCCAAGGTCTGTGGTAAACTACTCACACATCATCGGAGAGGCTATGGTGTTGATGTAGAAGCCCTCCATGATCGAATCCCCCTCCAGCAGTTCGCCGGAAAAGGTCCCCGGATGGGATCTCACGGGTATAGAACGTTGCGGTGGTGGAAAAGTGGTTTCATGGTTCTCCTGGTTGTTTTCAGGGTATAAGAGTATATATAGGAGACAGAAGTAGGTCGATGGATCTACGAGGGGCCCATGAGGGTGGGGGCGTGCCTGCCTCCCTAGGCGTGCCGCCCTACTTCGTGGCCGCCTCGTTGCTTCCTTGACCTCCACTCTAAGTCTCCTGGATTGCATTTGTTCCAAAAACATCCTCGCAAAGGTTTCATTCCGTTTGATATTCCTTTTCTGTGAAACACTGAAATAGGAAAAAAAACAATTTGCACTAGGCCTTCGGTTAATAGGTTAATCCCAAAAATAATATAAAAGTGCATAATAAAGCCCATTAAACATCCAAAACAGATAATATAATAGCATGGAACAATCAAAAATTATAGATATGTTGGATACATATCAATTTGTCACTCCAAGTATCAGAGAGGTATCTCTGGTCCCTCTCGGTAATGCACATCATAATAAGCCTTGCAAGCAATGTGACTAACGAGTCAGTTATGGGATGATGCATTATGGAATGAGTAAAGAGACTTGCCGGTAACGAGATTGCCGGTAACATACCAATGACCAAGGGAGTAACGTATGTTGTCATTGTGGTTTGACCGATAAAAGATCTTCATAGAATATGTAGGAACTAATATGAGCATCCATGTTCCTCTGTTGGTTATTGATTAGAGATGTGTCTCGGTCATGTCTACATAGTTCTCAAACCCGTAGGGTCCGCATGCTTAACGTTCGATGACGATTTGTATTATGAGTTATGTGTTTTGGTGACCGAAGATTGTTTGGTGTCCCGAATGAGATCACAGACATGATGAGGAGTCTCTAAATGGTCAAGATGTAAAGACTGATATATTGGACGATAGTATTCGGACACCGGAATGGTTCTGGAGCGTTTCGGGAATTATCGGAGTACCGGGGGGTTACCGGAACCCGCGGGGGAAGTAATGGGCCACATGGGCCTTGGGAGGGAGGCACACTAGCCCACAAGGGGTTGGCACGCCCTCCACTTGGAAGGGGTCCGAATTGTTGTGGGGAAGGGGGCAGCGCTGACCTTTCCTTCTCCTTGCCCCTTTCCCTCTCCGGTAAAAGGAAAGGGGGTCCGAATTGCACTTGGAGTCCTAGTAGGACTCCTCCCCTTGGGGGCGCTCCTTGGTCGACCTCCTCTCCCCTCCCTCCTTTGTATACATGGGAGGGGGGCGCCTCGTAGACACACAATTGTTCCAAGCCGTGTGCGGCGCCCCCGTCCACCATTTACTCCTCCGGTCATATTGTTATAGTGCTTAGGCGAAGCCCTGCGCAGATCACATCACCATCACCGTCACCACGTCGTCGTGCTGACGAACTCTCCCTCGACACTTTGCTGGATCAAGAGTTTGAGGGACATCATCGAGCTGAATGTGCTGAACTTGGAGGTGCCATACGTTCTGTACTTGATCGGTTGGATCACGAAGACGTTCGACTACATAAACCGCGTTAAATTAACGCTTCCACTTTCGGTCTACGAGGGTACGTGGACACACTCTCCCCCTATCGTTGCTATGCATCTCTTAGATAGATCTTGCATGATCATAGAATTTTTTTTTGAAATTGCATGCTACGTTCCCCAACAGCAGCAGTCTCAACTTGATTTATGAAGACACAGTCCATAGTATTGAACCATCAAGAATCAAACCAAGTAACACTACCTTTAAAGGAGTGATACCCGATGTGGAGGCCCATTTTACGGGCTCCTTAACGTGGAAGTAGTCTTCAGTTCTCCGGACAACTTCCGAAGCGAAGACTTGATCTTCGATATCGTCCCTTTCCGCAGTGGTTATTGTCAGCATTCTAGGAACGGGGGTCCCCAGACTTGCCTGCCTGCGGCCCACGGCGTGGCGAAGCCAGCTGGCTGTACGGCCCATCTTCATCAACAAGGCATCCAAGACCCTCGCGAGGGGCCAAGCCTCACGAGCCGGATGACACAAGACCGCCTCTGGAGTGGCCTAGTTGGGCAGGCTCACGAGGAGCGGAGATATCAAGGCAAGGAAAACCTCACGAGGCTCTCGTGATGTGAGCCATGACGATCGACACCAGGCGGGCGCCAGCGCGCGCAGCTTCCTTGTTTCCTCTTTGGTGCTAAGGAGGCCTGCGCAGGCGAGGGGTACCGAGGC
The DNA here is from genome assembly GCF_003073215.2 of Triticum urartu. Lineage (NCBI taxonomy): Eukaryota > Viridiplantae > Streptophyta > Magnoliopsida > Poales > Poaceae > Triticum > Triticum urartu. The sequence goes on along the minus strand of NC_053022.1, from coordinate 444,833,439 downwards.
ATCATGCAAATGTTGCCATATCGGTGCAACAAGACCAGGACCAGAAGGACGGCAAGACGGAGGTCATCATGGAGCCCAAGATGGCGTCACCACCAGAGCCTTTGGCAGACGAAGACCACTTTTGTCAGGATAGCTTGTACTAGTTGTCCCCCTTCAAATTTGCCTGTCGTTGTTGGCTCCCTTCCCGCTCAATATTTGGGAAGAGGACCAGGGCCTCTATAAATAGAGTTAGCCACCACCATAGGGTGGAGGGATGACAGAGAGAGATAGAGAAAGAAAGGGATCCGGAAGATCACTCTCACCCACACAAGTTAGCCAAGCACAAGAACACCTCAACCTCCGGAGGCTGTTCTTCCCCTCGTATTGTTCATCATCAGCCCGAGAGGCAATCCACCACCACCACACTAGAGTAGGGTATTACACCACAACGTTGTCCCGAACCAATATAAATCTTGTGTCCTTCTATATTGCGAGGTCGTCGAGTTCGTCTGCGAGATCTTAGCGAGCTAGGGCGTAGATCGGTGGGGGGAAAGACTTCGTGCGCACCCCAGTGTTCGAACCTTAAGGGTTTGCCGAAACCCCACATCTGACATTTGGCGCTCCAGGTAGGGGTGCGCTGCAGCTTCCCCTTCGTCAATCTGCGCTCCGTCGCCACCGCGCTTCGCCCACATGGTAGGCGCCCTGATGCCGACTCTGACTGTCAGCGTTGACAATGGGGCCAGGGGGCTCCGAGACCTGGCCCCCGCCCTGCGACGGGTGCATTGGCCGCCCAAGTTCAGGCCAGAGATGCCGCCGCGCTACGACGGCGCGACGGACCCGTCAGCTTTCCTGCTGGCGTACGAGGAGGCCGTCCTCGAAGCCGGGGGTGATGACAAGGTCATGGCCAACTGGCTTCCCATGGCCCTCGCCGACGAGCCACCTGCCTGGCTGCTCAACCTTCCCGGATCCACGGTAGCATCTTGGGAGGAGCTCCGCGACCTCTTCACTGCTCGCTACGCGGTGCCGGCGCACCATGCAGTCGCGGCCCTGCTGGGCAGCTCTCAATCACCGCCAGCAGACTGCCACGCCAAGCCGTTCCTCCGTCAGATCGGGGCCACCTCTAGGCGCCCGGGGGCTCCGCCGGGTTGGGCCGCGCCAGAGGCCGACCTTACCTTCGGCTCAAAAGACCACCCCGACTCCACCGCCAGCTCCGGAAAGCTCCCGATGCTCTGCACGCCCACCATCTGCAATGTGGTCGTCACCAAGACCCTCATCGACGGTGGTGCTGGCCTCAACTTGCTCTCTGTGGAAGCCTTTAGCCTTCTCCACGTGCCACTCGAGCGGTTGGGCCTTAGTAAGACCTTCTCGGGAGTGGGTGGTGGAGCTGCCCACTCCCTGGGACAGATCCGCCTCCCTGTCACCTTCGGCACATGCGACAACTACCGCACCGAGCTGGTGGACTTTGACATCGCTAGCATTGGTCTCCCGTACAATGCCATCCTCGGGTACCCGGCTCTTGCTCAGTTCATGGCGCGACTCACCCGACTTACAATCTCCTGAAGATGCCGGGGAGCAAGGGCGTCCTCACCATCAAGGGGGGCACGAAGGAGGCCGTGACGGTGCTCAGGCTCGCCCTCAAGACGGCGTCAGCAGCACAGCCCGCCGACGCCGGCACCCCCGCGGCCAGGGAGGCCGCGCCCACCAAGAAGAACCAGCTGTTCATCCAAGACAAGGCAGAAACCAACTAGGTGCCGGTCAGTGATACGTCTTCAACGTATCTATAATTTTTTATTGCTCCATGCTATATTATCTACTATTTTGGATGTTTATGGGCTTTGTTATACACTTTTATATCATTTTTGGGACTAACCTATTAACCCAGAGCCCAGTTTCTGTTTTTACCTTGTTTTAGAATATCGCGGAAAAGGAAAACCAAACACAGTCCAATTGACCTAAAACATCACGGAACTTATTTTTGGATCATAAAAGCCCAGAAGACTTGGAGTGCACGACAGGGGATCTACGAGGAAGCCACGAGGCAGGGGGTGCGCCCACCCCCTGGGCGCGCCCTCCACCCTCGTGGGCTCCTCATGCTCCCCCTGACGTATTTCTTCCGCCTATATATCACCATATACCCTAAAAACATCCAGGAGCACAATAGATCGGGAGTTCCGCCGCCAGAAGCCTCCATAGCCACTGAAAGCCAATCCAGACCCGTTCCGGCACCCTGCCGGAGGGGGAATCCTTCTCCGGTGGCCATCTTCATCATCCCAGTGCTCTCCATGACGAGGAGGGAGTAGTCCACCCTCGGGCTGAGGGTATGTACCAGTAGCTATGTGTTTGATCTCTCTTTCTCTCTCTCGTGTTCTTGAGGTGGTACGATCTTGATGTATCATGAGCTTTGCTATTATAGTTGGATCTTATGATGTTTCTCCCCCTCTACTCTCTTGTAATGGATTGAGTTTTCCCTTTGAAGTTATTTTATTGGATTGAGTCTTTAAAGATTTGAGAACACTTGATGTATGTTGCTACCTCTTGAGCACTGTGTTGGATTTCCCTGAAGAGGAAGGGATGATGCAGCAAAGTAGCGTAAGTATTTCCCTCAATTTTTGAGAACCAAGGTATCAATCAGTAGGAGGCTACGCTCGAGTGAAAGGATCGGTATGGTTGACTAGAGGGGGTGAATAGGCAACTACCAATTTTTACTTTTCTTTACCAAATTAAAGTTTGCATCAAAGTAGGTTGTCTAGATGTGCAACTAGGTGAGCAACCTATATGATGCAATAACAACAAGCATACAAGCAAGCAAGGGAAGAAACACTACAGAGCTTGCACAAGTAAAGGTAAGAGATAACCAAGAGTGAATCCGGTGAAGACGAGGGTGTGTTACCGAAGTTCCTTCCTTTTGAGAGGAAGTACGTCTTTGTTAGAGCGGTGTGGAGGCACAATGCTCCCCAAGAAGCCACTAGGGCCACCGTATTCTCCTCACACCCTCACACAATGCGAGATGCCGTGATTCCACTATTGGTGCCCTTGAAGGCGGCGACCGAACCTTTAGAAACAAGGTTGGGGCAATCTCCACAACTTAATCGAACGCTCCCAACAAGACCATGATGCTTCACCACAATGGACTATGGCTCCGTGGTGACCTCAACCGTCTAGGGTGCTCAAACACCCAAGAGTAACAAGATCCGCTAGGGATGAGTGGGGGAATCGAAAATCCTTGGTGGAAGTGTAGATCAGGGCCTTCTCAACCACTCCCGAGCAAATCAACAAGTTTGATTGGCTAGAGAGATAGATCGGGCGAAAATGGAGCTTGGAGCATTTAATGGAGCTTGAGCAATAAATGGAGCTTGGGGGAGGAAGAGGTAGGTCAAAGAGAAGAAGGGGACTCCCTTTTATAGTGGGGGCAACAATCCAAACTTTGCCCCCCACCAACCAGCCCCGCACAGGGCGGTACTACCGCTGAGAGGGGGCGGTACTACCGCCAGGACAGCAGTACTGCCGCGCCAGCCGGCGGCACTGCCGCGCAGAGGAGACTAGTAGGGAAAGGACCCAAACGTGGTACTACCGCGGTGGTAGGGGCGGTACTATCGCTCCTGGGATGGTACTACCGCCTCTACAACAGCAACTAGTGCCGCAAAACCCGACACGAGAAAAAGATCTCTCGAATCGAGGTGGTAGGAGCCAGACTACCCAACGGTACTACGGCAGCGGGGTCACGGGCGGTACTACCGCTGTGGAGCGGTACTGCTGCTTGTGACCCTTCGGCCGTACTACTGCTGGGGCGCATAAGAGAGAGAGAGAGAGAATCTCTCAAAGATGCTGAGGACAAGGCGGAGGTGCCAGGCACCCCAGCGGTACTACTGCTGTGGAGCCACGGGTGGTACTACCGCTGTGGAGCGGTACTGTCACTTGTGGCTCCTCAGCGGTACTACCGCTGGGTGCGCGGTACTACCGCTTGGACCCAGACAGGACAAGGAAGAGAGGAGAGAACTCTACAATGGAATGGAAAAGCTCGGAGGGTGAGAAGCTGATGTGTACGTGATGATTCCACCCATGCAATACCCCAGCGGACCCCCTCTTGATAGTACGGTGCCCTCTATGCAACTAGTCCACCGAGAAAGAAATGAAAGAGCTACACCGTCTTGAAATACACTCCGAGGGGAAGAAAGCATCTCGTGCCAGGGGAGAATCTGTGAATTATTCAAAGCACAAGATTAGTCCACAAACATGTTGTCATCAATCACCAAAACTACCTTGAGAGAGATATGCCGTAACAATCTCCCCCCTTTTTGGTGGATTGATGACAACTAGGGATTTGCACAAGGAAAAGAAATAAAACGAAGAAAACTAAGAACTACAAAATATAGACGGGCTCCCCCAGAATGTGTGCACCTAGATATGGAAAGACACACACATTCGGATCAACACTCCCCCTATATTTTATAGTCCAACAATACTAAGCACAAGATATATGAGAGAAGAGAATAAACAGGACAAGCATGCATCTCATAATAAACTATAGTACTATGAATAGACATAAGTAATAAGGTAGCGATAGGGTGCATATGTCTCACACCATATGTCTAGAAATTAGGTCTCACACCAAACCAAACCAAATAAAGACACCGAGAGAACACACAAGAACCCACAAGACGACTCAAAGCACGGCAACAAACACAAATCCCTACACTCTCTCCCCCTTTGGCAGCGAGACACCAAAAAGGGCAAAGAGTGACGCTATGACTCCAGGTGATGGGAAGATGAAGATCTCGAACATCACATCTCTGTATCTTCATCGTGGGTCGAAAACTGCTCGGCATCGGAGTCGGTGCAAGGGCAATGCTGATGAATCCATTCCTCCTCTTTAGTGATCTGACCCTCAGACCCACTGGCAACTGTTGCTCCCATCTGATGCATGAGCTCCTTGTGGCGCGTCCTGGCATGCTTCTCCGCCACATGAGTCATGTACTGACCATGAGACTCCATGCAGAAAAGCTTCTTCATCTTGCGCTTAAGCTTCTGTGCCCACGACGGTTCTGTACTAGAGGGGCCAAAGTCCTCCTCATGATCATCAGTAGCAGCCCCACCCTCGGTCCCCATGGCAGCAGCAGCAGACGGATCCCCCATGGCAGCAGCAGCAGACGGACCCCCTGTGGCAGCAGTAGCAGATGGACCCCCTGTGTGAGGCGCTGTCCAATTCTCCTTCTTCCTCAGACGCTTGATCTCATGAGAAACCAAGTCTCCAGTTTCTAGCAACACTCTCGGATAAGTCTGTGCCCAGGCCCTCTCAACGAGCCTCATGATGAATGGACCATATATAGGGCACTTGCGCTCAGACACGGCAGAGAGAAGTTCAGACCACATGACATGAGAAATATCCAGGCTCTCTCCAGTGCTTGTTTCCTTCTCATGCTGACAGAAAAGGAGCATGTCCACGAGGTAAGAGTGGACCATATCCAGATTCCCGATCCGAGGGAAGAGAGTCTCACGGAAGATGCGATGAAGAATGTCCAGATACGAAGACAGCTCATAGGTCTTCTTCTCAGTTACTGGGTGAACTTTCACAGTGAAGTAGGGCCAAAGGGCTTGCTTGTGGGTGGACGTAGCATTGCGGTGAGGGCGGAAACCAACAGGAGTCTCAAGCCCGTGATCCACCACATCAAGTAAGTCCATGAAAGCCTTCCACTTGACAGAAAGCAGCTTGCCATTGGTTATCCATGTCAGAGTCCTGTCGACATCCGTCCCAAGATGGACGGTGGCATAGAATTGAGCCACCAAATCCGCATCGAAATCCTTGTTGAATTGCATGATCCTGAGAATGTTCAGCTGAGTGCACATCTGAAGGGCTTCGCCAAAGTACTCCGGGTCCTTCTCCATAGCATCAGTGTCAATGGAGCAAACATCAACAAAAAGATTCTTCTTGGCCTTGATCACATCAAAGTAGATGGCAAACTGAAAACGGTTCCAGAACGGGCGGTTGACCAAAGTGGGTTCTTGGTCCACCGCATAGGGGTTGCGGCGGCGCTTCTCCCAAAACTCCTTGTTGGTCATCTCAGTCACAGTCTTCCCCTTTGGCTTGTTGGTGGATTGCTTCGATTGCTGAGGAGGTGGAGGAACACTTGCAGATGCACTTGCTGGAGGCGGTTGGGTGCTCGAGGAACCACCGGCTGGCTCTGAGGTGCGGTAGCGTTTTGATGTGGCACGCCCGGGGTTGATACGGCGACCTTGCTGCTGGGAATGGTCATCACCTGGAGCCAAACACAAGAACACACAAAACAACCAGAAAGAACGAGCATAAGCCAACAAACTCAACAAAAATGATCAAGGTAAGGCAGGAAAATGATGGAATTTGGCATGCGGCGGTAGTACGGTGACATGCCCGCGGTAGTACCACCCCAAGCGGTAGTACCGCCCCAAAGAGAGCGGTAGTACCGCTCGAGGTCAAGCGGTAGTACTGCTCCAATGAGAGCGGTAGTACTGCTCAAGGAGGAGAAACAACAGTTTACTACAGCACGAGGCGGTGAAACAGCGGTTTCCTACTACCGTGGTCAGATCCGGCACTACCGGCCTACCAAATTCAAAAATATTCCTACCAAACTCTAATCGAGATAGTCTAGTTGCCTTCTCCAACCAACTCAAGCCTAGATTTGGCCAAAAATCTAGATATGCAACCACCATTGCCCCTAAGAAACAAGATCTGAAAACGAGACAAAAGGAAAGAAGGAACGGGGGCAATACCGGCATCCATGGCAAGAGAACGAGGTGGGGATTGACTCCACCAAAGGAAATGGAGAGGGACGCCCCAGAGACGGAGATCCGCCGGAGCCCTCCCGCGGCGAGTGGAGGCTGGAGAGAGGAAGAGAAAAGAGGGGGCGAAGTGAATGGGTATGGGGGAGAAGAAACCTCCCCTGCCCCGACTTAACCCCCTGGTCCCGTCCCTCAGCGGTAGTACCATGCTGGGGGGCGGTAGTACCGCTTACGAGCGGTAGTACCGCGCACCACCAGCGGTAGTACCGCCCAGCACGCCACAGCAACTAAACAAACAAGGCTTTTAGCTCGAAGGAAATGCAAAACGGCAAGAAAAGAGAGCAAGAAAAGAGAGCACACGAGCACACGAGAAAGGACACACCTCTTCGAAAGAGGGCGGTGGCCGAGGCCACCTATGTTTGAGTTAAGAGGTATGGCGCCGCGAAGATTTTAACCTTGGGCCCATGACCAAAACTCGTCTTTGAAGCACAAGTACCATCAACAATGGCTAAAGTGAAAGACTTGATCAATTTGTGCATAATGGGGGGAGGGAGATTTTATTGAGAGAACAACACTCCCCCTATGTCCATGCCTACACCTCAACTAGACAACAAATTGAGCGTGGTGGGGTGTGCAAGGGTTCAAGCCACATTGCTCGAATCAATGATATTTAGATCATGCCTTAACTCGTGAAATCTTGCTTCATCCGAGGGCTTCGTGAAAATGTCTGCAAGGTTGTCATGAGTGTTGACATAGTTGATCTCGATCTCTCCTCGCCTAATGTGATCCCGGATGAAGTGATACCGAATCTCAATATGCTTCATCTTGAAGTGTTGCACCGGGTTGAGAGAGATCTTGATGGCACTTTCATTGTCACACCAAAGAGGCACTTTGTCACAAGTGACACCATAATCCTTTAAAGTTTGCCTCATCCATAGGAGTTGTGCACAACAACTACCGGGGGAAACATACTCCACCTCAGTGGATGAGAGAGACACACAACTTTGCTTTTTGGAAGACCAACTTACCAAAGAGCAACCAAGGAATTGGCACCCTCCGGAAGTGGACTTCCTATCCACTTTGTCTCCCGCCCAATCGGAATCCGAGTACCCTACAAGCTTGAAGTTTGATCCTCTTGGGTACAATAAGCCAAAGTTTGGGGTATGAGCCAAATATCGAAATATTCGTTTGACCGCCACATAGTGATTTTCCTTAGGTGCGGCTTGAAACCATGCACAAATTCCCACACTCAACATGATGTCCGGTCTAGATGCACAAAGGTAAAGCAAGGATCCAATCATGGAACGATATACCTTTTGATCCACCACTTTACCATTGGGATCTAAGTCAAGTTGGCACTTGGTGGGCATTGGAGTGGAGGCTAGCTTGACGTCACTTAGCTTGAATCTTTTGATCATGTCTTGAGTGTATTTGGATTGATTGATGAAGGTTCCTTCTCTTCTTTGCTTCACTTCGAACCCTAGAAAGAACTTCAACTCTCCCATGGAGGACATCTCGAACTTTGAGGTCATGAGAGCGGCAAATTCCTCATTTAAAGCTTTGTTAGGAGAGCCAAAGATAATATCATCAACGTATAATTGGCACACAAACAACTCCCCTTTGACCTTCTTAGTAAAAAGAGTGGGGTCGATTAGCCCAACTTCAAAACCACGGTCTTGTAAAAACTTGGTAAGGTGATCATACCACGCACGTGGGGCTTGTTTAAGGCCATAGAGTGCCTTATCGAGTTGATACACATGATTGGGAAAGTAGGGATCCTCGAACCCGGGGGGGTTGCTTGACGTAAACCAACTCATTAATAGGACCATTAAGAAAAGCACTCTTCACATCCATTTGTTGTAACTTAAAGTTATGATGAGAAGCATATGCAATCAACATGCGAATGGATTCAAGACGAGCAATAGGAGCAAAGGTTTCACTGTAGTCGATACCCTCGACTTGGTAGTAGCCTTGTGCTACCAAACGAGCCTTGTTGCGAATGAAAATCCCATGGGCATCTTTCTTGTTCTTGAATATCCACTTGGTTCCTATGACATTGTGATTCCCAGTCGGTCTTGGCACCAATCTCCACACTTTGTTGCGCTCGAAGTTGTTGAGTTCTTCATGCATGGCATTGAGCCAACCCGGATCTTCTAGCGCTTCATAGACCTTGTGGGGTTCCACACAAGAGACAAACGCGTGATGCTCACAATAATTTGCTAATTGTCTACGAGTGCTTACCCCCTTTCTTAAGCTTCCAAGCACATTCGTCATGAGATGATCCTTGGTGGAGAGCTTGGAAGCAACCTTGGCAGCACGACGCTCTAATTCCTCCTCCGGGGTGAGACGAGGAGTGGTCACTTGATCATCTTGAGCATTGTCTTGGGCTTGTTCTTTTTCTTGAACTTGCTCGGAGGAGAGAACTTGACCTTGGGCATCACTTGATGTGTCAAATCCGTCTTGAGCGTGATCTTGCCCTTGGTCATGTTCTTGAGGATGAGGGCCTTCATGTTGTTCTTCGGAAGCGTGTGGGCCTTGGGTTGGTGATGGCTCCACTTGAGTGGAGCTTTGTCCTTCTCCTTCGGCCACAAGGGGTTCCTCAATGGGTAGGATAAAGCCAACACCCATTCTTCTTATGGCTTGGGGAGGAATTTCATCACCTACATCACAAGTGCCACTTTGCTCCACTTGGGAGCCGTTATTCTCATCAAACTCCATGTTACACGTCTCCTCAATAAGTCTCGTGGACTTATTGAGGACACGGTAAGCATGAGAGTTTGTAGCATAGCCAACAAATATGCCCTCATAAGCTCTAGCCTCAAATTTAGACAATCGAACACCTTTCTTGAGAATGAAACACTTACACCCGAATACCCGGAAGTACTTGAGATTGGGCTTGTTACCGGTGAGTATCTCATATGGAGTCTTGTTCAAGCCCTTGCGGAGGTAGAGCCGATTGGATGCATGACACGCGGTGTTGATGGCTTCGGCCCAAAAGTTGTACGGAGACTTGAACTCCGCCGTCATGGTCCTTGCCGCATCCATTAACGTCTGGTTCTTCCTCTCCGCAACACCTTTTGTTGAGGGGTGTAGGGTGTGGAATATTGATGCTTGATTCCCTCATCACTAAGAAATTCATCCAAGGTGTAGTTCTTGAACTCAGTGCCGTTGTCACTTCTTATTGTCAAGATCTTTGCATTGTGTTTGACGTTGTGCTTCATTTGCAAAGTCAATGACGGTTTGTTGGGTCTCGCTCTTCCTCTTGAAGAAATACACCCAGGTGTACCTTGAGTTGTCATCCACAATCACCAAGCAATACTTCCTACCTCCAAGACTATCGAAATATGGAGGCCCAAAGAGATCCATGTGAAGGAGCTCCAAAGGCCTCTTTGAATAAATGATCGTCGTGGGAGGGTGAGCCTTCTCATGTAGCTTCCCTTCAATACAGGCACTGCAAGCACGATCTTTAGCAAAACTAACATTCGTTAGTCCATGGACATGGTCCCCCTTGAGGAGACTTTGCAAAGATCTCATATTGACATGGGCTAAACAGCGATGCCAAAGCCATCCCACATCAACTTTAGCCATTAGGCACGTCGTGGTCTTAGTGGGTCGCTCCGAAAATTTAATCACATATAGACCGTTCTCGACATGCGCAACAAAAGCTACTTTAAGAGTCTTGCTCCACAAGAGGGCCACGGTATCGATATCAAAGAAAGTGGCAAAACCCATGATTGCAAGTTGACGAACGGAAAGTAAATTGTATGCAAGGGACTCAACAAGCATGACCTTCTCGATCGTGAGATCATGAGAGATGACCACCTTGCCAAGTCCCAATACCTTAGAAGATGAGGCGTCACCCCACTCGACATTGGTGGGCATAGATGGAACCTTGTCCACGTCCACCACCAAGTCCTTGCTTCCGGTCATATGATTTGTAGCTCTGCTATCGAGCAACCATGATCCACCACCGGAAGCAAACACCTACAAGAGATCAATGCCTGGTTTTAGGTACCCATTTTGTAATGGGTCCTTTGATGTTAGTAAAAAGGGTCTTTGGAACCGAAATAGACCATTCAATGTACTCATGAAGAGAACCAACAAATTTGGCATAAACATGCCCATCACTAGCACGGCATAACACATAAGAAGGATTAAAATCGCCGTCTTTGTTGGGAGGGGTGACATTGCCCTTCTTGACATTGTTCTTCTTCTTCTCCTCGAAGGCACTCTCTCCCTCCTTCACAAAGGTTTGCATGAGAGGAGGAGGTCGTTTGGTCTTGTCATTCTTCTTCTTGTTCTTGGAGTCAGGCACGTACCCAACCCCTTCCTTGGCCACAACCCCCTTTTGGTTGATCAAGAGATCGTTGAGGTTCTTCTTGCCTTGTATGCAAGTTGCAAGACCTATCTCAAGTTGTCCCTTTAGCTTAGCGTTCTCCTCAACGAGATGGACATGCTCACAACACGGGTTAGTAGCATTTGCATTATCAATTAACATCATACGAGGGAAAGTGGCTTTTTCCTTGGATAGCTTTACTTGAAGTTGATCATGAGACTCTTTGAGGCTAGCATGAGCACCCTTCAAGACCTTGTGAGCCTTGTCAAGTAGATCAAACTCCTCTTTGAGTCTAGCAAGATCAACCTCAAGTTCGGCCTTCTCAGAGTTTAGCACATGAGAAACTATGAGGACATGATCATAATCTTTCTTTAACTTAGCATGATCAACGTTGTGTGACTCCTCAAGAGCCAAATGTAGACCACGCTCTTCCTCAAGAGCATTGGAAAGATCCGAAATCTCATCGGCATAGTCACGACTATGCCCTTCCATCTTAGTGATGGTGTCTTCGTGAGCCTCGATCATGTCATTGGCTTCACCAAGTTGTTCCAAGAGATAACAAAGTGCTTCTTGGATTTTCCCTTGAGTTTGCCCATAAAGGCCTCAAACTCGTTAGCCTCCACATTAGCTCCCTCAAGTTCATTAATGCTATCCGTCGGAGAAGGTTGATTAATGATGGTAGTTTTGATGTTGGGGGTTACCTTGTTGGTGGCTTTAGCCATGAGGCACTTGGCGGTGATGCTCTCATTGGGTGAGTCGAAGAGAGACACCCGTGATGTCATCGCAATGGCAACGTAGGCCATGGCAACCGACTCATCATCTTCATCATCGTCATCATCCTCATTGTACTCTTCTTGCACAACCAAAGCCTTGGGAGGAGTCTTCTTGGTGAAGTTGTTCTTGTTGGGGAACGACTTGGCCTTGTCCTTTCGGGTGAGCTTGCCATCATTGTCTTCCCTCTTCTCATACGGGCATTCCGCAACGAAATGACTCACGTTGCCGCAATTTTAGCAAGTCCTTACACGTTGCTTGCCCCTCGTGCCACTCGAGTTGTTTTTGCTAAAGTTTGGCCTCGAGTTTTTCTTGCTCCAAAATTGCCTTGAAGCAAGTGCCATGTGTTCATGATATGCATACTTCGTATCTTCGGGGTTGCTCTCCTCTTCTTCCTCTTCTTCTTATTCCACGGTGAGCTTGGCCTTCAATGCAAGGTTAGGCTTCTTTGACCGTTGAGAACGGAGCACCGCATTGTTGGCGGTCTTGTCCAAAATGTTCATGGCCACAAACTCATCCAACACTTCGCTTGAGCTCAAAGTGTGGAAGTCCGGTCTTTGCAAATGACGGAGGACATGGCCTTGTGATAGGGCATCATTGCCTTGAGGAATTTGCGCTTGATCCAATTGTCATCCATGTCCTTGCTCCCGTGATCTTGTAGTGAGACCGCGAGTTTGGTTACTCTCCGATAAAGCTCATGAGGTTCTTCATCTTCTTTCATTGCAAACTCATCGGCCTCATCTTGTACCACTTCATAGTTGGAGCGTTGAATTCTTGCGCTTCCCCGGTAGAGAGAGACAACACAATGCCATGCATCTTTGGCCAAGGCAAAGGGACGAAGATGAGGTAGGTCTTCGGGTGGAATTGCATCTTGAATGATGAAGAGAGCATTCTCATTGAATTGATTGTCCGCGGCTTCTCGAGGAGTGAAGTTGCTTGGATCATGTGGATAGAAACCTTCTTCAATGATTCTCCAAAGGTTAGTGTTCACATGATTTAAATGACGTTTAAAGCAGTAAACCCAAGAATCAAAATCCTCATTTTTCACAATCTTAGGGGGAGGACCGGCATGATTCAAATGAGTGGAAGGAACCGGTCCACCATAAACAAGTGGTGGTTCCACATGGGCAAAGATGTCGGTGCCATTCTTACAACTAGAAGAAGGAGCCTTTTCACTACTAGCTTCCCCCTTGTCGGGGATAGCATCCGTCACCTTGTTGGTGGGGTCACCCACTTTCAACGGTGCGGTGGATAGTTTAAGCCCCTCAAGAAATTTAGTAAACATGCTTTCAACTTCGGTCGTCATGGAGGTTTTCAATGTCTCCAAGGCCACATTGAACTCCTCACGAGAGACCGAGGTTCCCCCATCGCCCGTAGACGAGATCAGATTCACACCGGACTGTTCCTCCACACCGTCTACGGTATCAACCATACTCTTTGGACGGTAAAGTCCTTAATAAAGAGACGAGGCTCTGATACCAATTGAAAGGATCGATATGGTTGACTAGAGGGGGGGTGAATAGGCAACTACCAATTTTACTTTTCTTTACCAAATTAAAGTTTGCATTAAAGTAGGTTGTCTAGATGTGCAACTAGCTGAGCAACCTATATGATGCAATAACAACAAGCATACAAGCAAGCAAGGGAAGAAACACTAAAGAGCTTGCACAAGTAAAGGTAAGAGATAACCAAGAGTGGATCCGGTGAAGACGAGGATGTTTTACCGAAGTTCCTTCCTTTTGAGGGGAAGTACGTCTCTGTTAGAGCGGTGTGGAGGCACAATGCTCCCCAAGAAGCCACTAGGGCTACCGTATTCTCCTCACGCCCTCACACAATGCGAGATGCTTTGATTCCACTATTGGTGCCCTTGAAGGCGGCGACCGAACCTTTACAAACAAGGTTGGGGAAATCTCCACAACTTAATTGGAGGCTCCCAACAAGACCATGAAGCTTCACCACAATGGACTATGGCTCCATGGTGACCTCAATCGTCTAGGGTGCTCAAACACCCAAGAGTAACAAGATCTGCTAGGGATGAGTGGGGGAATCAAAAATCCCTTGGTGGAAGTGTAGACCGGGGCCTTCTCAACCACTCCCGAGCAAATCAACAAGTTTGATTGGCTAGAGAGATAGATCGGGCGAAAATGGAGCTTGGAGCATTTAATGGAGCTTGAGCAATAAATGGAGCTTGGGGAGGAAGAGGTAGGTCAAAGAGAAGAAGGGGACTCCCTTTTATAGTGGCGGCAACAATCCAACCGTTTCCCCCCACCAACCAGCCCCGCACAGGGCGGTACTACCACTGAGAGGGGGCGGTACTACCGCTAGGATAGCGGTACTGCCGCGCCAGCCAGCGGCACTGCCGCGCAGAGGAGACTAGTAGGGAAAGGACCCAAACGCGGTACTACCACGGTCGTAGGGGCGGTACTACCGCTCCTGGAACGGTACTACCGCCTCTACAACCGCAACTAGTGCCGCAAAACCCGACACGAGAAAAAGACCTCTCGAATCGAGGTGGTAGGAGCCAGACTGCCCAGCGGTACTACGGCAGTGGGGTCACAGGCGGTACTACCGCTGTGGAGCGGTACTGCCGCTTGTGACCCTTCAGCCGTACTACTGTTGGCAGTGCGGTACTACCGCTGGGGCGCATAAGAGAGAGAGAGAGAGAGAGAGAGAGAGAGAGAATCTCTCAAAGATGTTGAGGACGAGGCGGAGGTGCCAGGCACCCTAGCGGTACTACTGCTGTGGAGCCACGGGCGGTACTACCGCTGTGGAGCGGTACTGCCGCTTATGGCTCCTTAGCGGTACTACCGCTGGGTGCGCGGTACTACCGCTTGGACCCAGACAGGACAAGGAAGAGAGGAGAGAACTCTACAATGGAATGGAAAAGCTCGGGGGGTGAGAAGCTGATGTGTACGTGATGATTCCACCCATGCAATACCCCAGCGGACCCCCTCTTGATAGTACGGTGCCCTCTACGCAACTAGTCCACCGAGAAAGAAACGAAAGAGCTACACCGTCTTGAAATATACTCTGAGAGGAAGAAAGCGTCTCGTGCCAGGGGAGAATCTGTGAATTATTCAAAGCACAAGATTAGTCTGCAAACATGTTGTCATCAATCACCAAAACTACCTTGAGAAAGATATGGCGTAACATCGAGTCCCTCGTACCTACACAAAAACAATAGCTCAACGCAACCAACGCGCTTAGGGGTTGTCAATCCCTTCACGGTCACTTACGAAAGTGAGATCTGATAGAGATGATAAATAATATTTTTGGTATTTTTGGTATAAAGATGCAAAGTAAATAAAGTAAAAGCAAAGTAAAAGCAAAGCAATAATAAAGTAATGGAGATTGATATCATGAGAAAGAGACCCGGGGCCATAGGTTTCACTAGTGGCTTCTCTCAAGAGCATAAGTATTCTATGGTGGGTGAACAAATTATTGTTGATCAATTGACAGAATTGAGCATAGTTATGAGAATATCTAGGTATGATCATGTATATAGGCATCATGTCCGAGACAAGTAGACCGAAACGATTCTGCATCTACTACTATTAATCCACTCATCGACCGCTATCCAGCATGCATCTAGAGTATTAAGTTAAAAACAGAGTAACGCCTTAAGCAATATGACATGATGTAGAGGGATAATTTCATGGAATATGATAAAAAAACCATCTTATTATCCTCGATGGCGACCATACAATACGTGCCTTGCTGCCCCTTCTGTCACTGGGAAAGGACACCGCAAGATTGAACCCAAAGCTAAGCACTTCTCCCATGGAAAGAACAACCAATCTAGTAGGCCAAACCAAACTGATAATTCGAAGAGACTTGCAGAGATAACCAATCATACATAAAAGAATTCAGAGAAGATTCAAATATTATTCATAGGTAGACTGGATCATAAACCCACAATACATCGGTCTCAACAAACACACCGCAAAAAGAAGATTACATCGAATAGATCTCCACAAGAGAGGGGGAGAACATTGTATTGAGATCCAAAAATAGAGAAGAAGCCATCTAGCTACTAGCTATGGACCCATAGGTCTGAAGTAAACTACTCACACTTCATCGGAGGGGCTTGGATGATGATGTAGAAGCCCTCCGTAATCGATGCCCCCTCCGGCGGAGCTATGGAACATGCCCCAAGATGGGATCTCGTGGATACAAAAAGTTGCGGCGGTGGAATTAGGTTTTTGCCTCCATCCCCGATCGTTTGGGGGTACATGGATATATATAGGACGAAGAAGTACGTCGGTGCAGCTTCGAGGGGCCCACTAGGTAAGGGGCGCGACCTAGGGGGAGGGGGCGCCCCCTACCCTCGTGACCACCTCGTGGCTTTCTTGACGGAGGGTCCAAGTCTCCTGGATCTTATCTGATGAGAAAATCACGTTTCTGAAGGTTTCATTCCGTTTGGACTCTGTTTGATATTCCTTTTCTTCGAAACCCTAAAACAGGCAAAAAACAGCAATTCTGGGTTGGGCCTTCGGTTAATAGGTTAGTCCCAAAAATAATATAAAAGCGGATAATAAAGCCCAATAATGTCTAAAACAGTAGATAATATAGCATGGAGCAATCAAAAATTATAGATACGTTGGAGACGTATCAAGCATCCCCAAGCTTAATTCCTGCTCGTCCTCGAGTAGGTAAATGATAAAAACAGAATTTTTGATGCGGAGTGCTACTTGGCATAATTTCAATGTAAATCTTCTTAATTGTGGTATGAATATTCAGATTCAAAAGATTCAAGACAAAAGTTCATATTGATATAATAATAATAATACTTCAAGCATACTAACAAAGCAATTATGTCTTCTCAAAATATCATGGCCAAAGAAAGCTATCCCTACAAAATCATATAGTTTGGGTATGCTCTATCTTCACCACACAAAGTATTTAAATCATGCACAACCCCGATGACAAGCCAAGCAATTGTTTCATAGTTTTGACATTTTCAAAACATTTTCGATCTTCACGCAATACATGAGTGTGAGCCATGGATATAGCACTATAGGTGGAATAGAATGGTGGTTGTGGACAAGACAAAAAGGGAGAAGATAGTCTCACATCAACTAGGCGTATCAACGGGCTATGGAGATGCCCATCAATAGATATCAATGTGAGTGAGTAGGGATTGCCATTCAACGGATGCACTACAGCTATAAGTATATGAAAGCTCAAAAGAAACTAAGTGGGTGTGCATCCAACTCGCTTGCTCACGAAGACCTAGGGCATTTTGAGGAAGCCTATCATTGGAGTATACAAGCCAAGTTCTATAATGAAAAATTCCCACTAGTATATGAAAGTGACATAATGAGAGACTCTCTATCATGAAGATCATGGTGCTACTTTGAAGCACAAGTGTGGTAAAAGGATAGTAACATTGTCCCTTCTCTCTTTTTCTCTCATTTTTTTATTTGGGCCTTTTCTCTTTTTTATGGCCTCTTTTTTTATTTTGGCTTCTTTGGCCTCTTTTCTCTATTTTTCGTCCGGAGTCTCATCCCGACTTGTGGGGGAATCATAGTCTCCATCATCCCTTCCTCACTTGGGACAATGCTCTAAAATGATGATCATCAAACTTTTTATTTTTCTTACAACTCAACAATTACAACTCGATACTTAGAACAAAATATGACTCTATATGAATTCTTCCGGTGGTGTATCGGGATATGCAATGAATCATGAGTGACATGTATGAAAGAATTATGAACGGTGGCTTTGCCACAAATACAATGTCAACTACATGATCATGCTAGCAATATGACAACGATGTAGTGTGTCATAATGAATGGAATGGTGGAAAGTTGCATGGCAATATATCTCGGAATGGCTATGGAAATGCCATGATAGGTAGGTATGGTGGCTGTTTTGAGGAAGGTATTTGGTGGGTGTATGATACCGGCGAAAAAGTGCATGGTATTAGAGAGGCTAGCAATGGTGGAAGGAGGGAAAGTGCATATAATCCATGGACTCAACATTAGTCATAAAGAACTAATATACTTATTGCAAAAATCTAGAAGTTATCAAGCAAAGTATTACGCGCATGCTCCTAGGGGGATAGATTGGTAGGAAAAGACCATCGCTCGTCCCTGACCGCCACTCATAAGGAAGACAATAAATAAATAAATCATGCTCCGACTTCATCACATAACAGTTCACCATACGTCCATGCTACGGGAATCACAAACTTTAACACAAGAATTTCTCAAATTCACAACTACTCAACTAGCATGACTCTAATATCACCATCCTCATATCTCAAAACAATTATCAAGCATCAATTTCTTCTTAGTATTCAACACACTCATACAGAAGTTTTATTATTAATCTTGCATACCAAGCATATTAGGATTTTAAGCATATTACCATGCTATGAAGACTCTCAAAATAATCTAAGTGAAACATGAGAGATCAATAGTTTCTATAAAACAAATCCACCACCATGCTCTAAAAGATATAAGTGAAGCACTAGAGCAAAACTATAAAGCTCAAAAGATATAAGTGACGCACATAGAGTATTCTATCAAATTACAAATCATGTATGGCTCTCTCAAAAGGTGTGTACAGCAAGGATGATTGTGGTAAACTAATAAGCAAATAATCAAATCATAAAATATGCTCCAAGAAAAACACATATCATGTGGTGAATAAAAATATAGCTCCAAGTAAAGTTACCGATAGAAGTAGACGAAGGAGGGGATGCCTTCCGGGGCATCCCCAAGCTTTGGCTTTTAGGCGTCCTTATATTATCTTGGGGGTGCCATGGGCATCCCCAAGCTTAGGCTCTTGCCACTCCTTGTTCCATAATCCATCAAATCTGTACCCAGAAACTTGAAAACTTCACAACACAAAACTTAAAATAGAAAACTCGTGAGCTCTGTTAGCGAAAGAAAAATAAAAGACCACTTCAAGGTACTGTAATGAACTCATTCTTTATTTATATGGGTGTTATACCTACTGTATTCCAACTTCTCTATGGATTATAAACTATTTTACTAGCCATAGATTCATCAAAATAAGCAAACAACACACGAAAAACAGAATCCGTCAAAAACAGAACAGTCTGTAGTAATCTGTAGCTAGCGCAAGATTTGGAACCCCAAAAATTCTAAAATAAATTGATGGACGTGAGGAATTTATCTATTAATAATCTTCAAAAATAATTAACTAAATAGCACTTTCCAAATAAAAATGACAGCAGTTCTCGTGAGCGCTAAAGTTTCTGTTTTTTACAGCAAGTTCAACAAGACTTTCCCCAAGTCTTCCCAACGGTTCTACTTGGCATAAACACTAATTAAACACAAAAAACACAACTAAAACAGAGGATAAATAATTTTTTATTACTAAACAGGATAAAAAGGCAAGTAATAAAAATAAAATTGCGTTGCCTCCCAACAAGCGCTATCGTTTAACGCCCCTAGCTAGGCATAACAAGCAAGAATAGATCTAGGTATTGCCATCTTTGGTAGGCAATCCGTAAGTGGCTCTCATGATAGATTCATATGGTAATTTTATTTTCTTTCTAGGGAAGTGTTCCATGCCCTTTTTTAATGGAAATTGAAATCTAATATTCCCTTCCTTCGTATGAATAATTGCACCAACCGTTCTAAGGAAAGGTCTACCGAGAATAACAGGGCAAGAAGGATTGCAATCTATATCAAGAACGATGAAATCTACGGGCACATAATTCCTATTAGCAACAATAAGAACATCATTAATTCTTCCCATAGGTTTCTTAATAGTGGAATCCGCAATATGCAAGTTTAGAGAGCAATCATCAAAATCACGGAAATCTAGTAAATCACACAAAGTTTTGGGAATAGTAGACACTAGCACCCAAATCACACAAAGCATAAAACTCATAATTTTTAATTTTAATTTTAATAGTTGTTTCCCACTATAAAGTTTTCTAGGGATAGAAACTTCCAATTCAAGTGTTTCTTCATAAGATTGCATCAAGGCATCAACGATATGTTTAGTAAACGCTTTATTTTGACTATAAGCGCGAGGAGATTTTAGCACGGATTGCAACAAGGAAATACAATCAATTAAAGAGAAATTTTCATAGTTAAATTCCTTGAAATCCATAATAGTGGGTTTAGCAACATCTAGGGTTTTAATTTCTTCAATCCCACTTTTATCTAATTTAGCATCAAGATCAACAAATTCCGAATTCTTAGAACGCCTTCTAGGTAAAGGTGGATCATATTCAGTCCCATAATTATCAAGATTAACATTGCAAAACAAAGATTTAATAGGGGACACATCAATAACTTTTAGATCTTCATCATTATTTTCATAGGAGCTAGAACAACACGCTTTTATGAAGGCATCTTTCTTAGCACGCATCCTAGCGGTTCTTTCTTTGCACTCGTCAATGGAAATTATCATGGCTTTGAGAGACTCATTGATATCATGCTTAGGTGGAATAGATCTAAGTTTCAAAGAATCAACATCAAGAGCAATTCTATCAACGTTCCTAGCCAAATCATCAATCTTAAGCAATTTTTCTTCAATCATAGTATTAAAATTCTTTTGCGAAGAAATAAATTCTTTAATATTAGATTCAAAATCAGAGGGCATCTTATTATAATTTCCATAAGAATTGTTGTAGAAATTACCATAATTATTAGAGAGATTACTAGGATAAGGCCTAGGATTGAAATTTCCTCTATACGCGTTGTTACCAAAATTGTTCCTACCAACAAAATTCACATCCATAGATTAATTATTATTCTCAATCAAAGTAGACAAGGGCACATCATTAGGATCAGAAGAAACACTCTTATTAGCAAATAATTTCATAAGTTCATCCATCTTTCCACTCAAAACATTAATTTCTTCTATCGCATGCACCTTTTTAGTAGATCTTTCAGTATGCCATTGAGAATAATTAACCATAATATTATCTAGGAGTTTAGTAGCTTCTCCTAAAGTGATTTCCATAAAAGTGCCTCCCGCGGCCGAATCTAAAAGATTTCTAGAAGCAAAATTCAACCCGGCATAAAAAATTTGTATAATCATCCACAAATTCAAACCATGAGTAGGGCAATTACGTATCATTAATTTCATTCTCTCCCAAGCTTGTGCAACATGTTCATGATCAAGTTGTTTAAAATTCATAATATCGTTTCTAAGAGAGATGATCTTAGCGGGAGGAAAATACTTAGAGATAAAAGCATATTTGCACTTATTCCATGAATCAATACTATTTTTAGGCAAAGATGAAAACCGAGCTTTAGCATGATCTCTAAGCGAAAAAGGAAATAGCTTCAATTTAACAATATCATTATCGACATCTTTTTTCTTATGCATGTCACACAAATCAACGAAGCTATTAAGATGTGTAGCGACATCTTCACTAGGAAGGCCGGAGAACGGATATTTCAT
Organism: Triticum urartu; assembly: GCF_003073215.2. Taxonomy (NCBI): domain Eukaryota; kingdom Viridiplantae; phylum Streptophyta; class Magnoliopsida; order Poales; family Poaceae; genus Triticum; species Triticum urartu. The sequence goes on along the minus strand of NC_053022.1, from coordinate 444,812,204 downwards.
GACAAGATTCAACAAGGCAGTATTAATTTCACAAGATTCAACATCGGTAAGAGGAGCAATTGGAGTGCTAAGGAAATCATTATTATTGGTATTGGCGAAGTCACACTATTTAGTATTATCTTGAGCCATCGCGACAAACAAGCAAACTAACACACAAGCAAACAAAAGGCAAACGGCAGAAGAGGCAAACGGAGAAAGAGAGGGAGGATAGAGAGAGAGGGCGAATAAAACGGCAAGGGTGAAGTGGGGGAGAGGAAAACGAGAGGCAAATGGCAAATAATGTAATGCGGGAGATAGGGATTGTGATGGGTACTTGGTATGTTGACTTTTGCGCAGACTCCCCGGCAACGGCGCCAGAAATTCTTCTTGCAACCTCTTGAGCATTGCGTTGGATTTCCCCGAAGAGGAAGGGATGATGCAGCAAATTAGCGTAAGTATTTCCCTCAGTTTTTGAGAACCAAGGTATCAATCCAGTAGGAGGCTACGCTCGAGTCCCTCATACCTACACAAAAACAATAGCTTAACGCAACCAACGCGCTTAGGGGTTGTCAATCCCTTCACGGTCACTTATGAAAGTGAGATCTAATATAGATGATAAATAATATTTTTGGTATAAAGATGCAAAGTACATAAAGTAAAAGCAAAGTAAAAGCAAAGCAATAATAAAGTAATGGAGATTGATATGATGAGAAAGAGACCCGGGGGCCATAGGTTTCACTAGTGGCTTCTCTCAAAAGCATAAGTATTCTACGGTGGGTGAACAAATTACTGTTGAGCAATTGATAGAATTGAGCATAGTTATGAGAATATCTAGGTATGATCATGTATATAGGCATCACGTCCGAGACAAGTAGACCGAAACGATTCTGCATCTACTACTATTACTCCACTCATCGACCGCTATCCAGCATGCATCTAGAGTATTAAGTTAAAAACAGAGTAATGCCTTAAGCAAGATGACATGATGTAGAGGGATAATTTCATGCAAGATGATAAAAACCCCATCTTTTTATCCTCGATGGCAACAATACAATACGTTCCTTGCTGCCCCTTCTGTCACTGGGAAAGGACACCGCAAGATTGAACCCAAAGCTAAGAACTTCTCCCATGGCAAGAACAACCAATCTAGTAGGCCAAACCAAACTGATAATTCGAAGAGACTTGCAAAGATAACCAATCATACATAAAAGAATTCAGAGAAGATTCAAATATTATTCATAGATAGACTGGATCATAAACCCACAATTCATCGGTCTCAACAAACACACCGCAAAAAGAAGATTACATCGAATAGATCTCCACAAGAGAGGGGAGAACATTTTATTGAGATCCAAAAAGAGAGAAGAAGCCATCTAGCTACTAGCTATGGACCCATAGGTCTGAAGTAAACTACTCACACTTCATCGGAGGGGCTTGGATGATGATGTAGAAGCCCTCCATGATCGATGCCCCCTCCGGCGGAGCTCCGGAACAGGCCCCAAGATGGGATCTCGTGGATACAGAAAGTTGCGGCAGTGGAATTAGGTTTTTGGCTCCGTCCCCGATCGTTTGGGGGTACGTGGATATATATAGGAGGAAGAAGTACGTCGGTGGAGCTTCGAGGGGCCCACGAGGCAAGGGGCGCGCCCCCTACCCTCGTGACCACCTCGTGGCTTTCTTGACGGAGGGTCCAAGTCTTCTAGATCTTATCTGATGAGAAAATCATGTTTCCGAAGGTTTCATTCCGTTTGGACTCTGTTTGATATTCCTTTTCTTTGAAACCCTAAAACAGGCAAAAAAAACAGCAATTCTGGGCTGGGCCTCTGGTTAATAGGTTCGTCCCAAAAATAATATAAAAGTGGATAATAAAGCCCAATAATGTCTAAAACAGTAGATAATATAGCATGGAGCAATCAAAAATTATAGATACATTGGAGACGTATCATATGTCTTGCCATGCGTACCTGTGGTGACAATGGGATACCACGTGATTCACTTGATGTATGTTTTGGTGATCAACCTGCGGGTTCCACCCATGAACCTATGCATAGGGGTTGGCACACGTTTTCGTCGTGATTCTCTGGTAGAAACTTTGGGGCACTCTTTGAGGTTCTATGTGTTGGTTGAATAGATGAATCTGAGATTGTGTGATGCATATCGTATAATCATACCCATGGATACTTGAGGTGACACTGGAGTATCTAGGTGACATTAGGGTTTTGGTTGATTTGTGTCTTAAGGTGTTATTCTAGTACGAACTCTAGGGCTGTTTGTGATACTTATAGGAATAGCCCAACGGATTAATTGGAAAGAATAACTTTGAGGTGGTTTCGTACCCTACCATAATCTCTTCGTTCGTTCTCCGCTATTAGTGACTTTGGAGTGACTCTTTGTTGCATGTTGAGGGATAGTTATATGATCCAATTATGTTATTATTGTTGAGGGAATTTGCACTAGCGAAAGTATGAACCCTACGCCTTGTTTCAACACATTGCAATACCGTTTACGCTCACTTTCATCATTAGTTACTTTGCTGTTTTTATAATTTCAGATTACAAATACTCATATCTATCATCCATATACCACTTGTATCACCATCTCTTCGCCGAACTAGTGCACCTATATAATTTACCATTGTATTGGGTGTGTTGGGTACACAAGAGACTCTTTGTTATTTGGTTGCAGGGTTGCTTGAGAGAGACCATCTTCATCCTACGCCTCCTACGGATTGATAAACCTTAGGTCATCCACTTGAGGGAAATTTGCTACTGTCCTACAAACCTCTGCACTTGGAGGCCCAACAACATCTACAAGAAGAAGGTTGTGTAGTAGACATCAGTGAGCGAGGATGGGCCTTCAGGAAACACCTTTACCATAGGAGCCGGTCTCAACCAGGAACAAGAAGAAGCCTTGGTGAGGTTCTTGCGCGTGAACAAGGAGATATTCGCGTGGGAGCCCAATCAACTGGTAGGGTTCCCGAGGGAAGTGATCCAGCATCATCTAAGAGTATGCCCCAACATCCGTCCTGTGAAGCAGCAAGCAAGATGGCAGTCCATTGGGAAGCAGGCCTTCATCGTCCAGGAGACACGCAAGCTAGAAAAGGTAGGTGCCATCCAAGAGGTCCGATACCCCGAATGGCTGGCAAACCCTGTCAATACTCCATATAGCAGAAGATGGGCATCGGAGGGCCACCGGGGGGCCCACGAGGTAGGGGGCGCGCCCAGGGGGGTAGGGGGTGCCCCCACCCTCGTGGGTAGGGTGTGGCCCCCCTGGTGAACTTCTTGCGCTCAGTATTTTTTATATATTTTGAAAATGACTTCCGTGAAGTTTCAGGACTTTTGGAGCTGTGCAGAATAGGTCTCTAATATTTGCTCCTTTTCCAGCCCAGAATCCCAGCTACCGGCATTCTCCCTCTTTATGTAAACCTTGTAAAATAAGGGAGAATAGGCATAAGTATTGTGACATAATGTGTAATAACAGCCCATAATGCAATAAATATCGATATAAAAGCATGATGCAAAATGGATGTATCACCGGTAACCTCACTTGGAGCTATATTTTCATTGGTCACATGATAAGTGTTTTGCTTGGAGCATCATTTTATTTTGTTAGGATTTTCTTATTGTTATTTATAATAATGTTTTGCATCTTTCATTCCAATAAAAATGTCAAGTATAGACTTTACCATGCTTATTTTGCAAGTCTATATGTGGCTATTTGAAAACAGAAAGTTGCACTCTAGTGTGTGAATTCTTGAGAAAAGTCAGAATGTGTAAAATGTTAAAACTTTTCACACAATAAGCTATGACAAATTTTCTACAGTGTGGTAAATTTTCAGAATTTTTGGAGTTAAAGAAGTATGAATCTTCTTGCATCCTTTATAGACTGTCCTGTTTTGATAGATTGTTGTTATGTTTGCTTGTTAATGATTCTATTTGGGGATAGGAGTATTAAATATGCAGAGACATTTAGTATGGAATGTTAAATTATAATTTTAGTGATTTTCTACAGTAGAGAATGATAAGGTTATTTCATTGATTTATACTAACTTATCTCACGAGTTCTTGTCAAGTTTTATGTGGATGAAGTTTTTAAGAATTATCGAATCCGGGATATAAAAGGAATTAAGCAGACACAAAAGCTCAAGACTTCGGCATCCCAAGATAATATTTCAAGAAGTCTCAAGCATCTAAGGTTGGGTATACTCTGGTAGTCATCCCACCTTTTGTCCATCAACAATTATCGGTTAGCCTCGGTAGAGCCTAAGTTTTTGCTTCATCACATGATGTGTGCTATTCCTGGAATGAAATTTTGTTTTGTTTAGCTTGGGTTTTTAATAAAATACTTAGGTATGAAAGTTTTTAAATGGGAGAGAGTCCTCACATAGCTACATATTTACTTAACTACTCATTTTATCTTCACATATATCTTTTTGGAGTAGTTTGTTGAACACTCTCATGCTTCACCTATATTATTATGAGAGTTGATAATAGTGATGACAATTTGTAAAAGCTATGACATTTGTCCCAAAGTGATGGACATTCAAGATGGGATATAATAAAAACTTTCATGTAGATCATTGGATATGATAAGTTTGATTCCTTGCAATAGTTTTGCGATATGGAGATAATAATATGTGAGTAATGTTGGTGAGTAATTATGCTTTAGTAAGAATATTGGTGTTAAGGTTTGTGATTCCCTATGCAAGCATGAAAGTCAATAGTTATGCAATGAAATTACATCCTACTTATGGTGCATTATTCGGTGTTAGTTATGTTTAATGCTCGTTTATGATTGTTTTCGTTTCTTGGTTGGTTGCTTCTCAATCTATTTGCTAGCCTTTCCTTGTACTAAGCGGGAATACTACTTGTGCATCCAAAATCCTAAACCAAGTTGTGCAAAATGAGTCCACCATATCTACCTATATGCGGTATTTCCATGCCGTTCCAAGTAAATTTGTATGTGCCAACTCTAATTTTCAAAATGAATTTCCTTTTTGTGTGCCTGTACCGCTCATGAAGCGGAAGGCAGTGGCCAATGTTTTCCATGCTAGATGTGTTATTCTCAAGATGAGTGTTTATTCACTTGTCATTGCATGAGAGTGTGGCAGGTAATAGGGATGCCCAGTCTCAAAATGAAAAGAAATTTTATTTATGTTGTCAATAATAAATTCCTTGGGAAGTGTTGGTATGGAAGGCACCCATGGATACGGCTAGCGATGGATTGTGAAAGAATGGTGTAAAAGGAATAAACTTTATTTTATGTTTGGGAACCTCCTATGATGTATCTAGCATGGAAAGTATTGGGAATTCTTGGTCGTTTTCGTTGGCAGGAAAAGCATGCCTCTCAAAACAATTTTATCTTTGAATTTAAGCTTTGAGCTTTGGCACCTCTACAAATCTCTACTCCCCTCTGTGAAGGGCCTATTTATTTACTTTATGCAATTTTTATTTTTATTGGGTCTCCATCTTCTCTTATAAAGCACCAACTAGGGAACACTATCATCAGACTTGTGCATTGGGCATAGTTAATATTTGAGTGTGTTTCATGAATGGATCAATGATTGTGCATAATGGGATAGGGATAGCTTTATTTAGTGTTGATATTTTGAAAGGCATGGTTGCTTGTTGATATGCTTGAGCATTGATGTCCTCATGTCAAATTATAGACTGTTGCTTTGAATCATTCAAGTCCAAATGTCCATGTATAAAAGAGAAGAGTATATGAGGAATATGATAGGTAGCATTCCACATCAAAAAATCTGTTTTCAATTGCTACTTTATCATGATGTGTTTCATGAGAAAGAGTTGATGTTATGATGCTAGGAAAAGTGATTCAAATTATCATTGATCAAACTTATGCACTATGCTAGCATTCACACTTCATAAATTATTTCTTTTATCATTTACCTACTCGAGGACGAGTAGGAATTAAGCTTGGGGATGGTGATACTTCTCCAACATATCTATAATTTATGAAGTATTCAGGCCATGTTTACAACAACTTTATAAGTTTTGGGTGCAATTTTATATGATTTAAATGGAACTAACCTGGACTGACGCTGTTTTCAGCAGAACTACCGTGGTGTTGTTTTTTGTGCAGAAATCAAAGTTCTCCAAATGCAGTGAAACTTTTTGACGATTTTTGTGGAAGAAAAGAGGCACTAGAATCTTCACGGGAGGGCCAAAAGAGCCACGAGGGCCCCACAAGGCACCAGGGCGCGCCAGGTGGGCTGGCTCCCCTGGTACCTTGTGGGCCCCTCGTGGCCCATCTTCGCGTGATTCCAATGCTGCAAAATCCTATATATATATATACCCCCATGAATAACCCTAGATCAGAAGTTCCGCCGTCGCAAGCCTCTGTAGCCACAAAAAACCAATCTGTACCCTGTTCCCGCACTCTGCCGGAGGGGGAAATCATCACCGGAGGCCGTCTTCATCATCCCGGCGGCCACCATGATGAGTAGGGAGTAGTCCACCCTCGGGGCTGAGGGTTTGTACTAGTAGCTATGTTTAATATCTCTCTCCCATGTTCTTGATTTGGCACGATCTTAGTGTATCGCGAGCTTTATTAATACAGTTGGATCATATGGTGTTTTCCCCTCTCTATCTTGTTGTGATGAATTGAGTTTTCCCTTTCAGATTTCTTCATTATCGGATTGAATACTTTTATGGATTTGAGAGCACTTGATGTATGTATTTCTTTGAATACCCGTGGTGACAATGGGGTATCATGTTGATTCACTTGATATATATTTTGGCACTCAACTCATGGATTCCTGAGGTGATATTGGGGTAATCTATGCATAGGGGTTGATGCACATTTTCGTCCTTGTTTCTCTAGTAGAAATCATGCGGAACTCTTTGAGGTTCTTTGTGTTGGATTGAGTATTATGAGTCTGAATTTTTTGACGCATATCGTATAATCAACTCACGGATACTAGCGGTGACATTAGAGTTGGTTGATGTGTATCATATGGTGTTATTTTAGTACGAACTCTTAGACAGATCGATCGGAAAGGATAACTTGGTGTTATTTTAGTACGAACTCTTGGATAGATTGGTCAGAAAGGATAACTTTGAGGCGGTTTCGTACCCTACAGACAATTTCGTCTTATGTTCTCCGCTAGGTAAGAACTTTGGAGTGATTCTTCATCGCATGTTGAGGGATGGTTATATGATCCGATTATATTAGCATTGCTGACAGATTGCACTAGTGAAAGTATGAACCCTAGGCCTCATTTTCAAGCATTGCAATACCGTTTGTGCTCACTTTTGTTACTTGTTAACTTGCTGTTTTTACTGTTACTATTACAAAAATTAATATCTACTATCATTACTACACTTGTATCACCATCTCTTTGCCGAACTAGTGCACCTATACAATTTACCATTGTATTTGGTGTGTTGGGGACACAAGAGACTCTTTTTTATTTGGTTGCAGGGTTGTTTGAGAGAGACCACCTTCATCCTACGCCTCCCACAGATTGATAAACCTTAGGTCATCCACTTGATGGAAAATTGCTACTGTCCTACAAAACTCTGCGCTTGGAGGCCCAACACGAGTCTACAAGAATAAAGTAGCATAGTAGACATCATTCATGTTCATGATCAGAGGGGTATTGAATATCATCAAGGATTTGAGCATATAATATTCCAGCAAATAAACCAACTAGCATCAACTACAAGATGTAATCAACACTACCACTACTAGGAAATAGCTTATAGGTAGAATATTTGTAGTAGCGCTGGTTAAGTCCATGATGCTACTGTTAAGTACCAGTAGCGCTGGGAGGAACATGCGCTAGTGGTACAACTTAGCAGGAACGCGGGGTAGGCCACAAGGTGCTACTGTTAAGTGGGCCACACCGCACCCCGGGGCAGGAGATACTATCCCACTTAGCAGTAGCGTGCACACTGTCCCGGTGCTACGGCTAATGGGCTTAGCAGTAGCGCCGGCCCGTATCCCACATTACTACTAGCGGGTGCTATCCTCTTCCTCTGCCCGCAGACCCATTCTCTCCTTCATCACTCTCCCCTCACACTCTCTCTGTCGCCGCAATTGCCCGTCGTTTCCCCCAAGGTATCTCCTCCTCTCGCCGCCCGCCTCCCCTCCTTCCTCCTCTTGTTGCCCTCGTCCACGCCATCCTCCCTCCTCCTCCTATTGCCACCCTTCTCTCGCTGCCCTCCTCCCTCCCTTCCTCCTCCCTCTCTCCATACCGGCCTCTTCCCTGTGTTCTTATAGACAATAGGTTTAGCAATGTTTTTTGAATATAATAGAATGTAGATTATTTGAATGGAATAGAAAATTTTCAGTAATTGTAGGTGTTTTGAATAGAGTGGAGAATTTTCAGTAAATGTAGGTGTTTTCAATAGAATAGAGTTGAAAAATAGAAAATGATCAGTAAATGTAGGTCTTTTGAACCAATACCTTGAAGTATTTTAGGTATCAAATAAAATCTAAAAATGTTGTTGCCAATTATACTACAAAATATTTTTATGCCATTCTCACATTGCCAAAGTTGAAGAGAGAGAGAGAGAGAGACCTACTTTCTTGAAAAACTAGGGTATTTAGTTATGCTTGTTGTCCAAATGAAATGTTAGGGTTATAAGATATATTAAAATGTTTTTTTCCAATATTGAACCATTGAAATGCAATGAGCACCAAGTTTGAAATTTTCTATATAAATGCTCATGTGTGAATGCTCATGCGTGGTGCAAGGTACATCACCGATGAGCCGGTCGACGACACCCAGAAGATCACCGACGACACCTGCATTGTCAACAACCATCATATATAGTGAGTAAACATGGTCTATGTGGTTGCTTAAATACTAAAATGAAGGATATGTGCTCGCCCTACTAGCCTATGTTTTGCCGGAGTGTTGATTCATTTCCATTCCAGCAAATTTCACGCGCTCGATATGTCCTATATTAGCAAAGGCGTGCCAGAATTTTTCATGAATTTTAGCATGACTTGTGCTAGAATATATAGGAAATATCGAGTGCCCTTGATTTGCCGGAAAGAGAATTAAACGACATTTCGGGTTGGCTTTAAGTCTATCGGGGCTCCATACATGATGGTCAAAAATCAGTGAGGGAGAGTTCCCACCTTATACGAGAGAAGAAGAATGTTGATTGTTGTCGTGGGGGTCTCTCTTCCTATTATTTCTCGTGATATACCTTTTGGTAATGCACGGAAAGGAAGAGAAGAGCAACCATCATCGATGGTCGAAAAATCGGTGAGGGAATATCCACCATATATGGTCAAAATATCAGAGAGGAAGGATCCCGACTATTGTCGTGGGGGTCACTTATCCTTCATTCCCGTGTGCTAGACATTTTGGTGTAATGCACTCGGGAATTAAGGGAAGAGCGACCATCACCGACGGTCGAACATATCAAAGAGGGAGTGCTCGCCATATACACCACGTGAAATGAGAGTTTCAAGTAAGATTCGACAGACCGAAAGTCAACCCATGATGAATAGTGATCTGTGTGTTGAGTTTATGGTAATAGTCATAGATTTATAATCTTTGAATTATGAACACAGGACATGTCTGACGATGATAGGATCCCTGAGTGCAAATACAGCAATGACGACCAGGGTATGTGTGACAGGCATCACTTGGAAAATGGTAGATTCTTCACCATCAAGCTGGAAGAGACCTTTGATATTTTTATGGTACGTAATGACGACAAGTATTTTTTTTAATTAAGAATGACTTGTGCTTATTTGCTTCAATGTGTAAGTTCTGTTTTTACAATTCAACTAGTGCATCCCCTGCCATGCATGACTGTTTGTCTTGGATAAGCTTGATTTCCAAGATAGTGACAATATGGAGACAAAGATAGCTCACCTTAGGACTCAACATGGTGACGCTTTTGTGGTTAAGGTATACAATGCAATTAATCACAAACATTTTGGTTGCTCAAATCGAGAGCTCTATGCAAGGCCTGTGAATTTCAAGAGGATATGCAAATAACCTTTATTCGTCCTGAAGATGATGTTGAAGATAATATTGACATTTGGGTGAATGTGGGTATGCTTCCCATTCTACCTCTATGTAAGTTTGTCGAATAAATTTGTTACATAATTTATATTGTTTATTTAAAAATAGTTGATAGCTTATTTCCATTTTTTGAGAAATGTACGGAAGGTAGTAGACAAAACCTACAACACTGGTGGCTCTGAACTAACTTGCAAGGAGAAAAATCATCTTGTCTCATTTACTACTGATGTTGAGACTTTCTAACAATTATGAAACTTCTCCACATTATGGTCAATACGTGCCACTAGTCCACATGTTGAACTATGGTAACATCCATGGAAATAGCATGGTAAGATTTTTTACTATTATGACACTAGTGCATCTTTTGCCTACATTCTTCTAAAGCTGAACTACGTTGCTAACTATGTTATTATTATGTTCTTCAGCAGAAACTCCCGAAGGATTGTGTGCCTCATCTGATGCATATGAAAGGTGCCATAGATATTATTAGCTTACAACCAAGTATGCCTATGGCTCACCATAGTGCATACAAGATTTCTCGAAGATATTAAGACCTCACAATCAAAGGATGGAGAAAAGTTATGAATGATCGCACGAAGATCCTTGGAGGCAACATGGTGCAAAGCCCACAAATTGGAGACAGGTGGATCTCGATTCTACATAATGGAGATTCAGGAGCTATCATGTTTATGCTATTTACCTTAGAGAGAGTAGCAGGTCCTAGCTAGTACTCATCATGTTCTAAGAATAATTAAATAGTGTTGGTTATGACTATGATGAGGAGGAGGAGTTGCTATTATGATGATGATGAGTTATGTGCTAGAATGTGTTAGAATGATGACTTCTTATGTGACTCATAGATGATGATGAGGTTGAGACTTTCAATAACAATTATGAAACTTCTCCACATTATGGTCAATACATGCCACTAGTCCACGTGTTGAACTATGGTAACATCCATGGAAATAGCATGGTAAGATTTTTTACTATTATGACACTAGTGCATCTTTTGCTTACATTCTTATAAAGCTAAACTACATTGCTAACTACGTTATTATTATGTTCTTCAACAGAAACTCCTGAAGGATTGTGTGCCTCATTTGATGCATATGAAAGGTGACACGGATATTATTAGCTTCCAACTAAGTCTGCCTACGGCTCACCACAGTGCATACAAGATTTCTCGAAGAGATGTAGACCTCACAATCAAAGGATGGAGAAAAGTTATGAATGATCGCAGGGAGCTCCTTGGAGGCAACATGGTGCAAATCCCACAAATTAGAGACAGGTGGATATACATTCTCCTTAATGGAGATTCAGGGGCTATCATGTTTTATGCTTTTTACCTTGGAGAGAGTAGCAGGTCCTAGCTAGTACTCATCATATTCTAAGAACAATTAAATAGTGTTGGTTATGACTATGATGATGATGATGATGATGATGATGATGATGATGAGTTGCTATTATGATGATGATGAGTTATTATGATGAAGATGAGCTATTATATCAAAAAAAATTATAACAGGTGTACAAATACAGTATAAAATAAGAAAAAACATAAACATTAGAAGTGGCGTGGTTTCAAGGTTTACCATCAGCCCGCCTTTTACAGTAGCGCTTGTTGCCCGCGCGCTACTGCTATGTTAATTTACCAGTAGCGCTGGGCAGAAAACGTGCTACTACTAAACAATAACTATAGCGTCGTAGCAGTAGCGCGTGTACCAACTCTACTAGAAGCTCAAAATCCAGCGCTACTGGTAAGGTTTTCCCTAGTAGTGTATTAGCAACGCACAATTACCAATCTGAGGTTTTGAGACAGAGATTGAATACAAGAGATGAACTAGGGTTTGAGAAGAGATGGTGCTGGTGAAGATGTTGATGAAGATTGGTCCTCCCACGATGAGAAGGGTTGTTGGTGATGTCAATGGCTTTGATTTCCCCCTCCCGGAGGGAAGTGTTCCTGGCGGAATCGCTCTGCCGGAGAGCAAAAGTGCTCCTGCCTAGGTTCCGCCTTGAGACGACGGCGCTTCGTCCCGAAAGTCTTCCTTTGATTTTTTTTCCTAGGTAAAATGGCAGCATATAGGAGAATATGGGCCTGGAAGGCCTGCCAGGGCCCCACAAGCTCAGGGCCGCGCCCATGGGGGTAGGGCGTGCCCCCCAGGCTTGTGGCTACCTAGTAGGTCCCCTTTTGGTAATTCGTTTGACAGTATTTTTTATATATTCCAAAATAATTCTCTATAAATTTTCAGATCATTTGAAGTTGTGCAGAATAGCTATATCCGTTGCACCCCTTTCTAGTCCAGAATTCCAGTTGCTGATAATCTCGCTCTTCATGTGAAACTTGCAAAATAAGAGAGAAAGGGCATAAGAATTGTATCATAGGGTGAAATAACAGTCCAAAATGCAATAAATATCAATAGGAAAACATCATGCAAAATGGACGTACCACCAAGCATTGCCCACTCTCACATCAAGACTAGGTGCAACCTTCGTCCGTACATCCAAATAAAGTGGGAGAACTTTCTCTTGTTCTCCTACACATAAAACACCCATCTCCTCAAAACAGCCACCATACCTACCTATTATGGCATTTCCATAGGCATCCCAAGATATATTGCAATTTAACTTACATTATTACTTTACATGACTTATCTTTTCATTGTCATTTAGCCTTGCATGATATTTTCATGGCTTGTCCATTTTTTGATATCTTTGATATGCTATATCATTGCACATACTAGCACAGAGCCAAAGGCATTCATTTTGTAGTCATCATTTTTTCAGAGTTATGAGTAAATAAAAGGGTGGTGTCATCTAGAGTGCACCTCTAACTATGAGGATAAAAAATATAGGCCAAAAAGAGCCCATGAAAAAGAGGCCAAAAAGCCCAGCAAAGAAGAGAGAGAATAAAGAGAGAGGGGGCACACTACTATCCTGTATACACACTTGTGCCTCAAAGTACCACCATGTACTTCATATAGAGAGCTTTCATATGTTTCATCATTATACTAGTGGGATCCTTACATTATAGAACTTGGCTTGCATATTCCAATCATGAGCTTGCTCAAAATGCTCTAGGTTTTCTGAGCAAGCAATTTGGATGCACACCGCACCAGTTCACTTGGAGAGCTTTCATACACTTATAGCCATAGTGCATCCGTTGGGTGGCAAGCCCTACTCCTCACACCTGTATCGATTGTAAGGCTTCACCATTGCCTAATGGTCAGCTGCATTGGTGTGAGCCTTCTTAGTTTTTGAATTCTCTTAAAACCTCCATCATCATTATATGTCACATTTATGTGCGAAGATCAAGGCTTGTGACATGGGCACTGAGAGAACTGCTGAGTAGTTGAAAATGAAGAGTCATGGATTTGGTTACTTGACCGACGCTCTGGGTTGTGTTATGATAAGGTGTTTGGATATTATAAAGCCTTGATTAATTGGAACCATGAATTTAATACATATGAGTATTGATTGGTATGACATAAAGGCATTGAACCATGAAAAGCAAGAGTATCTTTTGCATATCATGATGTTACTTGCTTGTTATTAACTATAGACTATTTCTTTGAATCACTTTTATCTTGAGTTCACAATGCTTTACATTATTAATCAAGATTATGCCAGGTTATTATCTTCATTTTAACATCTACCTACTTGAGGATGAGCAAGGATTAAGCTTGGGGATACTGGTACATCTCAAACATATCTATTTTTCATGCTATTATCATACCAGTTTTACATATGTTTGGTAAAAAATACATTATTTTTATTTGGACTAACCTATTAGTCCAGTGCCAAAGGCTAGTTCCTGTTTTCTAGTGTTTTTGGAAATATAGGTAAAGAATCACGAAGCTGGAATGAGCTCAATTTTTTGTTTTTTATAGAAATAAAGACACCTTAAGCCAGAAGAAGGAGACCGAGGGAGCCATGAGGGCACCACACGGCCATACGGTGCGGGTACGACACTACTCGCATGGGAGCTCCCTAATTTGGTTGAGACCATTCATTTGCTGCAAGAAGGCTAACTTATGGAAAATAATCTTGTTAAAATTTCAGCCTGATCGTAGATACAGATCTCCTAATATTTAAGAAACGATGCCCGGTCTCAGATATTGTACCAAAACAGAGTGGAAAACTAAGAAGCAAAGAGAAGAGATATCCGATCTCAGAGGGGCTCTCTCCCTTTGGGGGCCTTGCAGGCCAAGGACCAGAGTGGGAGTCCTCTCCCCGTCAAGGGGAGAGGCCAAGGAAGGAGAAGAAGGAGGGGACTTCTCTTTCCCTCTCTTTCGCTGGCGCCGGAGCGCCGGCCCGGGAACCATCATCATCGTGATTGTCTCCATCAACTTGTCGCCTTCACCAACATATTCCTGGCTCTCTATGCAGTGGTCTACTCTCCCGCAACATGTTGTAATCTCTACTTGAACATGATGTTTGATGCTATATATTAATATCCAATGATTTGGTGCATCTCTTTGATGTCTGAGTATTTTCTTTTTGTCCTATGGGTTAATTGTGATATGCTATGGTTGATTTGAGTTGTATGTTATTATGGTGATGTCCTATGGTGCCCACCATTTGTGCACTTGTGTGGGATCCCCGCTATAGGGTGTTGCAATTTGTGATTGCTTATGGTTGTTTGCAAGAGTGACAAAAATCTAAACCCTAGTTTCTGAGTTGCTGCATAGGGGATATGTGATGGCTGGCTTATTAGGGATGATAGACTACTCATATCAATAAGGAATTCCTTCTTTTCCGGGAGCCCATTCGGACAGAACTCCAAAGTTAAGCGTGCTCAGCTTGGAGTAGTGTGATGGCCTGGCTTATTAGGGATGATAGACTACTCATATCAATAAGGAATTCCTTCTTTTCTGGAAGCCCATTCGAACAGAACTCCAAAGTTAAGTGTGCTCAGCTTGGAGTAGTTTCATGATGGGTGACCGACCAGGAAGTTTCTCCCAGGTGCGCACGAGTGAGGACAAAGTGCGCAGAAAAGACTAGTATTGATCTGTGGGGCCAGTCTAGATCCCGCCAGGAGTAACGACCACCGGTGGGTGTGTCCGGGGTGTTACAAGTTGGTATCAGAGCCGACCCTCGCGGTTATATGGATGTTTGTGGACAAGTCCATGGTCATGTTGTTCATGATGTTTGTGACCCGTCGTGGCACACGGCATGGTACATGTACCGGACTGGATGCACAGACGTATGTGCCAAGAGGGAACGTTCCTGTGGCCCGACGAGGATGTCGGTTCCTCTGAGTGGGGGTGTATGTGATGGCCTGGCTTATTAGGGATGATAGACTACTCATATCAATAAGGAATTCGTTCTTTTCTGGAAGCCCATTCAGACAGAACTCCAGAGTTAAGCGTGCTCAGCTTGGAGTAGTTTCATGATGGGTGACCGACCGGGAAGTTTCACCCGGGTGCGCACGAGTGAGGACAAAGTGCGCAGAAAAGACTAGTATTCATCTATGGGGCCAGTCTAGATCCCGCCAGGAGTAACGACCACCGGCGGGTGTGTCCGGAATGTTACAGGATAAAACGGGACCTTAGATCTTAATACTATGGTTGGGTTTTACCTGAATGGACATGTTAGTATTTACGGATGCTTACTAATAGTTCCAATCATAAGTACTTGTAGTCAATGGATTTTTCTATATGCTAGCATAGACCTCTCCCGCATAAAAACCTACAATAGATGATTATCATGATAGTTTCATATCAAATTGCTTAGGGACAATCCTTTACTTTATTGTTCTTTTAAAAACCAGAAAATAACTCTTATTTTTATGTTATTTATTGTCTTGTAAATATATATTTTCATCCCTGCGAAGTATATTTATTTCTTGTTTCTAGGTAAAGCAAACATTTAGTGTGCTTCGAGTTGTATGAGTGGTTGATAGAACATGAGAGAATACTAATCCTATGTTGATCCCCTCATTCGGTTCGACACTCATACTTATCGAAAAGGCTATAATAGATCCCCCACGCTTGTGGGTTATCACTATACAAGGTGGTGGTCACCGACCTTGGTTTATTTCATCCTCTTATATGTGATTTAAATCTTGGTCTCTGATAGATGTGATCGCTAATGTCTTGAATCCACGTGCTACTGAAAATGGCGGCATAAATGGTAAGGGCACACAAAACTATATCTTTCTTACTCTAAATTATGGATCAAACTACTTTATTTAGAAATAAAAAGTGATGATGGCCATTAAAAGTATGATTGAAGTCAGGAAAGTATAAAACACATCGTAGTTTCCTTTTGTAGTGCTGAGTAAAAAGTACAACCCCTTTCCACGTGCCATCCAAGGGCAGACCTATCTAGTGATGAGTGGATGCTCTTACCCCTCTCAAACATTAAAATTTCTATAGCATTTCTTTGTATTTTTAATTAAAAACCTTCAATTCTTTACAATTATACAAGAAATGCTCCATTTCCAAAAAAATTATAGGTCCACCCCTAATAAAAATTGCCACTTCTAATATCAAATAGGCTCATCTAGGTAACTAACCCCATACGCTATGCCTAATGAGGTAAATCTATGATCCGTTTTTGGTTTGTTGTCTTTTTTATCTTTCTAATTTATGTCTGTGACCTCAAAAAAGTTATGTTGTGTTCATTGTAGTCATAAGATTCATAGTCTTAACCATGCATGTCTTTCTTAACATACCATATTAAAGCATTTCTTGAGTATTTTTTATCATAAAACTTTGGAGGCATATATATCTCACCGCATAGATTACAACTAAACGGATGTCAAAATCCTCTAAAAAAGTAATATCACTGTATATTATCAATAAAACCAATTCATTGAGTCCAACAAATCCATTAGTTTCCGACAAACATATATCTGATCACATACATAATGCCAATTAAATGACGAAATCCTCTCCAACGAAATTAGTGTTACAATATTCTCTCAATAAAACAATTGATTGATGCCAATAAATCATCTCAACAACAATTAGTACTTGTGTATGCTTGCATAACCAATAAATATAGCCATGTATAGGTCATATCTCTATAGTAAATTACTTCACTTTTGATGTAAAAATTGGTGAATTCACAATTTTACTAGTACTCAATCGTCTCAATAATAGGCACCATTTTTTACATTGACCATTTTACCAATAGAGAGAGTATCTGCAATTATACTTATTTCGTTCTTTATAAATACCACTTGATCTACCCCCAACATAAGTACCACAAACTAGCATCATCATACCACCCACATATTAACCACCACCATGGACCTAATCATGCCCTCAATGTAGTTCACCCTAGGAATGATGGCTGATGAGATAATTCCACAATTCGATTATGGTTTCATGCTTCTTTTTAGTTTCTTCTTCTTCCTAGGTCGATATCTAAGAATATTATGTCCAAACCTAATCATTCTATGTTGATTACTAATAGGATCACCTTTCTTTCTAAAAAAATGGATCAACCATAAAAATGAATGCCACTAACTTTGTTGACAGGTTTTTTGAGTTCAGACTACACTACTTGCTAGTGGATTTCCTTGGGAATTTTTTTGACTATAAACAGTAGGGTAAAAACCCCACTCCAACTTTTATAAACTAAAAGACAAATAGAGGTTATTAGTACAACTAGGAGTAAGCAAAGAATATAAAATAAAATAAAGAAAGAAACGGAAAGATAAAGAAGGGTTGAGATAAGCCAAGAAGGGAAGAAAAGAAACAAATAAAGAAAGGAAAGACAACTAATCTAAAAAGACATAGATTACATAAAAGAAAGCAGCCACACCTCACATTGTCCTCCCAAACAACTTTTTGGATGCTCGGCTTCGAGCTTTTACCTATCACTCCATTGAATCTGGCGACTCAAGGGCGACTAGGGTTTCCCCAGCGCCGCCACACCCTCCCCCCTCTCCGTCCCATGTCGCCACCCAAGGTGGTCGCCGGGCCAGCCTGTGTGGTTGGCGATGAAGGTCGTGGTGACAATTTTGCCGATTCGTTCCCTAGCGGAGGACCTTGGACGCCAAGGCGGCGGCCTCGGACGGTGAGGAAGCGTTCGTCAGATGTGCTAGCCGGCTTCCTTGGCTACACGGGTGGAGAGGATTCGGCTGATTGTGGTCGCAACCCGGATTCCCCACCTTCTGCTCCAGATCTGAAGGTCAAGCTCATCTCCTCCTCAATTAATTCCCCCACTGGCCCTGTCTGCTTTGTAGCCTTGATCGCTGGATCTGGTTCTAGCGGGGCTGGTGGTGTAGGATCGATTCCGGGGAAACCCTTGTTTGGTTCTCCGGTCATGGTAACATGCTTGTGTGTGTGTGTGTTGATTTTCTCCCTAGAGGTGCCACTTAGGTTTCTCCTCTCGATCCTGACCCGGATTCCTAGCGAAAGCTCGAAACCTGTCTCCGGTTGGGCGTAGACGGTGCCTTGTGGTTGTGATGTGGTTGGTGGGTGCTCCTCGGTTCTGAGTCCGAACATTAGTTTTTCTGTGGAGATTGGAAGTTCCAGCAAGTGTCGATTCTTCTTTGGATTGGTGTTCTTCGGTGGAAAGCTGTGTGGTTGTGACTCGCCAGCTCCGCGCCTCCGAGCCGGGGCAGAAGGGGATAGGGTTTCCCTTCCTGTTGACAGCAACACAATGATCGTCATATATTTTGACCAATATTTATAAATTTTCACCAAGGCTAATGTGCAATATATTTTTAAATGGAGGGAGTAAAAAATTATATGTGGCTCAATTTATCATACTATAAGAAACATGTCATTCAAAATTTAATTCGTTCAAACACCAAGCTCTTGCAAGCAAATCTTGTTTGTTTCCTAATGAACCTTATGATTAGGATAATGGATAGAGTACGGGAGGACTGTCAGAAAGTAAGCGATATGGAACTTGAGAAAATTCTACGCGTCCTTGGCATTTTTTCTTCTTGTTTTTCCATTCTTTAGATTTCATAACCATGTACATTCATATTCTCACTTCATTCATGTTATTACTTCATTAGATAATTCTTCTGATGTCCTAACCATGTACATTCAATTTGGTACTTCATATAATCTGTTTGTCTTGCCTGATACAACCAACTACTAGTACACGTGCCACCTTAAACTAATTTAGGATGATTTGACAGACTAAGAAAAGTTTGAAGGACTCCATCGGCATGTACACGGTCCAATGCTACAAATGTAAGAAATGGCGCAAGATCCCAACGAAAGAGGAGTTCGAGACGATCCGCGAGAGCTTAGCCGAGGACCCCTGGTTCTGTGACAGGGACCCCAGCGCCGGCCGTTCCTGCAAGCAGCCGGAGGACATTCCGTGCGACAGCAGCTGCATCTGGGTCATGGACAAGCCAGGCATCCCGCGCCCGCCACCTGCGACGGAGCGGCTGGTGATCATGCGGCGTGACCTGTCCAAGATGGACACCTACTACTTGCTACCCAACGGGAAGCGCGCGCGGTCCGGCAGCGACGTGGAGAAGTTCCTCCAGGATAACCCGGAGTATAGGGCGAACCTGCCGGCATCAAAGTTCTCCTTCGCCGCGCCCAAGATCGTTCCGGCGACCGTGAGAGAGAGCTCACTATGGAGGGTTGCCAAAGCCGAGAGGGAAAAAGTTTGAGGAGATGGACGTGTTCGGATTCTGATTACTGCTACTACCCGAGCGGCAGCGGCAGTGGCAATAACTAGGTACTATGGTAGTATGAACTTTATGGATGCCTCTGTCATGCATGGTGCTTAATAATGTGATAGTCTCCATCACAATGTTTTATCCTTGTTTGTTTTTAGTGTGGGTTGTTAATCACTCTCATGTTCTGAATAAAATTGTTCACCTTCATTATGCATGCCGGTGTATCTTTCAACTATGATGGCATATGGATAAAGATGCCCCATGAAAAAAAGTAGGCTGAGCCATATGCATTGAATTTTTTTCCTCAACGCAAGCTATCACTAGTGGGCCTCATCAAGCAATACATATGCATGTCATGCATCTTTACAGCAACATATCTAGTGCATCCATATGTTTCGTGTATCCGTGTATCCTTTCCATTCTCCACCAGACGATCTAAATCATGCACTTTGTATCCAACACAATGAATATTTGCATTTAGCCGCCCGCTTCTGGACTAAACAACATCTTTTTTGCAAAAATGTCTTGAAACCCTAGTCCATGATCCCCAACCCAAGACTCAACTGCTTTCTCAGTCCCAAATCGTGGGCTCATGATCTCTCATCCCGCGCCAAATTCCCTGCTCGGAAGCCTAAATCTCGGTCGGAAGGCCGGTGACGGACTCGAACGACCCCCTCGAAGGCCTCTGCCAACGGCAATGACGACCTTGACGTGGCCGATGGCAATGATGACCTCGATGACAGGCCGGGCGAGGGTGACGGCAGCGACGATTGTGACGGTGCACCCCACGAAATTATTCCGATGAAGTACTGACGTCCTCCTTGACGCCCTCAAGCGACAGCGAAGACTTATCCCATAGGAAGCTGTAGGTTTATTTTTTCAGATTCAGATTGCCTGGCTTTTCATTGATTTAGCAGAGAGGAGATTACAAAAATGCTGACTGATCGAAAACACGATCAGTAGCAGAGTGTTGAGAGAGAAAATGGGCTAGAAACTATTGAAGCCCATGCTAGCCTAATGTACCAAAACTTATATCTCACGTTGGATCCCCGAAAGGGGTCTCTAAGCTGTAGGCTACAGCCGATGGATTAGTGTCAGCTTGTATAAGTAAACTGTATCTGTATTTGCAGCTAATTGAATGGTAGAATGTGAGATGCTTTCACCTATTTGTGTTCATTTCTCAATGGTTTGGAAATCTTTAGATGATGTTGGATTTGGCTTGGTCAGATCTTAAATGTCGGTTCAACATCTGCTATGTTATTTCTCTTGGCATTTGGCAATGAATGCATTTGCTCGGTTTTGTTGTTAAAGTGGGCACTGCATTCACCAGCTATACTGCAATGATCTTAAGAGCATCTCCAACAAACACGCTATATAAGCGCCGCGCTAAAAAATTAGTGCTTTTGCGTGTCCGCTACCGGTTCGAGCGCTTCAGCGAAGGCGCAAAAACCGGCTATTTTTTAAATAATACATTTTTAATTAATTTGCATAAATATTACGCCGACATTTTTATTTTTAAAAATAATACACCAGCCTAGTCGGCCCACCGCAGGCCAAAGCCAATTAGTCCCAGTCGGCTTGTTGCGGGCCGACTAGGTGCATGCAGCCATTTTTCTTTTTCTGTTTTTGGTTTTAGTTATTGTTTTCTATTTATTCTATCTATCAAATGAATCTCGTTTGTGTTGAATTTTTTTGCATAAATTACTAGCAATATTAACAGGCCACATATAAATTTTCATAATTTTTGGAAAACCACATATTTACAATTGTATTAGATAGCTCCTGGTGAATATAGATAGGGTTTAAATTTATCTATCCAAATTGATTTTTTTATTTTTATAGATGTTAAAATATCGAGGAGAATAGTTTAAAATTTCCTATGAAACAATTTGAGAATACTTTTTTGGCTTATGAAACAATTTTTGTGAAACAATTTGAGGAAAATTATTTTTTGGCTTATGAAACAATTTGAGAATACTTTTTGGCTTATGTTCCTCAAATTGTTTCACAAAAATTGTTTCATATTGTTTCATAAGCCAAAAAATTCCTAAAATTGTTTCACAAAAATGTTTAAACCATTCTCCTGAATATTTTAATATTTATAAAAAATCCAATTTGGATAGATAAATTTAAACACTATCTATATTCACGAGGAGCTATCAAATACAAATGTAAATATGTGGTTTTCCAAAAATTATGAAAATTTATATGTGGCATGTTAATATTGCTAGTAATTTATGCAAAAAGTTTCAACACAAATCAGATTCATTTGATAGCTAGAATAAATAGAAAACAACAACTAAAACCAAAAACAGGAAAGGAAAAATGGCCACATGCACCTAGTCGGCCCACCACAGGCTGATTATCTTTCAGTCGGCCCGCAGCAAGCCGTCTGGGACTAACTGGCTTGCTGGCCCGCAGCAAGCCGACTGGGACTAACTGGTTCGCAGCAAGCCAATTAGTCCCAGTCGGCTTGCTGCGAGCCGATTGGAAGCCAATCGGCCTGTGGTGGGTCGACTAGGCCCAGTCAGCCTGCAACAAGCCGATGGTGTATTATTTTTAAAAATAAAAATGTAGGCATAATATTTATACAAATTAATAAAAATGTATTATTTAAAAAAAATTAGCCAAAAACCGCGTGGGCGGCATAACTAGTTCAGCGCGCGGGCTGAAATGCCATATCGCGCCGTTTATTTGCTGCGCCCACTGATGACCCACAAGTATAGGGGATCTATCGTAGTCCTTTCGATAAGTAAGAGTGTCGAACTCAACGAGGAGCAGAAGTAAATGATAAGCGGTTTCCAGCAAGGTATTCTCTGCAAGTACTGAAATAAGTGGTAACAAATAGTTTAGTGATAAGATAATTTGTAACGAGCTACAAGTAACAAAAGTAAATAAGGTGCAGCAAGGTGGCCCAATCCTTTTTGTAGCAAAGGACAAGCCTGGAGAAACTCTTATATGATGTAAAGCGCTCCCGAGGACATATGGGAATATCGTCAAGCTAGTTTTCATCACGTTCATATGATTCGCGTTCGGTACTTTGATAATTTGGTATGTGGGTGGACCGGTGCTTGGGTGCTGCCCTTACTTGGACAAGCATCCCACTTATGATTAACCTCTATTGCAAGCATCCGCAAATACAATAAAAATATTAAGGTAAACATAACCATAGCATGAAACATATGGATCCAAATCAGCCCCTTATGAAGCGACGCATGAACTATGGTTTAAGCTTCTGTCACTCTAGCAACCAATGATCTACTTATTACTTCCCAATGTCTTTCTCTAGGCCCAAATAATGGTGAAGTGCCATGTAGTCGATGTTCACATAACACCACTAGAGGAGAGACAACATACATCTCATCAAAATATCGAACGAATACCAAATTCACATGACTACTAATAGCAAGACTTCTCCCATGTCCTCAGAAACAAAAGTAACTTCTCACAAAGCATAAACATGTTCATAATCAGAGGGGTATTAATATGCATATAGGATCTGAACATATGATCTTCCACCAATTAAACCAACTAGCATCAACTACAAGGAGTAATTAACACTACTAGCAACCTACTAGCACCAATCCCGGACTTGGAGACAAGAATTGGATACAAGAGATGAACTAGGGTTTTGAGATGAGATGGTGCTGATGAAGATGTTGATGGAGATTGCCCTCTCCCAATGAGAGGAGCGTTGGTGATGACGATGGCGATGATTTCCCCCTCCGGGAGGGAAGTTTCCCTAGCAGAACAGCTCCGCCAGAGCCCTAGATTGGTTCCACCAAGGTTCCACCTCGTGGCGGCGGAGTTTCGTCCGAGAAGATGGCTTATGATTTTTTTCTCATCGAAAGACTCCATATAGCAGAAGATGGCCACCGAAGGGCCACCAGGGGGCCCACGAGGTAGGGGGCGCGCCCAGGGGGTAGGGCACGCCCCTACCCTCGTGGGCAGGGTGTGGCCCCCCTTGTGAAGTTCTTGCTCTTAATATTTTTTTATATATTTGGAAAACATCTTCCGTGAAGTTTCAGGACTTTTGGAGTTGTGCAGAATAGGTCTCTAATATTTGCTCCTATTCCATCCCAAAATCCTAGCTGCTGGCATTCTCCCTCTTTATGTAAACCTTGTAAAATAAGAGAGAATAGGCATAAGTATTGTGACATAATGTGTAATAACAGCCCATAATGCAATAAATATTGATATAAAAGTATGATGCAAAATGGACGTATCAACTCCCCCAAGCTTAGACCTCGCTTGTCGTCAAGCGAAATGCCGAAATCGAAAAATATGTCCACATGTTTAGAGATAGAGGTGTCGATAAAAATAAAATACGGACATGAGGGCATCATGATCATTCTTAGAACAGCAACTTACATAATTCTTTGTCATATAATATCTAATGCTAGAGTAATAATTCAATCACAATATCAAGTATGAATCGTAAACTTCATTTTAAACTAACAAACTACAATCTCAGTCATTGAAGCAATTGCAATTTATCATAACATAGGAAAGAGTCAATGTATAAGAGCCTTTTAGCAAGTCCACATACTCAACTATCATATAATCTTTCACAATTGCTGACACTCACGCAATACTTATGGGTATGGAGTTTTAATCAGACACAGAGAAAGATAGGGGCTTATAGTTTTGCCTCCCAACATTTTACCTCAAGGGTAATGTCAACAGTAATAGTTCATGAAAACTCACATCCAATTAGCCATATATACCAGGATCTTTCCAACATATTGTGCTTTCCAAAGGATAAAACGTAAAAAGGAAGGGTGAGGATCACCATGGCTCTTATGCAATGTAGGAGATAAAAGTAAAAGATAGGCCCTTCGCAGAGGGAAGCAGAGGTTGTCATGCGCTTTTATGGTTGGATGCACAAAATCTTAATGCGAAAAAACATCACTTTATATTGCCACTTGTGATATGGACCTTTATTATGCAGTGTGTCGCTTTTATTACTTCCATATCACACGCTCGTATAAAGCTTATTTCCTCCACACCAATCAATCATACATATTTAGAGAGCAATTTTTATTGCTTGCACCGATGACAACTTACTTGATGGATCTTACTCAATCCATAGGTAGATATGGTGGACTCTTATGGCAAGACTGGTTTAAGGGTATTTGGAAGCACAAGTAGTATCTCTACTTGGTGCAATGAATTTGGCTAGCATGAGGGGGAAAGGCAAGCTCATCATGTTGGAAGATCCAAGACAATATAATTTATCTCAGATGTAAGAAAACATAACCCATTACGGTGTCTTCCTTGTCCAATGTCAACTCTTTAGCATGTCATATTTTAATGAGTGCTCACAATCATAAAAGATGTCCAAGATAGTATATTTATGTGTGAAGACCTCTCTTTCTTTATTACTTCCTATTAATTGCAACGATGACCAAAACTATGTTTGTCAACTCTCAACAACTTTTATTCATCATACTCTTTCTATGTGAGCTCATTACTCTCCATAAGACTCATATGATCTCTTTGTTTCTTTTTATTTCTTTCTCTTTTCTTTTATTCCTTTAGGATCATGGCAAAATAATCAAGCCCTTGACTCAACACTAATCTTTATTATATAGCTCACGGACTCGATTACATAGAAGGATAATAAAGCAAAACTCACAACTAAATCATAGTAAGAACTTTTATTCTACTAGATCAAGATATTATCAAAATGATCGAACTAAGAAAAACGGTAAAGATAAAAGTGATGGTGATACGATACCGAGGCACTCCCCCAAGCTTGGCAGTTGCCAAGTGGAGTGCCCATACCAGATACTCAATTCTTCTTTGTTGGTGGAGACGGTGGCGATTTTGTTGATGGCGTAGGCTTGTCGTCCTCCTTCCAAGGCATAGGCTCACCATCATAGAAGGATGACCGAGTCTCTGGGATCCTCAAATCTGCAGCCGAACTCATCCTTTTGAATCTATATTCATACTCACAGTTTTGGTTTTGCAGGTCATAGATTTGAGCTTGAAGGTGCTCGATTTTCTCGTGAAGCTTGAAGATGGTCTCCCCGATGTTGTCGGCATCCAGCTTGTGTTTGTTGGTGAATTCTGTGATCATCATGTAGTTGGAGTTGAGTCCACGCTCCACCATCCCCTGACACTTGAAAACTTGTTGCTCCATTGCTTCAAGCCTCGTCTCCACGCTTCCGGTCCCCTTCGGTCCCTCAGCATCACGGATGTGCAGCAACCCATCACGCATCTTAATGGTTTGAGGGTGTCGTTGCACCTCCGCGAGGTAAGGGTTGATGACCTTCTCGAAGAACTTGTCCTTAGTGGCACTTGGAGACGTCATGATAATCTAGACCTGTCAGAAAAACAGCTCGAAACAAAGAAAGGAGATTTTTGCGTGATACGGGAGTCAAAACCCCCGGGAGATTATATAATGAATTTTTACCGACCAAAATACGCGTCATGTACGAAAACGGAGTCCGGAGAGCACACGAGGTGCCCACGAGGTAGGGGGGCGTGCCCAATAGGGTAGGGCGCGCCCTCCACCCTCGTGGAGCCCTCGTGTCCTTCCCGGACTGCTGCTTATTTTTCTATTTTTCTAAATATTCCAAAACGGAGAAATATCGCCTTAAAAACTGTTTTGGAGTCGGTTTACTTACCGTACCACATACCTATTCCTTTCCGGAGTATGAAACGTTCCGAAAAGTGTTCTTTATGTATTCCTCCGGGGTTACGGTTTCGATAACATTGGTTTCAACATTTATGGGATTACCTGAGATATAGTGTTTGATTCTTTGACCGTTCACCACCTTCGGATTTGTGCCTTCGAAGTTGTTGATTTTTATGGCACCGGAATGGTAGACCTCCTCAATAACGTAAGGACCTTCCCATTAGAGAGAAGTTTTCCTGCAAAAAATCTTAAACGAGAGTTGTACAGCAATACACAATCACCTACATTAAACTCGCGCTTTTTTATCCTTTTATCATGCCATCTTTTAACTTTTTCTTTAAACAACTTGGCATTTTCGTAGGCTTGGGTTCTCCATTCATCAAGTGAGCTAATATCAAATAACCTCTTCTCACCGGCAAGTTTAAAATCATAGTTAAGTTCTTTAATAGCCCAATAAGCCTTGTGTTCTAGTTCGAGAGGCAAGTGACATGCTTTTCCATAGACCATTTTATACGGAGACATGCCCATAGGATTTTTATATGCAGTTCTATAGGCCCATAATGCATCATCAAGTTTCTTGGACCAATTTTTTCTAGACCTATTAACAGTCTTTTGCAAAATTAATTTGTGTTCTCTATTACTCAATTCTACTTGACCACTAGACTGAGGGTGATAAGGAGATGCAATTCTATGATTAACATCATATTTAGCAAGCATTTTACGGAAAGCACCATGAATAAAATGTGAACCACCATCAGTCATTAAATATCTAGGGACTCTAAATCTTGGAAAAATTACTTCTTTAAGCATCTTAATAGAGGTGTTATGATCAGCACTACTAGTTGGAATAGCTTCTACCCACTTAGTAACGTAATCAACAACAACTAAAATATGTGTATAACCATTAGAGGAAGGAAAAGGTCCCATATAGTCAAAGCCCCAAACATCAAATGGTTCAATAACAAGTGAATAATTCATGGGCATTTCTTGACGTCTACTAATATTACCAATTCTTCAACATTCATCACAAGATAAGACAAACTTACAGGCATCCTTGAAGAGAATAGGCCAATAAAAACCAAATTGCAGTACCTTATGTGCAGTTCTATCTCCAGCATGGTGTCCTCCATAAGCTTCGGAGTGACGCTTGCGTAGGATCTGTTCCTGTTCATGCTCAAGTACACAACGTCTAATAACACCATCTACTCCTTCTTTATAAAGATGTGGGTCATCCCAAAAGTAATGCCTCAAATCATAGAAGAACTTTTTCTTTTGCTGGTATGTGAAACTAGGTGGTATAAACTTAGCAACAATGTAATTAGCATAATCAGCATACCATGGAGCAGTATGAGAGGCATTTATGACATTTATTTGCTCATCAGGGAAGCTATCATCAATAGGTAGTGGCTCATCAAGCACATTTTCTAACCTAGACAAGTTGTCTGCAACGGGGTTCTCAGCTCCTTTTCTATCAACAATATGCAAATCAAATTCTTGTAGTAAGAGAACCCATCTAATAAGTCTGGGTTTAGCATCTTTCTTTTCCATAATATATTTCATAGCAGCATGATCAGTGTGAATAGTTACTTTAGAATCAAAAATATAAGGTCTAAACTTATCACAAGCAAATGCAACTGCTAAGAATTCTTTTTCAGTAGTAGCATAATTTCTTTGAGCATTGTCTAGAGTTTTACTAGCATATTGAATAACATTTAGTTTCTTATCAACTCTTTGTCCTAGAACAGCACCTACAGCATAATCACTAGCATCACACATAATTTCAAAGGGTAAATTCTAATCAGGTGGCTGAACAATAGGTGCAGAGATCAATGCTTTCTTAAATATTTCAAATGCTTCTACACAATCATCATCAAAGACAAATGGTATATCTTTTTGTAATAAATTAGTCAGAGGAAGAGAAATTTTTGAGAAGTCCTTAATGAACCTCCTATAAAATCCGGCATGCTAAGGAAACTTCTTATACCTTTGATGTCCTTGGGACATGGCATCTTTTCAATAGCATCAACCTTGGCTTTATCAACTTCAATACCTCTTTCAGAAACTTTATGCCCCAAGACAATACCTTCATTAACCATAAAGTGGCACTTTTCCCAATTCAATACAAGATTAGTTTCTTCACATCTCTGCAAAACTCGATTAAGGTTGCTCAAGCAATCATCAAAAGAAGATCCATAGACAGAAAAGTCGTCCATGAAAACCTCACAAATCTTTTCATAAAAGTTAGAGAATATAGCCATCATGCATATTTGAAAGGTAGCAGGTGCACTACATAAACCAAAAGGCATACGTCTATAAGCAAAAGTACCAAAAGGGCATGTAAAAGTAGTCTTTGATTGATCTTTAGCTGACACAGGTATTTGAGAGAAACCAGAATAACCATCTAGAAAGCAAAAATGTGTATGTTTAGATAATGTTTCTAGCATTTGACCGATAAAAGGTAAGGGATAATGATCCTTTTTAGTAGCCTTATTTAATTTGCGGAAATCAATTACCATCCTATAACCTGTAATAATTCTTTGAGGAATCAATTCATCTTTATCATTAGGAACAACAGTAATACCTCCCTTCTTAGGGACACAATGGACAGGGCTTACCCACTGACTATCAGCAACGGGATAAATTATATCTGCCTCAAGGAGCTTTAGTATCTCCTTTCTTACCACTTCTTTCATTTTAGGATTCAGCCAGCATTGATGATCACAAACTGGTTTAGCATCTTCTTCCAAATTAATTTTATGTTGACATAGAGTGGGACTAATGCCCTTAAGATCATCAAGAGTATACCCAATAGCAGCACGGTGCTTCTTCAGAGTTTTCAATAATCTTTCTTCTTCATGCTCTGAAAGGTTAGCACTAATAATAACATGATATATCTTTTTCTCGTCAAGATAAGCATATTTAAGGGTATCAGTTAACGGTTTAAGCTCAAACACGGGATCACCCTTAGGTGGAGGAGGATCCCCTAGGATTTCAACAGGTAAATTGTTTTTCAGAATAGGTTCCTGTTTAAAAATACTTCATCTAATTCCCTTCTTTCATTCATAAACGCATCATTTTCATGGTCTAGCAAATATTGTTCTGAAGGATCTCTAGGAGGTACGGCAATAGAAGCAAGACCAATAATTTCATCCTTACTAGGTAATTCTTCTTCACGGTGTTGTCTACTAAATTTAGAAAAATTAAATTCATGAGTCATATAATCTAAACCGATAGTAACAACATCTCTTTTGCAATATATGGTAGCATTAACAGTATTTAAGAATGGTCTACCAAATATAATGGGACAAAAGCTATCATGTGGGGAACCAAGAACAAGAAAATCAGCAGGATATTTAGTTTTCCCACACAAGACTTCAACATCTCTAACAATTCCCATTGGTGAAATAGTATCTCTATTGGCAAGTTTAATTGTGACATCAATATCTTCCATCTTAGCAGGTGCAATATCATGCATAACTTCTTTGTATAAGGAATAAGGTATTGCACTAGCACTAGCACCCATATCACATAAGCCATGATAACAATGATCTCCTATTTTAACAGAAATAACAGGCATGCCTACTACAGGTCTAGGTTTATCTTTATCACAGGGTTTAGCAATTCTAACAGTTTCATTATAGAAATAAATAACATTCCCATCAATATTATCAGACAAGAGATCTTTAACAATAGCAATATTATGTTCAACTTTAACTTGATCAGGAGGTGTATATGTTTTAATATTGCTTTTACGAACCACAGTTGAAGCTTTAGCATGATCCTTTATCCTAATAGGGAAAGGTGGTTTCTCAATGTAAGAAGTAGGAACAATAGGATCATTATAAGTAATAGTCTTTTCTTCAACTTTAATAGGTGCATCTACTTTTACTTCTATGGGAGGATGATATTTAAACCACTTCTCCTTGGGGAGATCAACATAAGCAGCAAAAGATTCACAGAAAGAAGCTACTATCTCAGAGTCAAGTCCATATTTAGTGCTAAATTTACGAAAAATATCGGCATCCATGAAAGATTTAACACAATCAAAACTAGGTGTCATACCTGACTCCTTACCATTGTCGAGGTCCCAGTCTTCAGAGTTGCGTTTAATTCTTTCCAATAAATCCCATTTGAATTCAATAGTCTTCATCATAAAAGAGCCAGCACAAGAAGTATCAAGCATGGTGCGATTATTACCAGAAATCCGAGCATAAAATTTTTGAATAATCATTTCTCTTGAGAGCTCATGATTGGGGCATGAATATAACATTGATTTAAGCCTCCCCAAGCTTGAGCGATGCTTTCTCCTTCGCGAGGCCAAAAATTATATATATAATTGCGATCATGATGAACAAGATGCATAGGATAAAACTTCTGATGAAATTCCAATTTCAACCGTTTGTAATTCCAAGAACTCATATCATCACATAGCCTATACCATGTCGATGCATCTCCCCTCAAAGATAAGGGGAAGACCTTCTTCTTAACAACATCTCTGGGTACACCTGCAAGATTAAATAATCCACAAACTTGATCCACATATATCAAATGTTCATCAGGATGTTTTGTTCCATCTCCTAGAAAAGGATTAGCTAGCAGTTTTTCTATCATACCCGAAGGAACTTCAAAGCAAGCATTTTCATTTTCATATTCATTTTCAGCAGGTTTAGTAGGTTGAGGAGCAACTCTTTGCTCTACTGGTCGGGGTGAAGATACCCCGAACAAGCCCCTCAGAGGATTACCTTCCATGGTAATAAGTGACAGTAAATTTCAGCACACTATATAAATTTTTCCTTACCAAATTCCACCTACCAAAGGCGCTTCACTCCCCGGCAACGGCGCCAGAAAAGAGTCTTGATGACCCACAAGTATAGGGGATCTATCATAGTCCTTTCGATAAGTAAGAGTGTCGAACCCAACGAGGAGCAGAAGGAAATGATAAGCGGTTTCCAGCAAGGTATTCTCTGCAAGTACTGAAATAAGTGGTAACAGGTAGTTTTGTGATAAGATAATTTGTAACGAGTTACAAGTAACAAAAGTAAATAAGGTGCAGCAAGGTGGTCCAATCTTTTCTGTAGCAAAGGACAAGCCTGGAAAAACTCTTATACGATGTAAAGCGCTCCCGAGGACACATGGGAATATCGTCAAGCTAGTTTTCATCACGTTCTTATGACTCGCGTTCGGTACTTTGATAATTTGGTATGTGGGTGGACCAGTGCTTGGGTACTACCCTTACTTGGACAAGCATCCCACTTATGATTAACCTCTATTGCAAGCATCCGCAAATACAACAAAAGTATTAAGGTAAACCTAAGCATAGCATGAAACATATGGATCCAAATTAGCCCCTTACGAAGCAACGCATGAACTAGGGTTTAAGCTTCTGTCCCTAGCAACCCTTCATCTACTTATTACTTCCCAATGCCTTCCTCTAGGCCCAAATAATGGTGAAGTGTCATGCAGTCGACGTTCACATAACACCACTAGAGGAGAGACAACATACATCTCATCAAAATATCGAACGAATACCAAATTCACATGACTACTAATAGCAAGACTTCTCCCATGTCCTCAAGAACAAAAGTAACTACTCACAAAGCATAAACATGTTCATAATCAGAGGGGTATTAATATGCATATAGGATCTGAACAGATGATCTTCCATCAATTAAACCAACTAGCATCAACTACAAGGAGTAATTAACACTACCAGCAACCTACTAGCACCAATCCCGGACTTGGAGATAAGAATTGGATACAAGAGATGAACTAGGGTTTTGAGATGAGATGGTGCTGATGAAGATGTTGATGGAGATTGCCCTCTCCCAATGAGAGGAGCGTTGGTGATGACGATGGCGATGATTTCCCCCTCCGGGAGGGAAGTTTCCCTGGCAGAACAGCTCCGCCAGAGCCCTAGATTGGTTCCACCAAGGTTCCACCTCGTGGCGGCGGAGTTTCGTCCAAGAAGATGGCTTATGATTTTTTCCCATCGAAAGACTCCATATAGCAGAAGATGGCCACCGAAGGGCCACCAGGGGGCCCACGAGGTAGGGGCGCGCCTAGGGGGTAGGGCACGCCCCTACCCTCGGGGCAGGGTGTGGCCCCCCTTGTGAAGTTCTTGCTCTCAATATTTTTTATATATTTGGAAAACATCTTCCGTGAAGTTTCGGGACTTTTGGAGTTGTGCAGAATAGGTCTCTAATATTTGCTCCTTTTCCAGCCCAGAATCCCAGCTGCCAGCATTCTCCCTCTTTATGTAAACCTTGTAAAATAAGAGAGAATAGGCATAAGTATTGTGACATAATGTGTAATAATAGCCCATAATGCAATAAATATTGATATAAAAGCATGATGCAAAATGGACGTATCACCCACTCCCGCGCACTGGACACTCGAGCGCCCGCTCGCAACTTCCACCTACCCCCATCCAGCCGCTGGCGCCACCGCCGCCCGCGCCACCTCATTTGTTCCGGCGACCGTTCCGGCGCTTCCCCGGCCTATCCACACACGGTTGCTACTTCCTCCATCTCCCTCTAGTCGCCGCCGCCCCTCGCGCGCGGCATTCCCCCGACGAACAGCGCCCGGCCGCCCACTGCCGCTCGGCGCCCACAAGGTGTTCGACAAAATGTTTGCAAGGTATGTGTTGCTTCAACTTCACATTTTTACATGAATTTGGTGCATGTTGTTTGTAGTTTTTATAGCCTAGTTTAAATTGGACATTGTAGATGAGTTCGTCATATGATTCTTCCGAAGAAAAATTTGATATTGAAGAGGAGGAGGATCTTGCAATGATCCTAGCTATGCACATTAATAAAAAACAGAAGCACGGTGGTTCGGTTATGGGTCGGCAGAAAATTTGGAGGGATAGGATCGATGCCCACAACAGATTGATCAGGCACAATTTTGCGGATCCTCCCGTGTACCCCGATTCGTACTTCCAGCGCCGGTTTAGGATGAGCACCGAGTTGTTCAGGCGCATTGCAGAGAAACTAGCGAGTCATGACCGGTTTTTTCAGCAAAGGAGGAATGCTGCCGGAGAGCTCGGGTATAGCACCTTTTAGAAGGTGACAGCCGCTTTGCGTATGTTGGCATACGATATCCCCGCTGATCTACTTAATGATCACTTGGACATGGGTGAGAATCAAGCCATCATGTATGTCAAGCGCTTCGCAGTCGGAATTGTGCAAGTGTTTGGTTAGGAGTATTTGAGATCTCCCAATATCGAAGACGCTGCAAGGCTATTGGAGATGAACAAAGCTTGCGGCTTCCCAGGTATGCTTGGCTCAATAGATTGGATGCATTGGAGTTGGAAGAATTGTCCTAAGGCATGGCATGGCCAATTCCATGGTCAAAAAAAGGGTTCCACTATAATCCTTGAAGCGGTGGCCGAACAAGAGACTTGGATTTGACATGCTTTTTTTGGAATGCCTGAATCTTTGAATGACATCAACGTTGTTAATTGGTCACCATTGATGAATAAGGATGCAAATGGTGAATTGTCATCGGTGCAGTTTGTAGCAAATGGTCGTACATACAACTATGGCTACTATCATGCGGATGGCATCTACCCAAAGTGGCAAACATTTGTGAAGACGTTGAAGAAACCGGAAGGTAAGAAAATCTTGATTTCCACAATGCTCAGGCGGCGGCTAGAAAAGATGTGGAGAGAGATTTTGGGATTTTGCAAGCCCAATTTGCTATTGTGAGAGGACCGGCTAGATTTTGGAATCAAAATATGCTTTGGTACATCATGCACGCTTGTGTGATCATGCACAACATGATCATCGAGAATGAACATGGTGAAGATGTAGACTACTCTCACTATGAGCTCTTGGAACATCCCGTGCGAGTGCGGCGGAGGGCTGCCAGGGTGGCCTGTTTTGTTGCCTCCTATCATGCCATTCGACGTGCCGAAACACATGATGGTCTGCAGAAGAATATCATCGAGGAGTGGTGGGCATTGAACGACCGACAAAGAGCATCATGATTTGTGCGTTTCATATTGTATTGTTGAACTATTTGTTGTATTAAAAGATAAACTATTTGTTTGAGTTGTAATAATGAAATTAAACTATTTATTGTTGATTTATTTTGTTTGTGTTTGGAGTGCAATGTTGTTTGTACGAGAGCGCGCGCATAGTATTTTTGCAGCGCCTACTGGAGCTACTCACGCACGCTAAAGTTTACAGCGGCCGCTGGAGCCAGCGCTCCGCGCAGCGCAAAAATAGGCGATCGGCGCGCTGCAAATGCTTTTTTAACGCGCCATGTGTTGAGAGGCTATTGAATATGTTCTAAGAAATTTTATTGTATTCATGGTTTGATACTATCCCCTCATCATTTTTGCGTAGGTAAACACTAATTGTTTTTCTCTGTGTAGCAGATGCATTGCCATGATAGTTTTGTGCCGCATGACCGGGAACCGATACCAGCTTATAGCACTTCTACTCCAATTTGCTGAATGCGCCATCACTATTCTCCTTGTTAATTTTGAGTATGAATCACCATTGCATTAATATATTCAGATACTATGGTAACTGTAGTTCTTTACAGGATACTGGTAACTGCATTGTGTTATGTATAATTCAGGCATGAGAATAAACCAACTGCAAGCATTCTCATCATCTAAACTTCTAAGTTTCAGCAACACACTTGGCAATCCAGGGTGCCATAAAGCGTTTACACTACTAGGAAAAAGCCTAGCAGCAGCGCGGGTTTTAGGCCTATCAGTAGTGCGGGATGGGGCGCTACTGGTACAGTGCTACAGCTAAAGGTTACAGTAGCGTGGGTTAACCCACGCTACTACTATATCGACTTAGTAGTAGCGTTTTCTACAAACACCGCTACTGGTAGTTACTAGTAGCGCTTCTCCCTGCACGTGCTACTACTATTATTTTGTTTTTTTATTTCATGTTTTATTCATACACCTTTATACAAGTTTTCATACAGTAGCAATTTAGAGATTATTTTTACATCATAATGAGTTATTACATCACTGGGTGAAAGAACCGTGGACTAGTTTCAAGTGGATGGACATCCACTTGAAACTAATCTGCAGTTCTTTCACCCAATGACATAATAAATATCATCGTCATCATCATCATCATCATATCATTAACAACTTATCATCATAATACATCATTGTCATATAACACCTCCTCATGATCATCGTTTTCATCAATGAGACATCACATAGCAAGTTGGTCACTAGTCATAATCACAACTACTCCTCATCATCAACTCTAACACATTGTACCACATAATAAATATTGTACCTCATAGGACGTACTACATTCTCTTAGGACCTACTATATTCTCTTAGGTAAAATAGCATAAAACAAGATAGCCCCTGACTCTCCATGATGGAGAATGGAGATTATCCTGTCTCCAATTCTTGCCTTTCGCACAATGTTGCTTCCAAGTACCTCCTTACGACTGTCCATACATTTTTTCCATTCTGTGATTTTCATGTCTCCACCTCTTTTAGAAATCCGATATGGACATGTGAGGTTCGTAGGACGACCTGGCTGTATGTTCAAAACATTAAGGCGACCTTTCTGATACATCAGATGAGGCACGCAATCATCCGGGATTTCCTGTTGAAAAATATAGTAATAACTTTGTAGTTAGCAATGTAGTTAAGTTTTAAAAGAATTTATGCAAAAGATGCATGGATGTCGTAATAGTAAAAAATCTTACCATGCCATCTCCATGGATGTTACCGTAGTTCAACACATGCACTAGTGGCACGTATTGACCATAATGTGGAGGAGTTTTATTATAGATATTGTAATTCTCAAGATCAGTATAAAATGCAACCAGATGATTTTCTCCTGATAAGTTAACTCAGAGCCATCGGTGTAGTAGGTCCTGTCTACCATGTTCCGCACATTGTTTGAACAATGAAAATAAGCTGTCAATGAAAATAAACTGTCAACTATTTTGAAATGAACAATATAAATTAGTTAATAACTATGTTTGAGAAACTCACATAGCGGTAGAATTGGAAGCGTATCAACAAGGACCCAAATGTCCAAGTTGTGTTGGTCGATGTCAGCATCACCAAGATCCATGGTGACAAACATACCCTCTTGAAAATCATACATCTTGCAAAGTGCTTCCCAACCCGGACAACCAAAATGGGATACGCTCTCAGAATTGTATAGATTTACCTCAAAATCCATACCATGATGGGTCCTTAGGTTAATTTTCTTTGTTTAATTCATCTCATGATCTTCAAAACCCATCCTCTCCAAGACATAGCGTCTTGCATGGCATGGAATAAGCTAGTCGAATTGTAAAAGATGAAAATTACATGTTGAAGTAGTAGAAGTCGAGCTTAATTACGAAAAAACACTTTGCGTCGTAGCTTACCGTCTCACAATCGAAGGCCTCCTCGAGCTTAATGCTGAAGCGCCGATCTTCGTCCAGGTAAGGCATGTCGCA
This sequence comes from Triticum urartu, assembly GCF_003073215.2. Lineage (NCBI taxonomy): Eukaryota > Viridiplantae > Streptophyta > Magnoliopsida > Poales > Poaceae > Triticum > Triticum urartu. Next base: position 444,775,526 of record NC_053022.1, on the reverse strand, counting down.
GAAACCCCAGTCGTCGTGGCACCAGTCACACTCCCCCTGGAGACTTTCGTCGTTCGAGTACGACATTTCCTATGTTCATAATTCAAATATTAAACTTGTACAATTAAATGTATGTACTAAACGAGTACGACATTACACCCCACGACAACAGTCGGGATTCTTCGGCCTCCACAGACTTAAAGTCAATCCGAAATATCGTTTAATTATCTTTCTAGAAAATCCAGGCCACTCGATATTTCCTACATATTCTAGCACAAGTCATGCCAAAATTCACGGAAAATTCCGGCATGACCTTTGCTAAAACAGGACATATCGAGCGCCTGAAATTTGCCGGAATGGAAATTAATCAACACTCTGGCAAAACATAGGCCCCTCGGAGTAACATGAACATGAACATAAACATGATCGGCCACTTAGGCAACCGCATATCCTATTTTAGCAACACAAGATATACATGTTTTTATCTACATCATATCTTATAGGACTCATATTGACATGGAGATTTGGCTGGTCTCACCTCGAGGTCGAAAGGGGTCGGTGACGGGGACGACAGCGGGGATGATGGAGGGGCTCCTTGATTTCTGCAAAAACAAAAACCCTATAAATAAAACCCTAGCGAACAACATCGATGCGGGAATAATTGCTTAAACTAAAAAAATAACAACAAATGTGACATGTTCAACTAGTTCTATTAATTCAAATAGTTATTACTAAATATAAACTTACTATAAATAGAAATAAACTAAAAATAAACTAGTTCAACTAGTTATATTAATTTTCTTACTAAAAATACATTAGTTCTATTAATTCAACTAGTTCTTACTAAAACTAAACTAGTTCAACTAGTTTATTAATTTACTACTAATTATTTTAAACACTTACTAAAGACAGTAAGAAAACTACATTATACAAAGTAGGGAGGAGGGGAAGGGAGGAGGAGGAGAGAGGAGGAGGGGGAGGAGGCCGGTGGGATCGGAGGAGGGAGGGGCGGGGGAGGAGGGGGAGGGCGGTCGGAGGAGGAGGAGGGAGGGGGCGGGGGTGGAGGGGGAGGGGGCGGCCGGAGGAGGAGGGAGAGGGCGGCCGGAGGAGGGGGGAGAAGGGAGTGCCTCGGCAAGGTGCAGCGCGGCGGCAGACCACGTACGGGTTCGGCACGGCGGGCGAGAGCGAGTGAGGGAGTGACTGTCCAGGGTGAACCGCTCCAGGATAAGGTAAGTAAGTAGTAGCGTGTTTCATAGAAACGCGCTACTGCTACGGGCCATAGTAGTAGCGCTGGTTAGTGGTACGCGCTACTGCTAAGTGGGGCTAGCCATCTACGCCAAGTACAAATATAGCAGCAGCGCGGTTTCGCGGAACGCGCTACTGCTAAAGTAGTAGCAGTAGCGCGGTTTTTTTAAAAACGCTACTATTAAGTAGCAGTAGCGACTTGTTTTGTCCAACGCTACTGTTAAGATGTTGTGTATAAGGTTTTCCCTAGTAATGTTACTGAGATGCCTGATATACTGCCACTAACCCACCACATGATTGAGAAGGCCACTTATTTTTCCAACCCATAAACTAAATTAGTAACTGAATTTTTTTACAACAGAAAAGAGGATACTTCTTGCCAAATGCCAAGCAAACTAACAGGGAAAAGCTCAACCAAGCTATTGTCATTCATTACTAGCCATGCCCACGCGGCGGCACGCCGCGTCCCGTAGATACATTATGTGTGTATGTGTTTGTAGTCAAACTTCTATGAGCATGTGTTTGTAGTTAAAAAAAGCAAGACATGCACATGAAGAATTTGCAAAGTATACATTTATTATTAGCATGGGTGCTTCATCTTGCAAGATGGAAATTATACATTGTCCTTTTTTCCAAGCAAGACCGGACACATTGCACTCATTTGTAGCTTATATCATTCTTGTGGAGCCTTCCGCTGGATGTGTACCTCCAATGAAATGATGCAAAGCATTTGCAAATTGTTTCATGTGATCTATAGGTGCTTAGCGACAGTGCATCCAACAATGATTTTGACAAATAAAGGTGGCATCAATATGATATGAATTTGATTCAGACCAATCGATTGCGAGTTAAAGTAGAAATAAAAAATTTCATTCAAGCATAATTCCCTCATTGCCCTCTTAGAAGTGTTGAAAAGTACTAACATGCAAGCTATAGAACTTAGATACGAATAAGGGAAATCATAAGTGCTAAAATGTAAAATAACCAAAGGGATAAGGTTATCCCGACATGCTCTCTCTGCTCCTGTGCCGCACACCATTTAGATAGCATTGGCTCGCCGCAGAGACGTCGCCAGCTCGCCACCATGAGCTACAGAGGTGGGGGGAGCAGCGAAGGGGCCGAGCGCTGTCGTATGTCATGCGGCGGCCACACCGCAGGTAGCCACTAACGGAAACTACGCGCACGCACGCACCGGTCGCCGTCGTGCCGCGAGCTTCGCCTGGCTGTGCACTGCCGCAACCACACGTGAGTTCTTCCGAAACGCACCGCCCACAGTCGACCTGCGAGCCACACATGCACCGCCACGAAGCGCTGCTTGATCCCCTCCATGGACTCGTGCTCGCCATCGCAGTCCGTCGCCCCGGCCACGAAGAGGGCCAAGATCCATGGAGCTGCTCGTGGGGTGAGCATATCGTCCTCGTGCTCCTCAATTCTGCTGGGGTATCGTTTGGGCTGGGTGGCAGAGATGGCGAATTCCTCCTCGGGTGTCTCAGGTTCGGTTCCTTTGCTTCACTCACTGTTTCTGGTTGTCGTGTGCTTCCTTGGCTTGTTTTGCCTGAATTGAGCTTCTCTGGATAGTAATGAGATTGATGCTAACATGTACTACTTCAGTACTTTACTTGTTTCTTAGTAAGAATAGTGATCAAATTCTTGTAATTCGAGGCAGCCTGGCTACTTGAAAAATGTAACTTTTATTAGTATTGCTGTCTAGGTTGATGGGTTCGTGCATTTGTTGTACATGACAGAGAATTTCTAATTTTGGTAGTTTGGTCGATACATTATCTTTCCCTTTTGGATGTTTGTGAATTCTGACATGTCCAATGGGGAAACAAATGCTCAATTTAGTTAGCTTACCTTAAATTCGGTTTTACCTGTTGAATTATCACATTGTGTTTTATCATCAATTTCTCACAGTTATGCAACCCTGGCTCCTGGACACTTGTAAAACTCTTGTTTCCTTTGTGCAGGGTGGTACACCTCCTATATTTTGAGAAATAAAACTTATGGTTATATGATATCATCTAAGGTGAAACGTTGAAAGGGCTCTTGGATTGTATGCCTCGCTCAGGTAATGAATCCTTTGTGCAGAGAGCTCTTCTTGATGCCCGCATAAGTTAAAATTCTTGTAATTCGAGGCAGCCCGAGATTGTTCGCTAGAAAAATATAACCTTTTATTAATATTGTTGTCTAGGTTCATGGATTGGTGCATTTGTTTGTGCCTGACAGAGATTTTCTAATTTTGATAGTTTGGCTGATGCATTATCTTCTCCTTTTGGATGTTTTTGAATTCCAACATGTCCGATGGGGAAACAAATGCTCAATTTAGTGACTTCACCTCAAATTCAGTTTTACCTGTTGAATGACCACGTTGTGTTTTATCTTCAATTTTTCACAGTGGCCACTTACCTGCTGTAAAACTCGTGTTTCCTTTCTGCAGGTTGGTGCGGTCTTATATTTCAAGAAATAAAATCTTGTGGTTATATGCTATCAGTTAATGTGAACCCGTGAAAGGCCGCTTGAATTGTATGCCTCGCTCAGGTAATGAATCCTTTGTGCAGAGAGCTCTTCTTGATGCCCCCATAAGTAATGAATTTGCTACACAGCAAAAAAAAAGTAGCTATTTGTTTTATGGGACCCTGCTTGCTTATTGTATTAAAATGACGATATGGCTTTGTTTATGTGGAATATCATCCAGGTATTTAAAGGTCGTCCAAGTACACATTTAGAATCTGTTAGGGGGGGGGGGGGGGGGGGGGTGTGCGCACTTCTCTAGTATGGTCAGGTATTAGTCGACAAATGAATATACATCAAAAGGCACCACTTTACTTACAGTTCTTCGAGCTTTGTAGGCCTCAACAGAAGTCCCTTGGCCAAGCTTCATTGTAATGCCTAACTAACTACTCCCTCCGTCCAAAAATACTTGTCATCAAAATGGATAAAAAGAGATGTATCTAGAACTAAAATACATCTAGATACATCCCCTTTTCTCCATTTTGATGACAAGTATTTCCGGACGGAGGGAGTATTTAACAAACAACTTTGTCAACTAATAAAAGCAACATTGCAGGTAAATAAATTCATTTTCACATGTTATGGTAAGCTGGCTTCTTCCAGCTCCCCAAAAAACTGAGTACTAATATACAGAGAAGGTTTATAATTATTAAGGCTACTTCACAAATTATTTTGGGAACGGACTAAACATATCAGGATATACACCATCATCTACTAATACTCTACTAAATGAACTATCAATTCACTTCTCTAGTATTTAAATTATACATGTCATGGAATGACTAACAGTACTTGTTCTTCTCTCAAAGTTGTCAACAAAATACAGCCAGTAGAGAAGTTAGAAGGATTTTGAGCTCTAAAGTCCAGGTATCAATCCACTTGACTGCACCGATCTCTGGCCATTTAATTCATGAATCAACGGATTTATCTATAAGAGAGTAATTGTCTATAAGATAGAACTTGCTTGCATGCATTTCATAGATAATAAATCTGTAAAGAGAAGTTAGGAGGTAACATACATATCTGAATATTTACACTTCATATACAGACCCAATACATCTTCAATTCAGAGGTAGGATAGAGGACTGTTTGGTCAGATCTCCATAGCTGCAAAAATCTTCAATAATCTGTGAACTCCGTCAGACAGTAATATTAAAAATTCCTTGTTTTATTGATATATTCACATCTAGATAAAGGAGGTACATGTCCATAGGGGAGGAAAAGCAGCCATTAATTGTGCTAAAGTGGCCTCAGTCCAAAGACACTCCCTAAAGTAAAATTTAGAGCACAAACTGATGAAGTCTCTCTGAAGTAAATTCTAAAATACATAAAATGGCACGGGAAGTGTGGAGCCCTTCCATCTTATTTAGATGATCTCCAGAAGAGTAGTGTTTTTGTCCTCTTGTGGGTATTTAAATTACAATTACCCTAAAAAGTGAAGTTAACTCGTGAATATGTGCTTTAAGCAGATCCAACTTCATTAGTTTTGAAAATAAAACAATTCTCTTCAATGATATAACTTTATACTTCATATTTGTTCAGACATTGTCAATTCAATTTTTTGGTACGCGATACAGCTAAAAAAAGTGGTAGTTGACAAATGAATGCCCATCGGATGGTACCACTTTGATACAGTGCATCCAGCGTTGTAGGCCTAAAAAAATGCCCCTTCGCCAAGCTTCACTGTGATGCCTAACTAACTACTCCCTCCGTTTCATATTTGTTAATTGATAAACTGATTTCTTCCAGCTGCCCAAAAAACAGAGTACCAATACACATGAAGGTTGTTTAGTTGTTAAGGCAACTTTACAAATCATTTGGGAATGGACTAAACACATATACACCAGTTGAATGCAAAGAAAAGAAATCATTTATCTACTAATACTCCACTAAATGAACTCCAGCAATTCACATCTCTAGTATTGTATTATACATGTCAAAGAATGACAAACAGTACTTATTCCTCCCTCGAAGTTGTCAAGGAAATACAACCAGTAGAGAACCTGGAAGGATAGTGAGCTCTAAACTCCAGATATCTAAGGGGGTAATTGTAGATAAGATAGGACTTGCTTGGATGCATTTCATAGATAATAAATCTGTAAAGAGTGGTTAGGAGGTAATCCCTTTGTAAACTAATATAAGACCGTTTAGATCACAACTTTAGTGATCTAAAGTAGTAGTCTAAACGGTCCTATATTAGTTTACAAAAGGGGTAACATACATATCTGAACATTTACACTTCTTATCTTCAATTCAGAGATAAGACCGAATAGTCTCTGGTCAGATTTCCATAGCCGCAAAAAGCTTCAATAATCTGTGAACTATGTAAGACAGTAATATTAGAAACCCCTTATTCTATTGATGTATTCACATCAAAAGAAAGGAGATACATGTCAACAGGGGGAAAAACCAACCATCAGTTGTGCTAATGTTACCACTCCAGAGTGGCCTTAGTCCAAAGACACCACCTGGATTAAATTTTAGAACACAATAAGTTTCGGTTAACTGGTGAACGCTCTCTGAAGTGCAATTTAAAACATATAAAATGGCACGGGAAGTGTGGAGCCCATCCAGCTGACTGAGATCATCTTGAGAAGAGTGGTGTTTTTGCCCTCTTATGGAGATTTGAAAGAGCAATTACCCCAAAAAAGTGTAGTTAACTGATGAATACGTGTTGTAAGCAGGCCCAAGTTCATTAGTTTTGGAAATCAAAAAATTCCTTTCATAATATAATTTTATACTTCATATTTGTTCAGACATTGCAAATTTATTTTTTGGTATAAAGTAGAACTAAAAAGAACTGTTGATACATCATACATGTATGCATGATATTATAAAGCATCGATAGATTTTTTTTTATTTATTTAAATGCTCACTCTTGTGAATTTAGTAGCAGTTTAGTACGAAGTCCTGGATCGCTAGCTGATGGTGATGAAACACAGCTATTACTATTGAGCTGCCCAGACAGAAGCAGTCCCGCTTCAGATATAGTCACACTATGTATGGGACACTTCATAGAGAGAGAGAGAGAGACCCACCAGGTCACCACCATGCAGCAGCACTGAACTACTCCTGTGAAAGTAGGTGATGCAGCAGCATGCAGGCCGGGAAACGGAAGACAGCATGGAGGAAGCACACGAAGAAGACGACCCACACGCACGACGGACAGACCGACAAGACGGACGACGATGAGCAAACGCAGCACTATCCGGCGAATCAGTAGAACCAGCACCATGCCCTGAGCCACCGCGACGACCAACCGAAAGAGCACGGGAGCCACGAGGACGCCCAGGACGGCGCAAACCATCACGACTGCATGAAGGAGCAACCATCGAGCAATAGGAGAGAAATGAGAGCACACGCACGACCAGAAGAGAAAAGCCAGCCCATATATAGCACCTCACCATGCTAGACAACTCTAGAACCCACGAGTACATCAACACCGACGGAAAGCGACGCACACGATGTAGAAATACCAGACAAAGCGGCAGGGATACGTCAGTTTGTACGGTGAAAACGACGGAACGAACGCCGCATGAAATATCCGGACGGCGCAACCGCACCGCCTCGACCGATTAGCTTTGCCTGTCACGTCACCGCCATCGCTGCATGGATCAGCGCACAAATCTTGTCGCTTTACTCCTGGAAGCAAACGCAACTCTCGCAGGCAGTTCCGATTGGTGGACTGCGTCGTTCGACCGATCCCGATGCATGGCACCGCCCGACATGCATCTGGAACCAAGTGCCAGTCAACTGTGCAGCCCAGATTCATCACATAACTACGGCCGACACCTTTTGTCGCCTGACAGCTGCAATCAAGTGCAATCAAATGGCCAATTCCAATTGGTCCGCTTGCTACCACGCGGCCTCACCCAATTAGTCTGCATGCATGCAACAACTCGATTAATCAGCTAATCTATCTCTTCTTTTTGCCTTGAATTTTCTACAGTTTATATTCATGAGTATTTTATAGTCGTTTGATTGATCTAGTGTCACGCGTCCCATTAACAGCTCTCTCTTGTTATTACCTGTGACCACTCTGATATTAACTAATAACTTGACCATTATGGACAAACCTAACAGTGGTTATGCTTTGCAAACGTGATGAACTATCTGTTTCAAACATATGCTAGAATGGACAGTGACACACGCTAAAAAAACAACCACGTCGGCAGAACCGAAAGCGATAGCACATGAGAAAGAAACCACATTCAAACAGCCGAAAGGGACAGCACATACGCACACACAAACACACACGAACAGATTGAGCCAAACACAACCAAAAAACGCTAAATCAACCAAACCAAATGCCACACCCGTTCAAAAAATTTCAATGAAATAAATGGATCCACGAGGCGTTTGTACACCACCACATCCCAAATTAATACCACGTGCTATGTATAGGTTTACTGTAAGGTCTTTTTCAGCCAAGTGGGTGAATCTTGAGGCAAAAACCTTCTCTGGAATAGATGCTTGGGTATACTACAAATATTGGTACAATCTACTGATACGAGCATTCACACTAGTAGTGTGCGTGTCACTTGGTTGAATACAGAAGGACAATATTCGCACTTATACATCTGCTACAACCTACAGCTTTCTCTAGACGAGAGGCTTTTTGTTAAAAAAAAATGGAGGAGGACCCCTGGCCTTGCATCTGGACGATACATGTAGCTATTTTATTAATTATTCACACAAAACCTTATAAAATCATACAAGAGTAAGACTAAAGCCACCATCTAAGCAACATCTGTCGCTACTCCTATCCAGTTGATATAGGGATGTTGATAGTCTGGGCCTAATACCAAACAGACCTTGCAGCTAAACCTAACATCTAAGACCTAAGATCCCAACCAAGACGCCTGTCAGGTATGGGGCACCCATTAGTCCGGCGCACTCCTCAACCAGGACGCCTGTCGGGTATGAGGCCTCCGCAGCCACCTGCCACCAATCCATCTTCAGTGATGTACTGCTGCATGTACCTTGCCCGGTCTAGCTGCCGCCGACGCCACCACGACGCCAGACAACGCCACCATCCTGCGCTCATCCATCATCACACGCCCACCGGCGAGACCCCGCTGCTCCATGCCGCAGAGACCCGCCGTCGTCGACGCGAGAGAAGGCACGCCACACCACCTCACGCCTCTTCCATCCGGCGCCGCTCCACAAACGATGCCCCCAATAGAGAACACGACACCGCAGCGCCGCCATCATCCGATCCGGAGATCTTAGGATTTCTCCCGGAGCGGCACAAGCAGGTTGACGATAATTGCTTGACGATGCCTTCATCAAGGTAACGACGTCGACGCCGCCATCGCCCGCCATGACCGGAGTCCGCTCGATTTTCACCGACGACTATTGTAACGCCCGGGTAATCAAGCTACAGTGATCCAACGATAATCGTGCCACGTCACCCCGGTTACTAATGATAATCTACCATTAGGCCAGAACCGAGTCAAATTCAAACATTCAAATAAAGTTAAATTATAAAAGTTTCAAAATGTTAAACTAAAATATTCGGAGTGTGCAGTTAAATGCCAGGGTAATTATAATGAAGCAAACACATTTTTATAAAATGCCTAAATAATTTAAAATGATTTAAAACAGAAGAGGAAATAAAGAAAAGGAAAACAGGAAACAAAACCAAAAAAATAAAAGGACCCCCCCCACTGGGCCAGACGGCCCAGCCGGCCAGGCCACCAACCGGCCCAACTGGGCAAAGGCCCAGCCGCCCCCCCCACGCCTCCCTTATTCCCCCCCCACGACCGAACCCTAGCACGATCCCCATTCCCCCCTCGCACTCCTCTCTCTCCCTCCTCTGCCCGATCTAGATCGGGGCGAACCCCCCCGATCCCATCGGCCCGACGCCGCCGTCGATCCCCGTTGCCCCGCCGCCGTTCACCATCGCCACCGCCGCCCACTCCCTCTTCCCCTCCCGATCCAGAACCCCACTCCCCTCGCTCCTTCCCCCCTGGATCTGGATCGGGAACTCCCGATCCCCTCGCCCCCGCACGACGACCGCGGCGCCCGGCGCCCCGCTACCTACCCCGCCGCCCCGACAACGCCAGGCACTCGCTGGACCTCGTCGGCGCCGTCCCATCGTCTCTTCCACGCCGGACCCCCTCGAGCTACGACGCCGCCATCACGACGCCGCCTTGCCGGAACACGCCCTCGCCGGACCGCTCCGCCGTCGTCCACGACCTCCTCCTCGTCCCCCGTTGCCACTGGCCCTACGACCTCGCCGTGAGCACCGCTCCTTCTCCTCTTCCCCGCTTCGCCACACACGCATCGGCCGGCCGCGCCGCTGGCCTCCCACCGCCATTGCCGCTCGCCCGCTGGTGCCTCACTGCGCGCGCGTCGCGCCATCCGTGCCTCGCGCGTGGCCGCCTCTGCTCCCCGTCGACGCGCCGCCGCCCGTGCCGTTCGCTGCTTCAGCCCTGCCGCAGCCTGCGCCCGCGCCATCGCCCCGCCGTGCCTGGCCGTCCGCCGCTGCTTCCGGCGGCTCCGGCGAGCCACCCCCGCGCGCATCGCCGCCTCTGGCCGGGCCTCTAGCGCCCTGCGTGCATGCCACCGCGCCTCCCTTCGCTCCGCCGGCCTCGCCGTACCGCCCCGCTCCGGCCACGGTCGCCGGCGATGGGTCACGCGCCGGCCCCCTTCCCCGCTGGCCACATCGCCCTGTTGGGTGGGCTGGCGCCCGCCTCCACGCTGCGCTGAGAACCACTACCCATATGCCCGTTAAGGGCCTTGGCCCTATGACAAGTGGGGCACACCCCCAGACGTTTTATAAAAAAAAAGGGAATTAAAAAAAAATAAAAATAAAATAAGTATAATTAATAGAAATAAAAATGATTTAATAAAATTAATTATTAATTAATTAATTAATTAAGAAATTAATTAAGTTAATTAATCCGGTTTAATTAATTTAATTAACTAGTTAAGTTTAATTAAACTGTGATTAGATTAGTTAGATCCTAATTAAGAGTAAACAGTGTATGACATGCGGGACCCACACGTCAGATTGACCCAGTCAACTCCCTGTTGACTGCTGACGTCATGCTGACGTCATGATGACGTCAGCAGACACTATTCTGGATAATGTTGATTAAATTAAATAAATAAATCCTAAAAATGATTTAAATCTTTTAAAATTAATATAAAATAAACCGTAGCTCGGATGGAAAAACTTTGTACATGAAAGTTGCTCAGAACGACGAGGCGAATTCGGATACGCAGCCCGTTCGTCCGCCACGCATCCCTAACCTATCAAACTCGCAACTTTCCCCCTCCGGTTCACCGGTCCGAAAACGCGAAACACCGGGGATACTTTCCCGGATGTTATCCCCCTTCACCGGTATCACCTACTACCGCGTTAGGGCACCTCTAACGCCGTAACTTGTCATGTCATGCATCACTATGCATATGCTTGCATTATATTTATTGTTTCTTCCCCCTCTTCTCTCTCTAGACACCGAGACCGACGCCGCTGCTACCCCGTACGACTACGGTGTTGACGACCCCTCTCTCTTGCCAGAGCAACCAGGCAAGCCCCCCCTTTGATCACCAGATATCGCCTACTCTTCTCTATACTGCTTGCATTAGAGTAGTGTAGCATGTTACTGCTTCCCGTTAATCCTATACTGATGCATAGCCTGTCCTTGCTACTACTGTTGTTACCTTTACCTGCAATCCTAATGCTTAGTATAGGATGCTAGTATTTCCATCTGTGGCCCTACATTCTTGTCCGTCTGCCTTGCTATACTATCGGGCCGTGATCACTCGGGAGTTGATCACGGGTATATACTATATACTTTATACATGATACATGTGGTGACTAAAGACGGGTCGGCTTGAGGAGCACCCGCGAGTGGAGTTTTGAGGCGGAGCGGCAGGGCAGGTTCCGACCACCTAGGAGAGAGGTGGGCCTGGCCCTGGTCGGCGTTCGCGGATACTTAACACGCTTAACGAGATCTGGGTATTTGATCTAAGTCTGGCCATTTGGTCTATACGCACTAACCATCTACGCGGGAGTAGTTATGGGTATCCCGGCGTCGTGGTATCAGCCGAAGCCTTCGTGACGTCAGCGACCGAGTGGCGCGCGCCGGATTGGACTGGAAGGCCACTAGGCTAGGTCTGCTTTCGGCCGCGTTCGCAACGTGCAGGTGTGCTAAGGGCGATGGGCCCAGACCCCTGGGCGCTTAGGTTTAGACCGGCGTGCTGACCTCTCTGTTGGTAGAGGTGGGGCTGCGACGTGTTGATCTTCCGAGGCCGGGCATGACCCAGGAAAGTGTGTCCGGCCAAATGGGATCGAGCGTGTTGGGGTATGTGGTGCACCCCTGCAGGGAAGTTAATCTATTCGAATAGCCGTGATCTTCGGTAACAGGACGACTTGGAGTTGTACCTTGACCTTATGACAACTAGAACCGGATACTTAATAAAACACACCCTTCCAAGTGCCAGATACAACCGGTGGTCGCTCTCTCACAGGGCGACGAGGGGAGGATCATCGGTTAGGGTTATGCTATGCGATGTTACTTGGAGGTCTTCAGTCTACTCTCTTCTACATGCTGCAAGACGGAGGCTGCCAGAAGCGTAGTCTTCGATAGGACTAGCTATCCCCCTCTTATTCCGGCACTCTGCAGTTCAGTCCACATATGATACCCTTACTCCATTTGATACCCATGCATATGTAGTGTAGCTCCTTGCTTGCGAGTACTTTGGATGAGTACTCACGGTTGCTTTCTCCTCCTTTTCCCCCTTTCCTTTCATTCTGGTTGTCGCAACCAGATGCTGGAGTCCAGGAGCCAGACGCCACCGTCGACGACGACCCCTACTGCACCGGAGGTGCCTACTACTACGTGATGCCCGCTGACGACGACCAGGAGTAGTTAGGAGGATCCCAGGCAGGAGGCCTGCGCCTCTTTCGATCTGTATCCCAGTTTGTGCTAGCCTTCTTAAGGCAAACTTGTTTAACTTATGTCTGTACTCAGATATTGTTGCTTCCGCTGACTCGTCTATGATCGAGCTCTTGTATTCGAGCCTTCGAGGCCCCTGGCTTGTAATATGATGCTTGTATGACTTATTTTATTTGTAGAGTTGTGTGGTGATATCTTCCCGTGGGTCCCTGATCTTGATCGTACACGTTTGCGTGTATGATTAGTGTACGATTAAATCGGGGGCGTCACAACTATGTCTCCCCAACTCGCCGCCGCTGTTAATAGTGGGATCCAAGATTCGTTACTACCAGTCTGGCCAACCGCCTTCGGTGGAGAAGGCAGCCACCACCACCATGCCTGGGCCAAGAGACCCGGACGTTCTCGTGCTGCGAAGATTACCCAGGGGATCTCCTCTTGCCGTTGTCGAGACGAGGCGCAGCCGCAGTGGATCTCGACCTAAACCCCTCGGGCCCAGATCAGATCTCATCCCAGCCAAAATCTCATCCGCCAAACGGTCGCCGGAGATCTCTTGGCCACCGCCAACCCGATGTGCACCGCCGTTGGAGGAGGAGGGAGATGGAACGCCGCTGCCCCCACGCGTTACCACCGGCCGAGGATTGCGCCGCCGTCGCCGCCTCACCACAAGGGCTTCGCCCCGTGCTGTCATCAGCGACAGCGGCGGCGGTGGGAGGCGACGGAGGGGGAGGGCTGAGGGCGGTGTGGACGGGGACTCCCCGGGGGCGGCGCAGCGCCGCCACCTCGGGGGAGAGAGGTTGGGGGTCGGGGGAGAGCGGTCCCTAAGAATGCAGAATGGATGGAACGCCGGACAAGAGGCTACAGGTGAATCATCGCGGCTGGGGAAGGCCATCCAGGGGAGATGGCGCCTCATCTGAGACGCTTCGTCACTGCCGCGGAACGTCGTCAGTTCGTAATGGCTTTGTGGTGGCCTTCAGGGGCTTAGTCGCCGTCTATGGTGGCCGTTGTCACCGCTACTTGTAGGACTTCCTGGGAATCATCCGGGTCATGGTTGGCATGTAGGAGTCCTCCGGTTGGGATTTGATTCGGGAGCCGATGCAAGGGATTTGGCAAGGACGGTTTGGGGAAGGACGCACGACTCGAGGTCTTGGGTTGGGGATCTTGGATCAAGGTCAGGCGTGAGACCAGAGTCTTTAAGGGGGGGGGGGGTGCAAACGAATAATGCATATTAAGTTACCAAGCGGGTGGGTAAATGTAAATATTTGCTTGACTGCACATGAGACCTGAGATTTGAATCGTGGGGATGAAAATAAAGGAATACAGGGATACACAACACGCCTCGGATTCACAGGATATGTTGCCTATCTTTACTTTCTACTCCAACATTTTCAGCTTTTTACACCGGATTATATTTTTTTTTCCAAGCATTCGCCTCCTGCTAAGGATCCCGCTACACCATCATATATGGCGTACGGAACATCACCTGGGACTATGCATTGAGCTGTCTGAACGGTGAATGGTGTCAGATATGTCACCCTTCGATCCACGTGAGAGGCGGCAGTGGCATTCCCAGTAGCTGTCCGGTGTCTTCGGTTATGGGCAGCATGCCAGCTGTACTGACTCGGCGTCGTGTGACTTACCTTGTTCCACGCAGCCGGAGAAGCCAGACCCGCTCTCCATGGTTTCTGGTTTCTCTCTCCGTCGGTGAAACAACTGTGTCATCCGGCGGCGCTCTAGGCCTTCTTGTTTATAGCTATGTAGCGTGGGAGGTCAACGTCTTTGCAGTTAAGCAGGGCGTTGTTTTGTAGGCTTTTCATAGTTTATGTAGGTTGTGAGTGGACGCCAGCATGTAAATTAGTTGGAGGTCGTATGCTTGCTTGGACAGCTACATATCCTTAGATAACTCGCCCATGCTGCCATGCATGCATGTAGCACACATATGAGATCGGGCTCAAAGATGCAAAACACGACGATACTTGGTGCTTTGACTAATGAACATGATGGGGCAGTTTGACATTTTCTTCTTGATGAGCAGAGGCAGCTTGACACTTGACTTGAAGATATGAGATTCCTCAAGATATACAAAAGTGCGGAACTCGATCAACATGGACCACGTAGGTCGAAAACTGAATAGTATGTTCGTCGGGCATGTCCAACATCCATCCTTAAACCTCTCGCATCCGTTTGTACCACGGAAGTCCATTCAATGCGGTTCTGTATCGGTCCATGGTGCGGTCCGAACATACTTTCTTCTGCAAATCAGAGACAAATGTGAGGAGCTTTTCGGGAGTCCGGATCGCTCTCATGCCCGCTTCTGACCGTTCTGGCCCACCCAAAATCCCTTCGCTCTCCCGTGCACGCTTCCAGCTAGGCGCTAACTGCATGCATTCATGTCGATGTAGAGCGCGCCGCTCCACATTGAAAACGGTTCAGAGCGGACGTGGCCTCTCACTGCCTCGGCCATTGAAGCGACGCGCCGACCGAAGGCGCCGCCCGCTGCACGCCCGGCTGAACACGCCTCCTCGCCGCATTCAAATGTCTCCATTAAACCTGCATGGAAGCCGAGAAACCTACTCCGGTCACACGTCCATTCACGAGCCGGCTGGTTAAACGCAACACCGGGCAAACTCCTCTTGTCCGCCCTCTGTTTAAACGAGGCCACAAGCCGGGCAAGAATCACACCACTCCGCCGCTCCCCATCTACTCTTTCCACCATTTTCTCCATCCTTTCGATGACATCAGACGAGCAGGAAGAGCAATTCTCCGGCATAAAAGTCGGCTGGGTGGCCAACCGAGCCGGCCAGATACGAGCGAGGTAGCTGGCTGCTCCACCTCCCTCGCCTAGCCCGACCGAACAAGTTGCTCCCCAAGCCGGCGCGTGGTTCAACACCTCGCCGCTCCAAGCCAGCTCGCGGAGGAGTGGCGAGTTGATCCAGGCCCCGGCATGGCGGGGAGCCCGGTGGCACACGTGCTCACCACTGCCGTCAACGATGCCGCATCTTACCGTGCCTCCCGTGCCTACGATCGTGCCATCTGCCGTCAACGCGCGGGTAACCGTGAAAGAAGTCCGATGCACGGAGATCGACGAATCGAAGGCCAGTGCGTCCACATCC
The DNA here is from genome assembly GCF_003073215.2 of Triticum urartu. Lineage (NCBI taxonomy): Eukaryota > Viridiplantae > Streptophyta > Magnoliopsida > Poales > Poaceae > Triticum > Triticum urartu. The sequence goes on along the minus strand of NC_053022.1, from coordinate 444,759,769 downwards.
GCCACCAACATCGAGGGAAACTAGAACACGGAAGGCCGTCGCCGCTTGGGTACTAGGAAGGCCACCGCGAGGCGACGCCGACGTACACAGCCGGTGTCTTCTCCGGTTCTTTATCTCGGACCATCGTCGTCCCCCATCTGGGCTCCACGTAAGCAGAGGCGCCCCCCTTCCCCTCCAGCTGAAGCATCAGCCGGTGGTTCCACTCTGATGAGCGGTGGGAAAGCGAGCCGCCCTTTGCGCTGAAGCATATAACTCCAGGGCTCCCGGCAGTCCGAGCGGGCTGCCGGACATGGGAAAGATAAAGGGACCCGCCGCGACCGGCCGTAGATTAGTGTAGTGTATCCGTGTCGTGGAAGTGGAGCTCCGCGTGACCGTATGTGCACATAGTTTTACCTTGTTTATTAAAATATGTCCAAAATGTAAACATTTTCGTTTCGTTTGTATGAAATACGTCGTGTTTATATGAATTCGGCCGCGTTTGCAATAATTGCATCCAGTTTGTTGATAAATACGTCATTCGCAAATTATCAAGGAAATTTTATTGTTTTTAATTAATGAAAATGACTATTCTTTTCTTATTTAAAAAATGCCATTCATGAAATCCAAGGTTGTGATTGAGTACTTCCCCGCTTCTATGGTGATGGCCTTCAAAAACAATTATGAAGAAAAAAATCCTTCTGAAAGATCTGAAAGAAAATTGTATGACTTCTCTAATTTTAGCTTTGAGCCGGAGAAGATTAGCATGCGACGCCTGCACCCGCCACCGGCCCTGACCCACGTCAGGGGCGTTTGCGCCTCCAAGGGTCCGTGCTATTGGCTAAGCTTGTGCGGACGACGTCTTGGGCATGACTCAGTTAGATGCCTCAATATCAGATTTACGGCTATTTTTGTCTGAGGCCGACAATCAAGGGAGTTGTTTAGTTTTATGATTTGGTTAGTCAATTTCTAATATATAGTTGGTTACCAAATCGACTCACACAAAACATGTTTTTGCCAATTTTGTGATGTAGAACTCAAACTTTTGCAAACATAACCAACATAAGCCCACAATAGTCGTTGGGCCGAGGCAAAACAACAATCCGTTAACCCATGGTGGTGTCATCTTAAAGTATAAATGAACAAAATAAAGATAAATAAAATGAAAGGAGTGAAGTTTTCTAAAGAAGAATGAAGTAGTGGCATTAGTATTACCCTTTAAGAAGAAAGAAATAAAAAAATAACGACAGAATAGGCGCACAATTCACTTAAAAGCTGCACTTTTTATAATATACAAGAATAAGCGTATAATAGTAAAAATGCAAAAAAAGGTGTTATAGAAGGGAATGCATTAGTGGCATTGGTATTACCCTTAATGAACAAAGAATATGAAATAGAAAGTAAAACAAATCAAAGTAATGAAGTTATCTAAGAAAGAACGAATTGGTAGCATTAGTGTTATCCTTTAAGAAAAAAGCAAGTGAAAAAAATGCACACAATTTTGCACTGAAATTGCACTTTTTGTAATATGAGAAGAATAAGCATATAATAGTGCAATTTTTGCACTACATAATTTACACACATTATGTAAGTATTTGCCTCTATACTTACACACAAAAAGAAAATAAAAAACGTTTTCTAAGAAAGAATGAATTAGTGGCAGTCAAATTACTATTTAAGAAGAAAGGAAATAAAAACTAAAAGAAATAGTGACAAAAATTGCTCACAGTTTGCACTTAAATTGGGTTTTTTAATATGCAAAAATAAGCATATAAGAGTGAATTTTGCAAAAAAAAATATCTAAGAAGGAATGGATAGTGCCATTAGTACTAGCCTTAAAGAGGAAAAAACTGAAATTTTTTCTAAGAAGAACGGATAAGTAGCATTGATATTGCCCTTCAAGAAGAAAGAACTTGAAAAAAAACTTTAAAAATATTGCACAATACTTCGCATTGAAACTGTAGTTCTTATAACATGCACAGAATAACCATGCGAGAAATGTGTGGTAGCTCTCGGGAGTCCCTATAGGCCTACACCCTCGTGAATAGTAAACTCAAAAAAATAGGGAAAAAATAAAAAATTCTGAAACTATGTGACATCAAATATTGTCGATGGGTGATCTTTGATATCGGAGCTACGGTGCAACTCCTATATTGTTTGGCTAGGGGTTAAAACACTCCAGGTGACATGACAAAGTAAGGTATCCAGGTTCAGGCCACTGGCGAGGTGTAACACCCTACCTCCTACCCTTGTGTTCTTCCTATATATCCATCGGGCCGAATTTCGGCTAGCTATTACCACCTCCCTTCAAATGACCCATCTCCTCTCTTTTTATATCCTTGGGCCAAAGTTGACCCTCCTTCTCCGTACGCCAAACATGACGAACCGAATAGAGATAGTTGGTAACGCTTGTGGAGGATGCCACCACATACCTTCTTACCTGGCGCACGTCGACTACCGTCAGCGAACAAAGTCTGACATGGTAAAGTTGTATCAGGCGTATGGGTGCTGCCGACGTGCACGTCCCGTCAGAGGAAGTGACTAGACAAGATCCCCGAGGACGCAATGTTGTGTGTCATAGTCACCCACGGGCCCCGAGCACCATGCTTTTTTGGGTCGCCCGGGATCCTCATCTACCCGAGCACCAAGACGACGGAATATCTTTGAGAGAGGAAGCCCAACGACGTATCTATCCCTTGCTATAGACACAAGCCCCGTCCAACGGAGGTACTGTCAGGCCAGCACTTTCTCTGGAGGCCAAAGGGCCCCGTTTCCATGTCATCAACAAACATGCTCAAACGTTTTAGGTGATTACACATTTTCGTCGAGAAATATCATCTGATTAGCTCTACACATGGGAAACAAAAATCAATGCTCAAAACTTTGAGCAGTGAAATATTTTTCTTGGGTAGAGCTCCTCGAATGTTTTGTCTACACACAAAGTTTGAGCATATTTGATGTCACGAAATTTCAGATTTTATGATTTTATTTTTTGAATTTACTTTTCATGAGGGTGTAGGGACACCAAGAAGTTAAAAACCACTCTCTAAGCATATAATAGTGCAATATTTGCACTTCAGTATAATTTACAAACAACACATTTTATAATATTTGCGTGTATATATTTACACTCGCCCAATATCCCAAATATACTCATAAAAATCAACTAAAAAGGGAGAAAAACATACAAACAGAAAAAAAAGGATAACGAGCTTCGAGCCCAATAGGAAAATCGACTAACTCCCAACAGAAGCAGTTCAAAAGTTCAGTCTAAGAAGGCATGAAGCAACAAAGAAAGTATGAATCTTGACAAAATAATCGATGATCAAAAAATCAACTCACACTTACACAAATTTAAAAGTCAGCCAACTTACGTATAACTAAAGTGTTTTCGTTTTGCACTCATAGTTGTTTGTCACTCCTACAAAAAATGCAAAGCTCATCTCTATGTTAATTTTGTTGACTTCACTCACGCTGGAACCTGTTCGTTCGTTCTATACTCGATCAAGGAAGTTGCACACGAGGAGCGGAGATCTCTATGTCTGATGGAGAGGCAGGATTTAAGTTGTGCACTCAACTGGTCGTATTTTTTTTCATTTTCGTGCACTACGATGTGTCTTAACCTTATATATACTACCTGTCTACATCTAAGGTCTAGTAGATACAAGCAAGCTGTAGTGCAGGCACTCATTCATTCGAGAAGTCAGCGATGTCGCAAGGAGAGCAAGCACAAACACGAGCAATAGCAATGAAGAGCTTGGCTGCTGTTCTCCTCGTAGGGAGCCTGCTCCAGCTCGCCGGCTGCAGCCCTCCACCGGACCCGGTGACCTGCACGGATGGCACGTCCAACTGCACGGTCACCAACACGTACGGCTCCTTCACGGACCGCACCATCTGCCACGCGGCCAACGTCGTCTACCCGAGCACCGAGCAGGAGCTGGTCGCGGCCGTGGCGGCCGCCGCGTCGGCCAAACGCAAGATGAAGGTGGCCACCAAGCACTCGCACAGCGGCCCCAAGCTGGCGTGCCCCGGCGGCAGCGAGGGCACGATCATAAGCACCACACGGCTGAACCGGACGGTTTCCATCGACGCCGAGAGGCAGCTCATCACGGTGGAGAGCGGCATGGTCCTCCGGGACCTGATCCAGGCCGCCGCCGCAGCAGGGCTGTCCTTGCCGCACTCGCCGTACTGGTACGGCCTGACCATCGGCGGGCTCCTCGCGACGGGCGCGCACGGGAGCGGGCTGTGGGGCAAGGGAGGCGCCGTGCACGAGTACGTGGTCGGTCTGAGGATCGTGACGCCGGCGCCGGCGTGCGATGGTTTCGCCATGGTGAGGGAGCTAGGCGCCGATCACCCGGACCTGGACGCCGCCAAGGTCTCCCTTGGGGTCCTCGGCGTCGTCTCCCAGGTGACTCTGGCCCTGCAGCCGCTGTTCAAGCGGTCGGTGACGTTCGTGGAGCGCAACGAGTCGGACTTCACGGCGCGGGTGGCCGAGTGGGGCCGTCTCCACGAGTTCGCCGACATGATATGGCAGCCGCAGCACAACAAGGTCATCTATCGCCAGGACGACCGCGTCGACGTCTCGACGCCGGGCAATGGCCTCGGCGAGTTGTTCCTTTTCCGCTCCGTCCCCACCGCCCTGCTCGTGGGCGGAAGAGCCATAGAGGAGCAACTGCAGGAGAACGGCACCGATATCGCCCGGTGCGCGGCCGAGCAAGAGGGGTTCACGAGACAGCTGCCGGCCTTCGGCTTCACGAACGATGGAGTCTCCTTCACGGGGTACCCGATTGTGGGGTACCAACACCGCATCCAGGCGTCTGGCTCATGCATCGACGGCCCAGAGGATGCCCTCCTCTCCTCCTGCGCCTGGGACCCGCGCATCCGGGGATCTTTCCTGTACAACTCCGGCTTTAGCGTCGCACTCTCCAAGGCGCCGGCGTTCATAGCTGACATGCTACAGCTCCGGGACCTCAACCCGGACGCATTCTGTGCCGCCCTCGACGGTAGGGTGGGCTTGGTCCTCCGCTACGTCAAGGCATCCTCCGCGTACCTCGGCAAGCACGAGGACTCTATCGATGTCGACATCCTCTTCTACCGGAGCCGCACCGACGGCATGCCGCACGCCCATGCCGATGTGGTGGACGAGATCGAACAGATGGCGTTGGGTAAGTATGGCGGTCTGCCACACTGGGGCAAGAACCACAACTTCGCCTTCGACGGTGCCATCGCAAGGTACCCCAAAGCTGATAAGTTCTTTAAGGTAAAGAGCAGTTACGACACCGACGGGCTCTTCTCCAGTGAGTGGACCGACCAGGTGCTTGGTATCAACGGAAGTCCCAACATCATCGAGAATCGTTGTGCCATTGAAGGACTCTGCATCTGCTCCGACGACTCACACTGCGCACCGGAGCAGGGCTACTTCTGCCGGCTAGGGAAGGTTTACAAGAAGGCTAGAGTTTGCTCCTCCGAGGAGGATTATTAGGGATGATGGTAGCACTCATGTTTCCCACTATTTGTGAAATTGTGATTCGTTTTCTTAAGTACGAGCATATGTACTATATTTGTGGTTTACCCCTCTATTAATTCAATAATAGTCATGTTTTGACAGCCTGTTTGTGAGACGACTCAAAGTTTGGTTTGCAAAAAAGAAGAAGATAAAAGTGTCACGCCTCTGTTTGGTTTGCAACCTGCAAGGCCACAACTTCGGTCCATTGTTACTTGTTTTGGGCGAGCCAAACTTTTTGGTCTCCATCAAAGCACCAGACAAATCTCAAAGATAGCCAAATTTGCTGGATGTAAACAACTACGCTGGCAGCTCATAATGGCATTTCAGTAGTCCTATGTACGACCGTTCTTATCTCCTCCGGGCAATGGAAAGGTAGCCCAATCCTGGAAACAGTGCCACTAGTTAGGCAACATGGTCCGGATGACAATTGCTCGAGCTGCCAATTCGAGGAGAATGCTTCACTCAAACCAATAGGTAAAACTGCATAACTTGGGACTCCAGCGAGGTAAAATGTGTAGGAAAATCTTTTGGGACAATCGCCTCATTCCACTGTATGACATATCGACAACAATTTGAGCAGTTCCATCTTTTTCAAAAAAAAGGGTACTTTATATTACTTAAAAGATTTAAGCATTACATCCGGCTTCTGCATAATTAAGATGCACACTGTCAAATAAGGTCCTCTCACATAAATAAAAATTAAAAAATAAAATAGCAAAATACAAAGAGACATATAGAGTCCGTATAACGCCTATAGCGTAGGGGGCAATCCTAAGATCATGTTGCTACCTATGTTGGATAAAAATATCCCTCATTGTAGCTTTCAATTGTGTACACACCTCCGTAAACAGGTCTCTACTCTCTACGCGTTGTAGGGAGGACCATAAACGAAGAGTCCTAATACATATGTCGATAACCTGCATCGGAGAAGTACTTTTATCATTAAAAATCTTATCATTTTATATAGTCAAAGCGACCAAATAATGACAAGCACTCCCATCTTGAGCAATTCTATCTACAATAACCAAAACGAAATACAATCATAAGAAGCATAGAGCAGTACGAAATTCATGGGGCAGGTAGGGAAGATATCAGGTGATACCATGTGTTAGGTGATACCATGATACGGGTTTCTGGGAGCTGTCGGATCTCAGATCCGACGGCTCCCGGGAGTTCTTGAGCATTTTGCAAAAAAGTCATCCAGAAGTCTTAAAATCTCGCGTAGGTACAATAGACTCCCGAGAACCGTCGAATCTGAGATCCAACGGCCCAGAAGCCCGTATCACGGTATCACCTAAGTGTTGGTAGCACCTGATATTTTCCCGGGCAGGTAGGTGCAGGGAACGCATGCATACGATCACCTATTTGCTTTAAGATTGATGAAATAGTTTATGCCACTAATCCTTAGTACCGCATTAGGGGTCCATGCATGCCAGGTTTTGGTAGAGATGCATGCCTCATCCACCCCACCTCATATGTTTTTTTTCATTTTATCTTCAAATTTGAATTTATTGTATCCTTTGAACCGAAAGTCTGAATAAGTTTCGTTTGCATATTCGTGTTCGTTGCAATGAGTATTTTCGAACAAGGTCGATTTAGAATATATTTTTCATAACTTTTTCAGTTTTACCAAGTGTCAAATATTAAAAGTTGATAGTTAGAATATTACGTATTACCAAGTTTTAACAAGATCATTTTTCATGGTTTAGGTTTAAGGTTTAGGACTTATGTTGCAGCCAAGCCTTGTTCACATCAGTGAAGTTGATGCATATCCCCTTGTTGTCCTTGGCCTTGGGCACCACAACAGGGTTAGCCAACCACGTTGGGTGAAGTGTCATGGATCTAAGACTGACAGTAGAATGGGGGGTAGGTATGAGGAGGCAAGATCTTAGCTATGGAGCAGTTGTACACACGAGTTTTACGAGTTCAGGCCCTTCTCGGAAGAAGTAACAGCCCTACGTCTTGGTGCCCTGAGGCGGTCGACTGGATTATATGTGTGTGTGAGTTTACAAAAGATGCGAACCCTTGTGCCTGTGGAGGGGAGTGGCTTATATAGAGTGCGCCAGGACCCCAGCCGGCCCACGTTACAAAGGGTTTAAGGTACATTAAAAGGGAGGCGTTACTGGTAACGCTAGTAAATAAAGAGACATAATGGCCATTAAAGCTATGAGGTGATGTCCGACCGTTGTGGTCTGGAGCGACTTTAGACCTTCTGGTGGTCGAGTGACTTCAAATCTTCCGAGTGGAAGTCCTCATGGTCGAGTGGATGATGACTCCTTTTCAAATGCTTCTGGTTTTAAGGTGACGTCCTAGGGGAACGTGTCTAGGTCAGGCCTATGACCCTACCCTAGGTACATATCTTCATAATTAGCCCCCGAATGGTTCAGGGTTCGAGTGGAGAAGGAGTTGATAACCTCTCCGATTCAGCTTTTGCGCTTCGGAAATGTCTTGTCAAGAGGTCGAATGAACATCCATGATGACTTCAACTGCTTGTCCAGTCGCCTTGATCCATTCTTGGTTTTGTCAAGTGAACTTTCATTGTTAAGCTTCGAGTGTCGATGTGGAAAAAATCCTCCGTCTGACGGGTTGTTCTGCTGTCTGCGGATTTTGCGGGATTCGGATTGTGGGAAGCGCGCCAGGCGGAGGAGGCCGCAGTAATCGGGACGGATTAGGCAGGCCGCCTTGGTCACCGCGCCACCTTTTTCACCACGTATCGCGTGCGTGACTGTTGCGGGATTTGATCGGATCGCCTGGGCCCACGAGTCAGCCACTCGGAAATGACTTCATATAAGGCATCGGGCGGGGGTTTTCGCACAGTGCGTTCCCATTCTTCCCCTTCCTCCTCTGTTTTCTCCACCGCAGCTGCCTCCGTTCTCGGCGTCGTCGCTCCGTTCGAACTCGATCTGCTATCATGGGGAAGGAGAAGATGGTGGCGTTGGAGCGTGCGAAGAAGGCGACGGCGAAGGCGAAGGGGAAGAAGTCCGGCCGGGGTGGATCTTCTTCGAGGGTCGGCTTGCCACCGGGCTGGATCCAGGGCGACTAGATTCGCTCGGTTATCCGCCAGGACGACATCGACGACATGGTCGAGGGGGGATTGATTCCCCACGAATTGGCGCAACTCCCGGGGAACGAGACCGAGCCGCAGCCACGGGAGGGTGAGCGCGTCCTCCTCGCTACTCACGTCGACCGCGGGTTTTCCTTGCCTACCCACCCTTTCTTTCGAGGTTTCTTGAACTTCTTCGGGGCGCAACTCCACCACTTCACCCCGAACACCATCGTGTATCTTGCTGCTTTTGTGTCCATGTGCGAGAGCTTCCTGGGCTGTAGGCCACACTGGGGGCTCTTCAAGCACATATTCACCTGCCGTTCTCAGTCGGTCAAGAAGGCCAACCCGAGTGATGAGAGAACGCAAGTGATTCAGATGTGCGGGGGTCTTGGGATCCAAATGAGGAGTAAGAGTACTTTCCCAGCCATGATCCTTCCCGAATCGGTTCGAGGGTGGCAGTCGACCTAGTTCTACTGCAAGGACCAGCCGACTCCAGGCCAGTCGACTGGACTTCCCCCTTTTCCATGGCCCGAGTGGAGAAGCCCTCTGCTTTGAAAGTGATCCTAGAGGAGAAGGTGCAAGTGAAGGTGCTGGTCGAGCGAGTAGTTCAACTTGTTCGTGATGGGGTAACCGGTATGGATCTGTTGGAGGTTTTCCTCAGGCGACGCATCCAATCACTTCAAGCCCGCGACCATCCGATGTGGATGTATTCGGGCATTGACGACACCACTCGGATCCATCCAGAGGAGGTCGATGATGCTATGCTGGAAGGGTGGTTGAAGAGTACCACTAGCAACAAAGACAACCCCAGGGGATCCCAGAGGATTCCTCCACTCAACAACTCATACGAGACTGACAAGGTATGACTCCACATAGTCGAGTGCTTTCTTGATTTATCAAGTTGTTGTCTGCTGTCACCTGACTGTCTCTTGTCTTGTTTGTTGTCTTCTAGGCCCTGACTGAGATGTACTCGATGCCCAACGGGATCAGGAGCAGGACCTAGAGGGAGAAGCGAGTGGAGGTGAGAGCGGCGAGTGGCGCTCTGACGACGAGGAGGATGAGGACAGCGACGACCTGCATGATGAAGAAGAGGTCGATTCTCCTCCTCGTAGGGAAAAACGATCCAAGCTTTCTCATGATCTAGCAAGTGCCAGCGGCAAGGCGACCGTGCAGACTCGGCAGTCATCGAAGCGCCCTCGAACGTCTTCTCCAGCATCGACTGAAAAGGCGTCGAAGCAACCAAAAGCTACGCTGTCCAAACCGCCAAAGGCCTTGCCGAAGATCAAAGTGGCCATCCCCATTACTTCCGGGTATTAGTTGGACTTGATTTCTTGCTTTAGTATGAATCTGGATTTGAGTCAATTCATTTCATTAGACATGACCGACTGAACTCTGAAATTTATAGTGCCGCTACCTCTGGGACTTCCACTCGCCAGTATGAAGATGAGGACATGGAAGATGCGGTCACCTCCAACCCAGGTATAAACCTCGTGATCTCGTTCTCGATTGTATGGTCGATTAACTTCTGGTGACTCATCTGGATTCGGCTGACTTTTTTGCAGCCCCTCCCAATGTCATTGAGCTTCCGAATGATGATGAGGACGTGCCGCTGAGGCCCAGGAAGAGCAAGAAAAAAACAGCTGGCAGGATATCTCGGTCGGAACCGGCAACAGAACCAACAGTCCAACGGCCCGAAGATGCAAGTAGAGCCTCTGTAACCTTTGTTGTCCCAGTGTCGAGTGATCACCCCGCACCGTCGACTGTACCGGTGTTTTCTTCAGTCATCCAACCTCATGCCTTGGAGCCCCAAGCTGCTGCGTCTGGACCGTCTGTCCCCTTCTTCACCACCTATCATGTTCCGGAAAGTCAGTCGGACGCCGCCGCGGAGGCTATCCGTCAGGCTGGCATAATGATGGAGCGGATGAAGGCGGTGCACGATAATAGTCAGGCTGCTTACGACGCCAGCGTGGCTCTTCGAGCCAATGTCTAGGTAAGTTGACTTCTAACTGAACTTGACTTCCGACTGAACTTGTCTTGCTAGGATATGCTACCTGAATATTTTCCTTCGCACAATCTCTTATTGTCTGCTTCGAATCTGTACACCCAATGGGTGTTTTGTCCTCTTTATTATTTGCACTCTTCCACTCGGTCTGGTCGAATGGGATCTGAACCAGTGGGGGCATGCTAAGTGCACCCACTTGGTGTAGTCCCCGAGACCGCAGTCGACTGCTGGCAGTCAGCTGGAATCTGAGCACTTTTCGTCACTTTTCTTTTATTTTGTGCACTCGATCTAGGCGGGTCAGATGAGTGAAATCCAAACCAGTGGGAGCACGCCAAGTGCACCCACTGGGTGTAGTCCCCGAGACCGCAGTCGACTGCTGGCAGTCGGCTGGGGTCTGAGCACTCTTTTTTTTGGTATTCGGTCTGGGCGGACCAGCCGAATAGAATCCAAACCAGTGGGGGCACGTCAAGTGCACCCACTGGGTGTAGTCCCCGAGACCGCAGTCGACTGCTAGCAGTCGGTTGGGGTCTGAGTAGTCTTGAAGCTTTAATCACCCGGAAGTAAATAATCTTTGATCTCGTCGATTGATATGTCTTTTACTTACTGCAGAAATCTTGCACCCTCATTTCCAAGTTCGTCGAATTTGAGGAGAAGCAGAGGCAACTCAACCTTGACCTGGAGCTGGCCCAACAAAACTTGAAGAAGGCTCAAGATGAAGTTGCCGGTATGGAAGGTAACTGCCTGTCGACTGCTCATGTCAATCGTCCTTTAAATTATCCCTTCGATCTTCTGTTTGATCTAAATGTGTATTTTGCAGAGAAAACGAGGCTGGCCCTAGAGAAAAAGGATATGGATCTTGCAGCTGCACAGAAGGAGGCTCAGGAGAAGACTGCCTTTGCCGACCAGAAATGGCTTCGGTCGGAGCACCAGAGGAAGAGATCAACAAGCTGAAGTCATCTCTCACTGAATCCAATCGAGAGGCGACTCGTCTAAAAAAAGATAAAGTGGCTCTGACCGACCAGCTGGAGAGCATGACTCGCAGGAGGAACGATTTGGAGGCTTACCTGAAAGCTCTTGCCAAGAAACTCTTTCTTATGCTCTAAGGTACCTCTTTTTTACTCGACTGTTTTACTTGTTTGTAAGTTGGATCCGACCAGTCGACTCATTAACTCTTTGACTTTGCAGAATTCTGCCAAAAGTTTGAAGAGGAGACTGGATGGGTCGAGACAGGATTGGACCCTATCCTTTCTCCAGTCGGCGATGAGGCTGCCATGAATATGCTTTGATTGGAATCCCGCGTCGCCAGTGTTACAAGTTACCTTGCCTGTCTGAAGGTGGCAGTTTCCCGCATCGACTCATCGCTCTGGCCAAGGGCAACATTTCAGAATGATCTCGAGTCTCTGATGGCTCGACTCAATGAGGTCCCCGGCCGAGTGCAGGAATGGAAGAAGTCCTCTGCCCGCTGCGGTGCTGACGTGGCTCTGTCACTGGTCAGGGTCCACTTCAGAGAGGCTCGAGAAGAGAAGCTGGTGGCGATCAAGGTTGCCAACACAAAAAGGCACGACTTCCAGTCCTTCATGGAAACTTTCATTGCTGCTGCACTCGGATCGCAGACGGGGTCGACTTGGACGAGTTCATCGAGCCTGCTAGTCCTCCTCCTGTTGAGTGAACCAACTTGAAACTCAAACTTGCTTTAAATTTGCCACGGTATGCCGAGTGGTTATTGTAACCGTTAAACTCTTTTGGGCCTAACGCCCGAGTACTTTTATCTTCATCTTGAGACCTTTGAGATTTTATCTGATCTTGGTTTATCTTCTGCATGTGCTTGCATTTACCTTCGAGTGGAACTTATTCTTCACTCGGAATATTCTTTGAGATGTAACTTTGAAGGAAATATACCAGTCGACCTACACCTCATCGTCCTTGCAGATAGGGATGGAGCGGACATTTTACTTGTGGCGCAACTCTGAGGAGAGGTTCGCAGTCGACCTGCACCTCGTCGTCCTTGCGAATAGGGATGGAGCACACATTGTACTTGTGGCGCAGCTTTGTGGAGAGGATTGCAGTCGACCTGCACCTCGTCATCCTTGCGGATAGGGATGGAGCGGACATTGTACTTGTGGCGCAGCTCTGTGGAAAGGATTGCAGTCGACCTGCACCTCGTCATCCTTGCGGATAGGGATGGAGCGGACATTGTACTTGTGGTGCAGCTCCATGGAGAGGATTTTTCAACTTAGGCGAGTACTAGACTACAACTAAGCCCCCCGAGTGTGAGGCTTGCTCATCACTCGGTAGGATTTTTGAAACTTAGGTGAGTACTGGACTGCAGCTAAGCCCCCGAGTGTGAGGTTTCGGTAGGATTTTTGAAACTTAGGTGAGTAGTGGACTACAACTAAGCCCCCGAGTGTGAGGTTTGCTCATCACTCGGTAGGATTTTTGAAACTTAGGCGAGTACTAGACTGCAGCTAAGCCCCCGAGTGTGAGGTTTGCTCACCACTCGGTAGGATTTTTGAAACTTAGGCGAGTACTGGACTGCAGCTAAGCCCCCGAGTGTGAGGTTTGCTCACCACTCGGTAGGATTTTTGAAACTTAGGCGAGTACTGGACTGCAGCTAAGCCCCCGAGTGTGAGGTTTGCTCATCACTCGGTAGGATTTTTGAAACTTAGGCGAGTACTGGACTGCAGCTAAGCCCCCGAGTGTGAGGTTTCCTCATCACTCGGTAGGATTTTTGAAACATAGGCGAGTACTGAACTACAGCTAAGCCCCTGAGTGAGAGGCTTGCTCATCACTCGGTAGGATTTTTAAAACTTAGGCGAGTACTGGACTGCAGCTAAGCCTCCGAGTGAGAGGCTTGCTCATCACTCGGTAGGATTTTTGAAACTTAGGCAAGTACTGGACTGCAGCTAAGCCCCCGAGTGTGAGGTTTGCTCATCACTCGGTAGGATTTTTGAAACTTAGGCGAGTACTAGACTGCAGCTAAGCCCCCGAGTGAGAGGCTTGCTCATCACTCGGTAGGATTTTTAAAACTTAGGAGAGTACTGGACTGCAGCTAAGCCTCCGAGTGAGAGGCTTGCTCATCACTTGGTAGGATTTTTAAAACTTAGGTGAGTACTGGACTGCAGCTAAGCCTCCGAGTGAGAGGCTTGCTCATCACTCGATAGGATTTTTAAAACTTAGGCGAGTACTCGACTGCATCTAAGCCTCCGAGTGAGAGGCTTGCTCATCACTCGGTAGGATTTTTTAAAAACTTAGGCAAAACGGATTCGCAGCTAAGCCCCTGAGTGAGAGGCTTGTTCATCACTCGGTAGGATTTTTTAAACTTAGGCGAAACGGATTCACAGCTAAGCCACCCACTGGGGGATTTTAGAAACAAGTGTAAACAATCAACAATCATTTTCATAAGATTGTACAAACTCTTGTATTTGATAAACAAATTACAAAGGTGCTTCTTATTACATCTCAACAGACTGAGTGTTTAAGTATGAAAGGGGTGGAGCAGCTCCGCATTCCAAGCGTGCGACTCTTCTTTCTTGTGCTCGATGTCATAGAGGTGGTACGCTCCATTGTGGAGCACTCTGGTCATAATGAAGGGGCCTTCCCAAGAGGGAGCAAGCTTGTGTGGTTTCTGCTGATCTACTCGGAGAACCAAGTCTCCCTCTTGAAATGCTCGACCCCTCACGTTTCTGGCATGGAATCGACGTAGGTCGTGCTTGTTCTGCTTCTTCCTCTGAGAAAAGCTCGACTCGAGGCGCATTATGGAGCAAGTCACTCGGAAGTACAACTTCAGCTCCATAAACCAAGAAAAACGGGGTTCTGCTAGTCGACCGATTGGGAGTTGTCCTCAATCCCCACAATACTGATGGAAGTTCGTCAACCCAGGCTCCTGCTGCGTGTTTGAGGTCACGCATCAGTCGGGGTTTCAATCCTTTGAGAATCAATCCATTTGCTCTTTCAGCTTGTACATTCGACTGGGGATGGGCGACTGAGGCATAGTCGACTCGAGTACCTTGTGAAGCACAGAAAGTTCTGAACTCATCAGAGTCGAAGTTTGATCCGTTGTTGATACGTCTCTAATGTATCTACTTTTCCAAACACTTTTGCCCTTGTTTTGGACTCTAACTTGCATGATTTGAATGGAACTAACCCGGACTGACGCTGTTTTCAGCAGAACTACCATGGTGTTATTTATGTGCAGGAGCAAACGTTCTCGGAATGACCTGAAACTTCACGGAGACACTTTTCAGAAAATAAGAAAAATACCTTCCAAAGATGAAGGCCAGGGGGCCCACCATCTTGCCACGAGGGTGGGGGCGCGCCCCCTACCTCGTGGGCCCCCTGTTGCGTCTCCGACTCCAACTCCACCTCCATATATTGACTTTCGGAGAGAAAAAAATCAGGGAGAAGAAATCATCGCGTTTTACGATATGGAGCCGCCGTCAAGCCCTAAAACCTCTCGGGAGGGCTGATCTGGAGTCCGTTCGGGGCTCCAGAGAGGGGAATCCGTCGCCATCGCCATCGTCATCATCAACCATCCTCCATTACCAATTTCATGATGCTCACTGTCGTGCATGAGTAATTCCATCGTAGGCTTGCTGGACGGTGATGGGTTGGATGGGATCTATCATGTAATCGAGTTAGTTTTGTTAGGGTTCGATCCCTAGTGTCCACTATGTTCTGAGATTGATGTTGCTATGACTTTGCTATGCTTAATGCTTGTCACTAGGGCCCGAGTGCCATGATTTCAGATCCGAACCTATTATGTTTTCATCAATATATGAGTGTTCTTGATCCTATCTTGCAAGTCTATAGTCACCTATTATGTGTTATGATCCGTTAACCCCGAAGTGACAATAACCGGGATACTTACCGGTGATGACCGTAGTTTGAGGAGTTCATGTATTCACCATGTGTTAATGCTTTGTTTCGGTTCTCTATTAAAAGGAGGCCTTAATATCCCTTAGTTTCCGTAAGGACCCCGCTGCCACGGGAGGGTAGGACAAAAGATGTCAAGCAAGTTCTTTTCCATAAGCACGTATGACTATATTCGGAATACATGCCTATAGTATATCAATGAACTGGAGCTAGTTCTGTGTCACCCTAGGTTATGACTATTACATGATGAACCGCATCCGGCATAATTCTCCATCACCGATCCATTGCCTACGAGCTTTCCATATATTGTTCTTCTCTTATTTACTTTTCCGTTTCTATTGCTATCATCACTACAAAACACCAAAAACATTACTTTTACTACTGTTACCTTTTGCTACCGTTATCACCACTATCATATTACTTTGCTACTAAACACTTTGCTGTAGATATTAAGTTTCCAGGTGTGGTTGAATTGACAACTCAGCTGCTAATACTTGAGAATATTCTTTGGCTCCCCTTGTGTCGAATCAATAAATTTGGGTTGAATACTCTACCCTCGAAAACTGTTGCGATCCCCTATACTTGTGGGTTATCAAGACTATTTTCTGGCGCCGTTGCTGGGGAGCATAGCTCTATTCTTTGAGTCACTTGGGATATATATCTGCTTATCATTATGAAGAACTTGAGAGATCCAAAAACCAAGATCTATCCCTCAACTACGAGGGAAGGTAAGGAACTGCCATCTAGCTCTGCACTTGATTCACCTTCTATTTTAAGTAAGCTTGCGACACCTACACCTGCTTCTGCTATTCGTTCTGATATGTCGCATGTTAATGATGATGCCACTTCTGCTATGCATGATACTTATGATGAAACTACCTCTATGCCTGATACTACTGTGCCACTTAGTGCTTTTCTTGATGAACAACTTGCTAGGGCTAGAGAAATTGAAAATATTGAATCTGATGATACTGATGAAAGTGATGATGAAGAACCACTTGCTATTCCTAAGGGTTATGTATTTGATCAAGATGCTTCTTTAGCCATTTTAGCTTGTAGAAATAGAATTGAACTTAAAAAATTATTAGCTAAATGGAGTAAGCAATCCCTAAATGATAGAATGAAACCTGAACCTGCTTTGGCTACTTCACATATCTTTGTTACTGATAAGGATTATGAATTCTCTGTTGATCCTGATATAATTACTTTGGTTGAATCTGATCATTTTCATGGTTATGAATCTGAAACTGTTGTGGCACATCTTACTAAATTAAATGAAATAGCTACCCTGTTCACTAAAGATGAGAGAACTCGCTACTTTTACATCCTTAAAATATTTCCGTTCTCATTAAAGGGTGATGCTAAGATATGGTTTAATTCTCTTGATCCTGGTTGTGTGCGTAGTCCCCAAGATATGATTTATTACATCTATGCTAAATATTTCCCTGCTCATAAGAAACAAGCTGCTTTAAGGGATATATATAATTTTGTGCAAATTGAAGGAGAGAGTCTCCCACAAGCTTGGGGGAGGCTTCTCCAATTACTTAATGCTTTGTCTGATCATCCTCTTAAGAGAAATGAAATACTTGATATCTTTTATAATGGACTAACCGATGCCTCCAGAGATTACCTGGATAGTCGTGTTGGTTCTGTTTTCAGGGAAAGAACACCGGATGAAGCTGAAATTCTATTGAATAATATGTTGACAAATGAAAATAATTGGACACCTCCGGAGCCAATTCCTGAGCCTATTCCTAAACCAACTCCGAAGAAGAGGGGTATTGTATTTCTCAGTCCTGAAGATATGCAAGAGGCAAATAAATCTATGAAAGAAAAATGTATTAAAGCTGAAGATGTTAAGAATTTACCTCCTATTGAAGAAATACAGGGTCTTAATTTACCGCATGTTGAAGAAACCTATAATCTTAATCCATTACCTATTGAAGAAACTCATGGTCTTGATAACCCGACACAGGAAGTAAAGGTAAATTCTCTCTATAGATATGATAAAGTTGTAATCTCATTTACTAAATTTGCTAGCCCATGGTTAGATGAGATTGATAAATTTATGGCTAAGCAAGAAGACTTTAATGCTTATTTTGGTAGACAACTGAAATACAATTCAAATATGCTTGGACACTTGGGTGATTATATGGCTAATGTTAAAGGTGAACTTAAACTTATTAGTAAACATGCTTCTATGGTTACCACTCAAGTAGAACAAGTACTTAAAGCTCAGAATGATTTTCTCAATGAATTGAATAGTAAAAATAATGATAAAGTTGTTAGAGTGGCTACTAGAACTGGTAGAATGACTCAGGAACCTTTGTATCCTGAAGGCCACCCTAAGAGAATTGAGCAAGATTCTCAGAGAAATAATATAGATGCACCTAGTTCTTCCAAAAAGAAGAAAAAGAAAAATGATAGGACTTTGCATGCTTCTAGTGATCCTATTGTTGAAACACGTGAGAATCCAAATGATATTTCTATTTCTGATGCTGAAACACAACCTGGTAATGAACCTGAAACTAATGATAATATTAATAATAATGTTCATAATGATGCTCAACCTAGTAATGACAATGATATAGAAATTGAACCTACTGTTGATCTTGATAACCCACAATGAAAGAATCAACGTTATGATAAGAAATATTTTATTGCTAGGAAACATGGTAAAGAAAGAGAGCCTTGGGTTCAGAAACCCATGCCTTTTCCTCCCAAACCATCCAAGAAAAGGATGATGAGGATTTTGAGCGCTTTGCTGAAATGATTAGACCTATCTTTTTTGTATGCGATTAACTGATATGCTCAAAACAAATCCTTATTCTATGTACATGAAAGATATTATTAAAAATAAAAGAAAGATACCGGAAGCTGAAATTTCCACCATGCTTGCTAATTATACTTTTAAGGGTGGAATACCAAAGAAACTTGGAGATCCAGGAGTGCCCACTATACCATGCTCTATTAAAAGAAACTATGTTAAAACTGCTTTATGTGATCTTGGAGCCGGTGTTAGTGTTATGCCTGTCTCTTTATATCATAGACTTGATTTGAATAAGTTGACACCTACTGAAATATCTTTGGAAATGGCTGATAAATCAACTGCTATACCTGTCGGTATTTGTGAGGATGTGCCTGTTGTAGTTGCAAATGTTACTATTTTAACGGACTTTGTTATTCTTGATATTCCCGAGGACGATAGTATGTCTATTATTCTTGGAAGACCCTTTTTGAATACTACAGGGGCTGTTATTGATTGCACTAAAGGCAATGTCACTTTTCATGTTAATTGTAATGAGCATACGGTACACTTTCCGAAGAAACAACCTCAAGTTCATAGTATCAACTCTATTGGAAAAATTCCATTGATTATATTTGGAGGTTTTGAATTTCCTCTTCCTACTGTCAAGAAGAAATATGATATTCTTATTATTGGGGATGTGCATATCCCCATTGAGGTAACATAGTGTTGTTCGAAATTTCTCCGGTTCCATGTTATTCGGAATGAGTTCGTTAACAAGACTTGATCAACCTTGTTAGTGGATTCCTTTTGATGATCATGAGATGGATGAAACTAGAAGGCACAACCTTCTGTACCCCACTTCTACTTTCTGTTATTTATATTAAATAAAATAAAAATAAATATTTTTCTGTCTATTATCTGATTATCCGTGTAATATAAAAATACCTCGAAAATAAAAGTTCTCCAAATGCCCCGAAAATTAAATATGATTTTTTCTAGAATATTTGAGGATTTATGGAACAAAGAACACACCAAGGGGGCCAACCACCTTGCCACGAGGGTGGAGGGCGCGCCTGCCCCCCTAGGGCACCCCCTGCCTCATGGGCCCACGGTGGCGCTCCTCCACTTATTCCTGCACCCAGACACTTCATCTTCCTCCTCCAAACACGAAAAACCAGCTCAAACCCGAGTCCAAGCTCGTTTTGCTGCCATTTTCGATCTCCTTGCTCAAAGCACCTCTCACAAAACTGCTTGGGGAGATTGTTCCTTGGTATGTGACTCCTCCATTGGTCCAATTAGTTTTTGTTCTAGTGCTTTATTCATTGCAAATTTTTGCTGCTTACATGACCTTGTTCTTGAGCTTGCATGTCAAATTTATATGATCAAAAGTAGTTTTGATGCATGATAAAGGCCCTAGGCACTTGTAGGTGTAGTTGCTATCAATATTATTGAGTTTGATTTACTTTTATTTTGAAGTTACTAAGAGCATAATTGGTTTGCTACCAATATTTGGCTTGCCAGATGTTGGCACTGCCAACTATTGGCAATACCGAGACTTACCAACTATTGGCAACTTCATGTGAGAGAAGCAAAACAACTCGTAGCCAACCAAGTAGTTGCCAATATTTGGCACAATGACAAACATTGGCATGCCAATTTTTGGCAGCAAACCAATTATGCTCTAAAAATTTTCAGAATTTTTCAGAGGAAGAAAAATGCTTAGGAAAATGTTCCAAGGTGGTTCTTCAAAGAAGCAAGGACCCAGGCTTGCAATGCGTGATGCTGACGAAGAGCCACCAAGAGACGCTCCAGTGCGTCCTTGTGAGTGGCCTTCTGAAAATTTTATGGATCAAGCGGGAATAAAAGAAGAATTCAACACATATTTGCGTAACGCTTATCTCGTGAGCTTTGAGGAAGAGAAGTGCAGTCAGTATCATGAGCTCACTAGTTCCTTTGTGAGGAGGTTTGAATTTTCCACTTCACGTAATTCTCCAACTGTCCTGTTTGGTCTTTATGATAAATCTTATACCATGGACTTAGAGGATTTTACCGCTGCATGCAAACTTCCACAATGGGGTAGTATAAGGGATCCTCGCAAATCTGAATTTAGAGATTTTCTTGCTGATATAACTGTGGAAGAATCTAGAGATATTACACAAGGTACCATAGGGAGCATTCACTTTCCTGTTATACATTATTTTGCTCTCTTTATAGG
This sequence comes from Triticum urartu, assembly GCF_003073215.2. Taxonomy (NCBI): domain Eukaryota; kingdom Viridiplantae; phylum Streptophyta; class Magnoliopsida; order Poales; family Poaceae; genus Triticum; species Triticum urartu. The sequence continues at coordinate 444,739,403 of NC_053022.1, read as the reverse complement.
TAGATGCATAAATGGTAAAGATGAGGCATGTCACGTGTGTGTCCCTGACCTCAGTATTCTTAGGAGTGTTGTGTTAGGAAACAAATCATATAATTTGGGAGCCATTGTTGCATGTAGGTTGCGTCTTAATAGACGTAATGGAGATTTCTTTGGTGGAATTTATGCAACCCGTGTAGCTAATTTTCTTGGTATAGATGTGCGCGAAGATGATATTGAATTACCTCCTGCCTATCTAGATTTTAATGCTATGGTTCACCACCAGTTTGTCGAGAGGAATGAATCACCTCTCCAGTAACGACTAATCTTTGACAGACGCCGTGCTGTCCGTATTACTCTCCCTGCTCCTGCTTTCTTTGATTATCAGACAAGAGGAGGATGAAAGTGCGTTATATCGACTAGAGGGGGGGTGAATAGGCGATTTTTATGAAAGTCTTCAAAACGTGGAAGTTATGAAGACAAACGATAGAAATATACCTATTACCCTGCAGCGGAAGGTAGACTACACTAGGCAAGCCATAGTCAAGTATTCAGTAGAGTGAAAGCACAATGACTAATAGCAGCAATGTAGTAAGGATCAGGTAGGAAGATATCGTGAAGCCACACAGAACACGCAGTCACTCAGTGAAGACAAAAGATAGTGCGAACATACAATGACTTCACAAGGAGTAACAGTAAGTAAAGGGAAGGGAAGATGAAACCAGTGACTCGCTGAAGACAATGATTTGTTGGACCAGTTCCAGTTGCTGTGACAACTGTACGTCTGGTTAGGGCGGCTAGGTATTTAAACCTTAGGACACACAGTCCCGGACACCCAGTCCTGAACACGCAGCTCAGGACACCCAGTCCTCACCGTATTCCCCTTGAGCTAAGGTCACACAGACCTTGCCCAATCACTCTAGTAAGTCTTCAAGGTAGACTCCCAAACCTTCACAGACTTCGTTCACCGGCAATCCACAATGTCTCTTGGATGCTCAGAACGCGATGCCTAACCGGCTGGAGGATGCACAGTCCTCAAGTGTAATAAGTCTTCAGATCACACAGACAAGAAGACTTAAGTGATGCCTAATTCTCTTTGGCTCTGGGTGGTTAGGGCTTTATCCTCGCAAGGAATTCTCTCTCAAAGGCTTCGAGGTGGGTTGCTCTAAAACGACAAAAGCCGTACTCTGAATCTGAGAAGCCAACCATTTATGGTTGTAGGGGGTGGGCTATTTATAGCCACTTGGCAACCCGACCTGATTTGTCCGAAATGACCCTGGGTCACTAAGGAACTGACACGTGTTCCAACGGTCAGATTTCAAACTCACACGGCAACTTTACTTGGACTTCAAGCAAAGCTGACTTGCCCGACTCTGGACAAGATTCGCTCTCAAAGTCTTCACTCGAAGACATAGGTTTTGTTTAAGCATCACTTCAGTCATTCTGACTGGTTCTCTTGGACCCCACTTAACAGTACGGTGGTTCCTATGACTTAACACAGAAGAAAGAGAACTACGAAAGATCTAAGTCTTCGAGCTCCATAGGCTTCATGTGGTGTCTTCTCTTGTCATAGTCTTCAATGTGAATATCTTCATATACCACTTTTGACTTCAATGTCTTCATACATTTTTAGGGGTCATCTCTGGTAGGAAAACCGAATCAATGAGGGAATTCTACCTGTGTTATCCTGCAATTCTCACAAACACATTAGTTCCTCAACTAGGTTTGTCGTCAATACTCCAAAACCAACTAGGGGTGGCACTAGATGCACTTACAGAGGATATATTATTACCAGAGATGAGGCAGATGAGTACGAGAGGAGAGAGGAGGCTGCTCGTCGCCACGCTGCAGCTCAGCAGGCGATAGGTGCTGCATCACAGTATGACCCTAACAACTATTATTATGGATATCCGCCAGGCCAGCCAAGGCCATAGACCAACTTAGGCCAAAAGCCTAAGCTTGGGGGAGTACGTATTTCTCACCGACATTACATTTATGCTCACACACTCATTGCTAGATGTCGGTGCTCATACTTTTTCATTGTATCATCCATGCTAGTTTATTTTTCTTTTTATGCTTTCTTCTTGTGTGCTTGATAAACCTTAAGAAAACCAAAAAAATTAGTTGTAGCTTTTAATTAGTTTACTTTCCATGCTTGTAGTAGTAATTAAAAAGAAACCCAAAAAGATCTCTTGTTCTTCTTTTGCTTGTTGGGAGCTTTCCCGTGTAAATAGTTTTATTTCTTTTCTTTTCTTTGGGGGTCGATAGGAGAAGACCATAATTAAATTGTTAAAGTGGCTCTTATATGCATTATTATTGATCTGACAAAAGAGCCCATATTGCCTTGTCTTCTCCTGTTTATTGAATGCTTGCAGATTCCAGCTTAGTCCAATGCACGTGCACTATTATTATTATTCACATCGTTCGGTCATGCAAGAGAAAGGCAATTATGACGATATATGATGGACTGACTGAGATGAGAAAAGCTGGTATGAACTCGACCTCTTTTGTTTTTGTAAATATGATTAGTTCATCATTCCTGATTCAGCCTATTATGAATAAACATGTTTGCAATGATAACTAGAGATCATAGTTTCTTGTGCCATGCTTGATTAGCTATGAGTTATAATGGTTTACCTTGCGTTCCAACATGCTATTAAAATGGTTATGATGTGGTATGATAGGGTGGTATCCTCCTCTGAATGATTTAAGTGACTTGACTTGGCACATGTTCACGCATGTAGTTGAAACAAAATCAACATAGCCTTCACGATAGTTATGTTCATGGTGGATTATATCCTACTCATGCTTGCATTCAGTGTTGATTAATTTTAATGCATGTTCATGACTGTTGTCGCTCTCTAGCTGGCCGCTTCCCAGTCTTTTGCTAGCATTCACCTGTACTAAGCGGGAATACTGCTTGCACTACAAAAAATACACTTCCGTGATGATACGTGTTTGTCACAGTAGGTCGCTTTTTTTGTCATGCATGTACATCCATGACAAATTTATGACAGAATCAAGATAGTCATACCTGTGCTGTCATAGAAGTGTTCCATGACATTACCAAAATTATCATCACGGAAGTGTCCACTTCCATGACGATAAATCACGCGTCACAGAAGTGCTTTCGTCAAGGGTGACCGACACGTGGAATCCACCGTAACGGAACGCCGTTAAGCTATCGGGTCGGGTTTTGGATCCGATAACCCGTTAACAGCCCCGACCAACTTTTCCACGTGTAAAATCATCATTGGCTGGAGGAAACACGTGTCGGCTCATCGTTGGGACAGATGTCAACCACTCATTGGTCGGAAGGCACCTATGATACGTCGACACGTGGCACGGCCCAACAGAGGCCCATTCCTGTGAAAAGGCCGGCGCGTTTGACTTGGTCAAAAGCTGGCAGGCCGGCCCATGGAAAGCCTGTTAACGGCCTGTTCGAATATAGCCCATTTACAGCCTGCTAACCCAAGGCCCATTACGCCCTATCCGAATTAGGCCCAGTAGCGTCATCTGGGCCATCCAATATGATTCCAGCCCGTTTTCACTTCTGGCCCATGTATGGCCCATGACGTCTTTCGGCCCATATGAGGCCCTATGTAACTCTTTGCCTACTAATGGCCCGTGGTGAAATCGGCCCATAATGAACAGTGTATCACTTTACACCCATTAACGGCCCGTGGTGAAACTGTCCCGTAATGAACAGTGTATCACTTTATACCCGTTAACGGCCGGTTATTCCGTTGGGCCGTTTCCAGCCCATGTTATCTTTCGGCCTTCTCAGAGCCCATTTATTCTTGGACTCATTTCCAGCATTCGTTTACTTACGGCCCGTTACTGTCATTTTCTGCTTGTGGGCCAAATTTAGCCCGTGGTTACAGTCGGCCCGTTTGTGGTCTGTTAATACGTTGGGCCGTTTTCATAGCGTCATCAAATACGGCCTATTAACGATGGCCCGTTATGGTCGGCCCATGAACGGACGATTCCAACTCTAGCCCATTTACGGCCATAATGCGGCATGTTATTGGCCCATGTTTGGCCATCGATCATACTGCCCGTATAAGGCCCATTGATGATACGGCCCGTAGAAGGCCCATTGTTTCTATGGCCCGTAGATGGCCCACTGTTTCTACGGCCCGTAGGAGGCCCAGTGTCACTACAGTACATATTAGCGCATGGTTATTGTGGCCTAGTTTTAAAAAATAGGTTATTGCAGCCACTAGCAAACCGTGGAAAAAGAACTACAATGACTAGAAGCGAACAAATAAACAAGACAACAAGGAAATAAATAAGCAAGCAACTTACGCTAGGCTATCACGGCTATCACACATATTACATCCACTGGGCATCAAAGTTCGCCACCAGTGCAAATAAACGCGCCGACAAAAGAATATATAAAACTGAGAGCACTTCGGAAGGCACTGGGCCTAGCCAGGTCGCCCCCCCAAACAGCTGAAGAAGCTGAGTAGACCTCAGTTGTGCCAACGATAGATGCATCAACACTAGATTTAAGGCATGATGGTGCGCACGGCAGTCCTCTGACATCTTCATTGCATCTTTGACTTCAAGTCGGAGCTGAGCTGAAGCAAGCCTTTCCTCTTTAAGTCCAGACTGAAGAAGTCGAACTGATTGAGGCAGCGACTGCACAGAGGTTGTCTCACACCTGCTGGTGAGTAGCTTCAACTCACTGTCTTCATCAAGACAAGACCTTGGGGTCATCTCGCTGTCCTCAAGATGGTTTGGCTCACTATCTTCCCTAAAGTTCTGCCTGGCGTAAGAGATACGAGTCTGAAAGAGAAACAAGGAGACACGTAACAGGTTTCACAATTATATAAGCAAATAAATGGATCTGTTCTGCATAAGGAACATGTTTTTACAACTACAATTTTAAACTGGTAGTTGTTGCAAACATCCAATCAGATGTAAACAGCAAAGCAAACAACGGTGGAGGAAATGATGCCTATCCAAATCTATACTAGAACAAAGTTTGAAGGCTTGAGAAGGATGAACTTACATTACATGTTAACACGGGCTGGACAAAGCCCTTCTCCATGTTGATGGAAGGATAATTCAATAAATTCCCCAAAGAAAATTCTTTATAAGCGTTGCCATTATTCTACATTTTGCAAAGAGTAAATATAGATCAAATAATATTGGAAGAAACAGAGGATAATGAAGCTCAGGTGCAGACTGATGATACATAATCAAATAGCAATTAATTAAGTACAGCGTTACAAGGCAAAAGGGAGAGAGGTACTGACAAGAGCAATGCAGAGCCCATTATTGTTTTGAGATCGTATGATCCTTCGAGCAAGGAGATTCATCTGAAATTAGTTTTCATACAAGAGAGAAGGTAAGGCACAAGCAGAAATTTAGGAGTTCAAATTTTGAATTGATATCATAGACAGTACCTGACGCTGGGATCCCAGCAGTTCTAATAGGGGTTTGGCCACTGGAGTAGGGGTAAAGTGTGGTACAGTTGGGCCTGTGTTTTCTGTGGCTGCTGATCTATCCGATTTAGCAAGTATCACTACCTTTTCCAAATACCTAGTTTGTACTCCTTGACGACCTGCACTCACCCTCTTCCTTTTGGACACCTATTATGAAAGAACAACATTTGACAGAAAAACGTAGTGTGACGACACATGGAATAGGTACAGAAAATGGATAGGTATGGCATATACTCATATATGATGCTTAAACTAAGCAGATTGTGTAACAAAGTAGAAGTAATGCAAGAGGTCAGAAGCAAAATATGTGCGACCAATACAACTTTGCAAAGTTAGAGCAAGCACCTTGATGGGTGAATAAGATAGGCCATCCTCCACCATGCCAAGTTTGTTAGGCAGTGGATCATTCCGCAATATTCCTCTCGTGCGCCCATTCTCATATTCATTTTGATAATGTTCAATATCTGACATGCATGAAAACATAAAAACAAGTGAGATTTTCTTTGTAATGCAGAAGTGATTCTAATCCAATACTGCCTCCCTATAAACCCCTTTGTGCTATCTCTGCAATTCTTTTAAAAGATGCCATGCATGTTGTAATTTGTTGTGTGCATTAATATAAAGTGGCCTACTACTCAAAATATGATAGCTCCAGAAGTGATGACACTTCGCAGATGATAGCTTCAACATATAGTAAAGAAGAACAAGTCGACCTGACCTGACAGATTCAAAATATACTAAGGGAGAACAACTCGACCTGACCAGTCGACCGCAAAGAAGAGTATCATCTTAAAGAAGAGCAGAAGAGCAAGCAGATTAAAGATATTACAAGTCTTTTAATACAATGTCAGTTGGCCACCCATGATGAACTAGAGCGCACAGAGAAATACTATTCTTTCCGGTCTCTCCATATGTGGCTCACATGCATTTTGAAACTAAAGTAGGAACATTTAGCTAACCAATTAAACATATCTCAATTTTACTAATATCAGCAATAATATCAGATATGAATTTGTACAACTAAGCTTGTTTAGCTCGATGGGTGGAGCAGTGCTATTACGACATGAACCACGTAGGCTGATTGTGGTCATCATAAAATGGGGAAAACATAAGCATGATGATTACAGTGTTGACCGTGGCAGTGGGATGGCAGATCTGAAGCTGCAAACCGTGCAAAGGGTAGTTAGCAACCGATGTTTGCTTTGAAATAACAACTAAGATTTGGTATGGACAAGAAAGAATGGTCAACAAGTGACAAAGAAATGCAATTATGCTGTCTCTCTATATGTCACGACATGCATTTGGAAACTCAAGTGGGACCTTTAGCTAACCAACTAAATGTGTCGGTTAACTAATATCAGTATCATATCACAATCATATTTGAACAACTAAGCTTTTGAATTCTGAGTGTTGTGTTGTTTAGCTTGAAGGGTGGAGTAATGCTAGTATGATAGAAAGCACCTACGCAGATCATAGTAGAGTAGATAAAAGGGGAAAACCCTAAGCATCAAGAGAAAAATCAGGAAAGTGGAACTAGCTGGACCAGTGGGTGGCGCACATGCTTTTCGAAACGAATATAGGAACATTAGGTGACCAATTAAACGTTCTCTGTTTTAGTGATATGAGCATCATATCAGATTCGTATTTCAACACGTAAGCTTTGGGTTGAGGTCTTGAGGAGCAGTGCTAGCACGACATGAAGCACCTACGATGATGGTAGTGAATATAAAGGGGGGAAACCATAAGCTTTACGAGTATAGTGCCCATGCCATGGCGGATCTGAAGGTGCAAACGGACAAAGCTACTTCGCAACCAATGTTTGCTTTCAACTAGCCACTACGATTTGGTACGGACAAGAAAAGTACAGTAAACAAATTACGATCTATTTTCCGGGTGAGATCAATAACTTAAGCACATATGGAAGAGTACCACCTCTCTTGTGACGCCGTGTAGGCCTATGCTGATACGTTGAGGGTGTTGCGGGTGCAATGGCTGTCGGCGGCGGGGAAGAAAAGTTTAGACGGCAGACAGCCGGGTCGGGGGATATATCCTGTTGCCGTGGACGAGGCGGTCGTAGGAGCGGCAATGGCAAGGTGGACGACGGCGTCGATGAAGCGAGAGGAGGCGATGAAAGGATGCTGGTCCAGAGCCGTGGATGAGAGACGTCCATCTCTTGCAGTTGACAACGGGGTAGGGGTAGCCCTCCGGCAAGGTGGAGGATGGGGTGGCGGACGGAGGAGGCTGGCCGCAGTGCGGAGGTTGTCATGCCGCCGACGGTGTATGAATGGGGAAATGGAGGGGGGATCTCAAACTTTGGGACGCGCTTCTCTGAAATGGGGGAAAGTTATGAACTTATCCCCCGTTTAAAATTTCGGACATCGCGTCGGTTGGGGATAGGACGGTAATCTCGCATCTCCCAAATATTTGCCGGTAACTATTTCGGGCGAGGAGATGGTGTTTTGCCGCCCACGGTTGGCGCCCACGGTGTATGAACGGGGCTGACAGGTAGGGCGGTTGTGTCACGTCTGATGGAAGTTACACATCTGCCCCTATTTAAAATATAAGCCTACATCGATTTCAGACGAGGAGAGTTTGTTTTGCCGCCCACCGTGTATGAATGGGGAAATGGAGGAAGAGACACATGTCTTTCGGACGATCTTGAATCAAATGTGTTTTCTCGCCCACGTTTGGCGCCCACCGTGTCTGAATGGGCTCAGAGGCCGTCGTGTCACGTCTGATTGAAGTTACTGCTCTACCCCTATCGACAGCAGTGTAAATCCTGTCGATAAGGATGTCAAGTGTCAGGGGTAGACAGTAATTTCCATCTCGCAAACACTTACTTCGAGCAGCCCACAAATTATAGTGGTGTTTAGCCGCTTCGTTCAAAACTTGGGAGAATTAGCATTCACGTTTGCCCTAGGACCTGGCAAACTAAATTCAAATCCAATTTGTATTCGACTACGAATATCCACAGATAATTATACGTTTTGTTATTTATTTCTTCAAAACCACAACAAAGATTTATTCCAGCTTTATATATGATTATGATTTAGAAATACCGTGATCTTCGAATTTAGTAGGTTGGATACACTCTGAGTCAAACAGTTACTTCATCCAATACAATATGCTCACACGACAAACAGTTCACCTTATGTCAATCATACAAGTTCTGAGGATTACCTCGCCTAAAAAATTCGGATCATTACAACACATGGACAACATAGGGGGTCTTGCAACATAATCCATTCAGAGACATGACACAACATGCAAGTACAATAATCTAATGAAAATTTTAAACTGGTATCTAAAGAAGAACCGGGATTATCTTGGGCTTCAGATAGCAAAAACAGCAGGACCTCCTCTGTCTTCAAATGCAACATTCTTACTTCCTCCAATTCTTGGGTTGCTTGCTTAATGCGTGCCGCTAATTCTGTAATTTCCAGCCTCAAGATAAATATTACCTCATTCATGGCAGCCACACCATCTCTTTCTGCCTCTAGTAGAGCCTCAAGCACTATAATATCTGTGCTCAGACTGCTCTCCAGCGGTGTTGCCTCTGAACTGCTACCATCTGGTAACATGGATGGCGCACTGCTTCCACAAATAGATTCTGAGGTTGTACATTGTGTCCTAGTGTGAACGGCATCCTGAAAGGTTTCCGCTGGACATCAGTAAGAGATAGTTATCGTATGATCCAGGCAGTAAGCTTACATGGTAAACGACGGACGAATTATTGCCGAGCATGGCAAACTATATTTAAATGGTTCGAAGCAGCATCAGCCGAAAAGAAATTAAAATGGTAAGATGAAACTAGGGATGTAAGTGGCAAATAAACGAAATCCGCCAGTCCCATCTAGTTAGTTTTTGCTACCTCCCTAGTTCATTTTCCTCAAAAAAAAACCAAAAACTCTTTTGAACTATCATACCACTAGTGGACTTTAATCGGGATTAAGCCGGACCCAGTTGACATCCCTAGTTGAAAGGGTGTACAACCGCTATATTTAAGTTGTCAAGGCATCTAAGCAGTTGAAATAATCTGAGAAAGCACTTAACAGTGTGGCCTCATATAAACTACGAAGACAGTCTTGTGATGAAGTTGAGAGGAAAAGTTAAGGACTCAAATGAAATAGGCATGCATTTCTTTACGATAGTACAGCAGGCACTGCTGACATATTGGCCAACTCAGGTATAGCATAACAACAAATAAGCATTCGAATCAAGCAATACAACAAAGCAGACAACTGAACTATTTTTAATTCGGTAGGATTACACGTTGAGGGCACAAGCCAAGAAAGCATCCCACTCGCATTACATTTCACATGTACTAAAACACACTGGCTTACCATATGTTGTTGTGAAGCCTAGCTGCTGTTGCAATGTTCTTTGAAGATATCGTCAGCATCCCGTGGTTGCAAATCTAGTTGTTGTAGTTTATTCTGCACCATCTATTTAGGTAAAATTAATTTTAATCACATGCACTGGTTCGAATTGATCATCAATGGTTCATCTATACTAATGAAAGAATGGTGTGTGCATACACGACAATACTCCCTCCGATTCTTTTTACTTTGCGTATAACTTTTTCTCAGTTTTCTCGTATTAGTCTGCGCGTTGCCGATTCCTAGCGCTGGTTTCCTTTTGTGCCCCGCCCCATCCACCTCTGCCCTAATTAATTGGCAAATTAGTCTAGAAAAATTAAACCAATGCCCTCCTTGGTTTGCGGGTCAAGAGTTATGGGCAGAGTAAATAGAATCGGAGGGAGTATATCTGCTTCCCTCTATTTTTATGCTTGTTCGAGGTGCCAGCCCCAAAAGAACAAATATTTTGCTTGATGGGGTTGGCAGCTCCATAATTAATAGAAGCATCAAATTAGTCATGCAACTTGGGAAGATCAAGAACACACAAACAAGTAATGAACAGAGGCTCGGAGCAGTGATGTAATAGCTAGCATTAGAAAATGTAGGGTAAAACGAACAAAAAGCAGCGGAACCACATGCTAGTTTGCTGATGTGTAATTAAGCATAGAGAACATTAAGCAGTCTGAGGAACCAACAGGTGGCATCAGAACAAAACTAAAGCATATTAACTATATGTGCACTGGTATGTAATTTAGCACATGTAACATGTTCACTGCCAGAAGTATGGCCCTACAGGTGCAAGCAGAATAACGTGTCTCATGAAAAACTGAATGATGCCCTGAAGAAATTCAAAGGTGCGGTGCTTATGCTAGGAAAGTGAACGTAGGCGCCGGGCATTGGATAATAGTACCTGATTCTCGGCGGTGTATGGGTATCGTTGTCATACTTGATAGCTAAGGATCGTCGATGGTGCTCGTGTTGCGGTTGAGTTTGGGTCGGCTGTCGCCGTCGCTGAAGCGGCTCCGGTGCTACAGTTCCGGCGCCTGTCGACATACAAGAAAGCTCATCCGTGGTAAGTGAACATTTGCACGATAAATAGAAAAACCAAAGGAGTACAAATCGAAATAACCTGATGAGGCTGCGGCGTCAGTAAAGCAGGGCCGGTGGAGTTTAATATGGCGTCCGTGGAGCGGGTCCGGTGCAGTGGACGAAGGCTTCGAAGGGCGCGTTGTACAGTGCTTTCGGTGAGGCGGATCTGTTGCGGCGGACGAGGGCTTGTATGAAGGGCCAACGAAGGGGCAGACGAGGGAGTCAGTGAAGGGCCTACGCTGTGGTGGACGAGGGCGCCGGTTAAGCAGATCCGCTGCGGTGGACCATGATGGCGGTCAAGGAGATCTGGAGCGGTGGACAAGCTAGTCGGTGAAGCGGCTCCGGTGAAGTGGTGAGTTGGCAGTTGGGGGTTCCAAGGTGTGGAAGGTAGATCCGGCGGGGTGTGAGGTCCACCGCTGCGGCGGAGGACTAGATTCGGCGGCTTGTCGTGGTTGGCGGGTCGGGGAGGGGAAGGGGAGGGGCTCTGGGGAAGAATGTTGGGGGCAAAGAGGGGAAAACAATGGAGTTACCAAAGCAGCCCTTTTCCGTTCATGTGGCAGGGGTAAAACAGGAATATCGCAGGGCTAAACTTTCGGGCGCGTGATATTTCGATGTGAGCGGGAAGTTTGAAAGCTTTTGGCGCCTAAAATTATAAGTATTCTGCTCTCGTACGGCCGACTATGATATCATGGCCGACAATTTGTTTGTTTTGCACGCAAAAAAATGTGCAAGTTCTGAAAATCAATGTCTCCAACTCGAAACTTAGATTGTCCATTCAATTCAAATATGGATCATTGAGCTACTACAAGAAAATACCATCATACGGTCCAATTCAAATGAAATTCCAAATGTGTTTATCCTAAATATGATGACAAAAGCAAAAATGTGTATGTGTATGAATAAAGTGGATGATTATAAAGTTTGAACATGCCCGTGTGTGTATATCTCTAGGTTTGATATATGAATTTGAAATCACGAAATCCCGGCTTAAAAATGTACCTCCGTTTAAATGAATTATAAAAGCTAATGATGGAGTCGAATTCCAAAATTCCAATCTTAGGTTTGTAATTCTGGTACATCAAGGTATATCACGCATGTTCAAAAGTATCGTTATCTCATAGTACAAACTGTGAAACAAATTGATCAACCATGAGTTCACAATATCTCAATTACGCTAAAGTCCCTCAAATATAGACACCTCACTCTTTATCTGAAGTCAACCCCCCACCCCACACACACACACACACACAGAGAAGTTGTTCTCTCCCCCAAACACCAACACACGAGCACATTAACACCCCTCTCTCTTGTAAAGTCCGGACCCCAACATAGGTCTCTATCACTTTGTCTCTCGGGCATGCACACATCTCTTCCCTCACTCTCTAGGTCTCCCGCTATCTCTCTTACCCAAGCACATGCACTATGTAGAGTGTATATTTCCCATACACACAAAACGTCGCCCCCAAACGTCTATCTCCCTAGTTATGTGGTTCTCGCGCACTCACCTCACACACCACCCCCACTGCAAACAAGCACACTTTGTCTCCTTGTGCACCACTCTCCTCTTTCTATCTCTCCCACATGCGGACCCGCCCCAGTTCCTTCCCTTTATACATATATGTCGTGACTCTTTGCATAGCTCCCTAATGTATAATCATTCTCGATTTCGCACATTGTTCTCTACACCATCTATTCTAGCTCTCCCATGAAGTCCCTATCACACACACGATGACTCGCTTCCCTTATGTCTCCGTTCATAGGCCAATTTCGGACAACATCAACATTGTCTCCCTATCTATACGCCATTTATGGACACAAACGACCCCTCTCGCCCCCTCTCTTCCTCTCTCTCCAGCGCTAGCTCTCTCTTTCTCTCGCTCTCACACCCCTCTCCCCCACACACACTCGATGTCTCTTCCAAATAGTCTGCTCCCCCCGCCCGCACCCGTGCTATCTCGCTACTACACATGTCACACCATTCCCCCTTCCCTTATACTAGGTTTACATCATCAGTGGTCTCTCTACTCCACATACACTCTCTCCCTCTCACACACAAACGCGTGCACAAACACACACAGACACGCACAAACACCCATTTACCTGGATCCTCATCTCTCCTCATGTCTGCATGTGTATCTCACACTCACTCTCTAAATATGTATATGTGTCTCCACGTTACACAACACAAAGCCCCATGTACATGTCTCTCCCTATCCTCCACACACATAGACACAAAGAATATGTTATCATTGCCTCAGTCTCTAACATATCACACACGCACTCTCTCTCTCTCTCTCTCTCGCAAACACGCTCAACAAGGGTTTCCCCGTGAATAACTTACCGTCTATTCATGAACAGTCATGGCAGTACGACGAACACGAGACGTGAAAAAGAATAAATCTACACGTGCTTAGACCACCTAGTATGACTACTAGGACTAGAGCAAGCCAAAAAGCGCGCCGCCGTCACCCCCTCCTTGTCGGCAACGGGAAAAATCTTCGTTTTACATAGTCGAGAAGTCATTGTGCTAAGGGCCCACATGCCGAGGCATTGAATAGAATGTAGATGCTAGTTTACGGAAGCAAGTATCGATAATACGTTTGTATCTCCATACTTATATTTCTTCTCTTATAAAAAACCGAGTTGGTGATGATGGTACGTGTGCCATCTTGCAATATAGACCGTCCGATCTATATCTGACGGATGGAAATTAAACTAAAAGATACACGCACCCCTCTCCACATTTGCAGACAAGGCCTTCCCTCATTCATCCTTATCTCCAACAAACCTCATTGTTGAGCAATTAAGAAAGGAAGCCTCTCGAACAAACTGTCCTGGTGGCCGCTGCCGGCGTCGTCAATCCCCATGCCTCCGCTCAGTTCGACCACCAACCACCACCACACCCCACTCCTCTTCACCTTATCTCATATTTCTCGAGATATCATTAGTTTTTACACATGGGATTACTCCCGCGAGGGTCAATCACAACAAGTGTTTTATAAAAAAATGCATCTTGATGTTCCGTGCAATGCACGGATCTTGCTAGTACTCCTACACAAGACTAAGTTGGTGATGCTGGTGTGTCTGCCATCCGTCGTTTCTGACCATTAGATCTACACCTAACGATTGTGAGGTAAGTTGTTTCCTTTTCTCACCAACATCCCACTTGTCTACCAATTTGCAGAAAAACCCATAATTAGTATCTTAAAACCAACCACATCCCTCCCTGACCTCACCAAAACAGCCCAAGGAATATATTCTAATTGAAACATAATATATCTCTAGTGACATATGTATATCAAAATTAGAGTGTTTTGTACCAAGTTTGTGAATAAGTATTATTCTAATTATGATTCGTTGCAACGGACATGAACATTGCTAGTATTTCCAACCATGCATTTCTTTTCCTAGTATTCCATAGTTTCGAGTTTTCCATCAAGATATTAGTCACTCATGGTTGATATTTACTTTCAATCATGTACACATATGCACTATGTAACTAGCCATGCTTATTGGCTTCCAAAGCTTAACTTTCACTCCTACTTACAATATGTAGAGTATTTAACAAAAAACTACCACTTTCAACCAGCCCTAGGAGGAATCTATTGTACAAAAAATAGCAAAAACATACCCAAATTTTCTTAATCCATGCCAAAAACTACCTAGTACTCCTACCGATTAGGTTCGTTTAAACCCATTTATGACAGGGTTGGCCAACATGTCCGTGCTGACGAGGCAGCTTAAACCAACACATTTTGTTTGACCGTTGACATGAGGGACCCACATCTGACCTTCTATCCTGTTATTCCCCCTCAAATCATTATTTTTCCTGAACATTACTTCAAACAGTACTGATGTGTGTTCGTCGGTGGCGCCGGTGATGAGTGAGTTGGCCGCCGCTCCGCCGGATGGGACGGACGCCGCGCTGGCCTCTGAAAGTGCGTTATATCGACTAGAGGGAGGGTGAATAGGAAATTTTTATGAAAGTCTTAAAAACTTAGAAGTTTCAAAGACAAATGATAGAAATAAACCTATTACCATGCAGCGGAAGGTAGACTACACTAGGCAAACCATAGTCAAGTATTCAATGAAGTGAAAGCACAATGACTAATAGCAGCTAGGTAGTAAGGATCAGGTAGGAAGATATTATGAAGCCAAACAGAACACGCAGTCACTCAGTGAAGACAAAAGATAGTGCAATCATACAATGACTTCACAAGGACCAACAGTAAGTAAAGGGAAGGGAAGGATGAAACCAGTGACTCGTTGAAGACAATGATTTGTTAGACCAGTTCCAGTTGCTGTGACAACTGTACATCTGGTTAGGGCGGCTAGGTATTTAAACCTGAGGACACACAGTCCCGGACACCCAGTCCTGAACACGCAGCTCAGGACACCCAGTCCTCACCGTATTCCCCTTGAGCTAAGGTCACACAAACCTTGCCCAATCACTCTGGTAAGTCTTCAAGGTAGACTCCCAAACCTTCACAGACTTCGTTCACCGGCGATCCACAATGACTCCTGGATGCTCAGAACGCGACGCCTAACCGGCTGGAGGATTCATAGTCCTCAAGTGTAATAAGTCTTCAGATCACACAAACAGGAAGACTTAAGTGATGCCTAACACTCTTTGGCTCTGGGCGGTTAGGGCTTTATCGTCGCAAGGAATTCTCTCTGAAAGGCTTCAAGGTGGGTTGCTCTCAAACGACAAAAGCCGTACTTTAACTCTGAGCAGCCAACCGTTTATGGTTGTAGGGGGTGGGCTATTTATAGCCACTTGGCAACCCGACCTGATTTGTCCGAAATGACCCTGGGTCACTAAGGAACTGACACGTGTTCCAACGGTCAGATTTCAAACACACACGGCAACTTTACTTGGGCTACAAGCAAAGCTGACTTATCCGACTCTGGACAAGATTCGCTCTCATAGTCTTCACTCAAAGACATAGGTTTTGGTTAAGCATCACTTCAGTCATTCTGACTGGTTCTCTTGGACCCCACTTAACAGTACGGTGGTTCCTATGACTCAACAAAGAAGAAAAAGAACTACGAAAGATCTAAGTCTTCAAGCTCCATAGGCTTCATGCGATGTCTTCTCTTGTCATAGTCTTCAATGTGAATATCTTCACATACCACCTTTGACATCAATGTCTTCATACATTTTTAGGGGTCATCTCTAGTAGGAAAACCGAATCAATGAGGGACTTCTACCTATGTTATCCTGCAATTCTCACAAACACATTAGTCCCTCAACTAGGTTTGTCGTCAATACTCCAAAACCAACTAGGGGTGGCACTAGATGCACTTACAATCTCCCCCTTTTTGGTGATTGATGACAAACTAGTTGAAGTTTTCAACGGGGAATATAATATGTGAAATTGTAAAGGATAAGGAATTGTCTTCATAAGTTGCAATGGCTCCCCCTGAAGATGTGCATATAAGTAATTTGCTTTTGGAATGCAAATGCACATGGTAGGTTGTACTCGTGGAGATCCTCTTCAACTTATGATGACAATTATGTGAAGATAATGACATGCATAATGAAAAATGGACGTCTGCAAAATGATCTAAGTGCGGAATTTATTGTCGCACATGCGGAATTTATCATCGCATCACAAAGTAGCAAATAGGTAGTAGATGACCATCAAGTTTAGGTGTTACAACTCAAAGAACCAAATGTATCAAAACGAGAGTTGTAAACACTAGGCAAAATATAAAGCAACCGCCCATGTGGACCCGCTTGAAGACTATCAAACTCATATGCTTCTCCCCCTTTTGTCAGTAAGGACCAAAAAGGTTTGAAGACATAGAGCATCTACTCATTCCCATGAGGAGTAGGTGAAGCAGCAGGGTCGTCGGTGGTGTTCGGCGGTGCAGAAGTACTTGGAGTAGTGTCGAAGCGTGCTGAAGGAGGGGGAGGTGAAGTAGCATCGTCTTCGTCCTCGATCACTCGGGCATTCACAGTTGCCGTAGAGGAAGAGAACTCAGAGTCTTCAAGAGATGGAGTTCGTCGCAGCACTGCCCTTCGGGGAGGTGTGGAGTCAAACTTGAAGCATTCAGAGAAGCCATCCTCTTGAAGATCATCTTCAGAGCACATAAGCGTCAGCCCTTTCCATGTGCGTCGAGAGGTTTCATGGGCAACAAAGGCATTCTTGGTGGCAAGATTGCGAATGCGGTTGACATCCACCAAGAGGCTTTGCATTTGGCGCTTCAGCCAGTCATGATGCCTATCCTGTTTCTGATGAAGAGCCACCAGAAGCTCTCGGTCATTGAGAACCCGAGATCACTTCTTGGGTTGTTGGGCAATAGTGCTTTCGGTGGCTTCAGTAAGGGCACGATGAGGTGCATGTGTAGTTCCAGCCAGAGGATAAACACGAGTGACTGCTTCAACTCCTTCAATGTTCCGAGAGAAACTTTGATGCTCTGCATTCTGAAGACTAAGAGGCTCCTTGGCAGGCTCAGGATAAATGGCTTCAATGGACATATCCACATCAGGCAAAAAGATCCGATGATTGCGAGCAGATGGTTGATATGAGATAGCGGAGTGGAGTTTAATCATCCGCATTATCCATGGAGCGTAGAACTTCAAGCCAAAAAGATCAGAGCCTGATGCAGCAAGTTGGCGGATGAAGAAGTCATGTGCATTAAAGCATTTGCCATGAAGAATATAGAAGACCAAAGTCTTCATTACACCTTCCAGATTGGCATGTGGAGAATGTCCTTTGATGGGCCAGAGAGTTTGCCTTATGATGTGATAAATAGTCCTTGGCAGATACTCAAGGTCTTCAACAAAGAACTCCTTAGGATATGCAGCATCTTGTGGTAAGGGATTCATCATACTGAGCATCTGACTCATGTTCGGTTCAGGCTTCTGAAAGATGTTCTCCATAGCTTCACTGTGAAGCTGACAGCCAGGTTCATAGAGATCGCCAGGAGTGGGCACACCAGTGAGCTCAATGATATCAAAGGCTTTGGCTTCGTGATGAACATTTCCTGTCATCCACTCCAGGACCAAAGTCTTCGGATCTCTGTTGTACCCACGGATGTGAAGTGTGGCATAGAATTGGAGCAGGAACTCTTCATTCCAGTGCTCTTGGTCGGTGACAAACGGCAACAATCCAACCTCTTTGAAGCAATCCAGAGCTTCTTCCAGACAGGGCAGACCAGCTATTGCTTCGGTGTCAAGACGCTTATGTGGGAAGATGCGACCTTGATTGTACAGAATGCAGGAGTAATAGCTTCACTGCGGATAGCTCCAGAACCGATCAGAAGATATTCTTTCCCTTGAGTAGGGGTTCTTGGAGCTATTGAAGAAAGTGTTGTCTGCTTTGAAGCCGTTGATATTGAAGGATCCAGGTGCTGATGCAGGACCTGGAAACCTGGGCAACCTTGGAATTGGCTTCTGTACCGGAGGCCTATGCTCAACATGATAGTCAAATTGAGGACCAGCAGCAGGCGCAGGAACAGGAGCAGTAGCATCATTTGCTTCACTGACTTCTGGTTCTTGGGTTGGTGGAGGCTCCACATTTGCTTCAGCCATGGCAACGTCATTGGCTTCATTGGTGTTGGTGGTGGCAGCCTCAAGATTTTCTACCTCCACTTGATGAGCTGGAGGGTCAGTCACAGTCACGTTCTCCTCGAGAACAGCTTCTTGGTGAGACGGGGGTGTAGCAACTCTTGGGGTTTCTTCTTCATCGGCTGATGCAGCCAGAATGTCTTCAGCAGCTTTAGCTTCAGACTCGGAGACTAGAGGCCTTGGTCCTTTGCGAATCCTGCGTAACGGTGGCGATGCCTGTGGAGATGGCGTTGGCTGGGCCTCAAAGTCATCTTCTTCTTGTTCTTGTGGGTGATCAGCCCATCATGCATCCTGAGCAATTGGCGTCAGAGGACGACCAATGCTGATGAGTTCGCTCTGCGTAAGCACAGGCGATGATACCTGTTGGTGCTCGATCTGAGGAAGAACTGCATCATCTTCAACATGGTCATGGTGACCAATGTCTTCAGCAGCGGTGGGATCAGTTGCTGGAAAGTCTTCAGCTTCATGAGCCTCTGTGAAAGCAGGCTCATGGACAGTCAGTTGGCGCTCTTGATGTTCAGTGGCAGGGCGAACCATGGAGATGGGTTCAACAATTAAGGGCTCTGTGGGAGCATCCCGTTCCTTCTTGGTCTTCCGCTTCTTCTTGGAGGGAGCAGCATCAGAGGCTTCAGAATGTTTCCTCTTTCTGGCTTCAGCCTCAGCAATCCTCGTCTTCTTCAGTTCTGAAGCGGTTGACCTGGCCTTTGGCTTCGAGCCAGTCATGCTAGTTGGGAAGACAATGGGATCTACTTCCTGCCTTGGTGCGTTGGGTTCGGCCACAGTGGGCTTCTTCTTCTGCTTAGCAGCCATCCTAGGATCAATGCTCGGACGCCGAAGGGCCTTGCGCTTCTCAGCCTCGTTGTAGCCTTGCACACACTTGTCAGCCAGACTCTTCATGCGCTCACGAGAACCCTGAGCTTCTGCATGTTTCTTGAGAAAGGCTTCTTTGAGCTCGTGCAGCATAATCTTGAAGTTTTTCACCTCTTGCACGCTGAGCTTGGCCATATGCTTCTTGAACTGAGCTTTCTCAAAGTCAATCTTTTGCTTCAGTTCGACGATGCGCTGAGCTAGAGTTAGCTCTGAAGCAATGGCGCCATGGAAGGCGACACTAAGGCCAATTGGAAGTTGCAGATCTTCAAAGCTGAGGTTGGGCGTGTCAAACCACTCATCAGTGAAGTTGTGGATGATTGCCACGTCAAAGAGAGGCAGATCATTGAAGATTTCTGCTTCTTCTTTGCTCTTGATCAGTCGCTCAAGAGCGTCATCTGCAAGATCTTCATCACTGGATAGATCAATGGCATCGTTGCGCAGAATAGCAGCAGCTGTCAGTTCTTGTCCGGTGTGTGGCAGTGGCATCTTAACTTTCTGGGGCTTGGAGATGCATGACAAATCTTCAGACTGCACACTGTCTTCAGGAGGTGCAGTAGCCAGTGGCTTCACACGTGAGATTTTTGGTGCAGAGGCAGGCTTTGAAGCTTTAGGCTGCTTTAGTTTCTTTGGCTTCGGCGCTGCAGGCGCTTCATCTAATTCAGCGTCATCTGCAGGCTCATCCACGACTGTCCCTTGAACCACGATATGAGTGATGAGACCTTCCAAGTTGTAGAAGGGCCCAACAAGATTGGGTTCAGCTTCACGGGTGCCATCGGCACGGGGAGCAGAGGGACCAGGGTTGAAGTCTAATCCCAAAGACTTCTTGTTCTGCTTTGCCGAATTCTGGGTAAACTGGAAGTTGCGCTTGAACAGATTGTCATCACGACACCATAGCAGTGACAATGGGTCAGCATCCGTAGGCTGTGGTCCACGGACCATGCAGGGATATAAGCCTTGTTCAATGGCTTCATCTCTGGACCTGGGTTGAAGATTTTTGTAGAGGATGTCTCCCCATGGTCGCTTGATGGCATTCTTTTCAGCATACTCCTTTGTCACAAATCTGTACTTGAACCACTGTTCTGCCCAATATCGTCGAATCCATTGGATTCGTGT
This sequence comes from Triticum urartu, assembly GCF_003073215.2. Classification (NCBI taxonomy): domain Eukaryota; kingdom Viridiplantae; phylum Streptophyta; class Magnoliopsida; order Poales; family Poaceae; genus Triticum; species Triticum urartu. The sequence goes on along the minus strand of NC_053022.1, from coordinate 444,718,968 downwards.
CTTGCGCTGATTGTAATCCTCTTCAGGATCTGTCTTGTATAGCTCTGAGAGGTCATCGGGTAGATCTCTTGATGTTTCTCCTCGACGCTTTCTGCCACCCTTCCTTGTTGATTTCTCTGCAGCCATGAACTTTAAACTGAATGGCTTCAATACATTCAAAGGCTTCAAAGGCTTTTGCTTGCTGGACAAACAGGAACTGGCTTCGGGAGAATTTATGTGATACTGTAAGAATTCTGCAAATGAATGCAGACTATGAGAACCAAGGGATTCTCCCACGGACATGTACCTGTGACAACATTAAGGTGCGAGGGAAGGGGAAGAGGTCATATGCATTCTCAGAAGATTTTGAAGATAAATCAGTTTAGAAGACATTGACCTCATCGTGCGAAGACATTCACTCATAGATAAGGAGTTGGTTCCAGATTTGTACGAATCCACGGATCAGTACAAGTGAGGAATCTAACTACTTTGTGAAGCATAAGTGAATATACTAGGCATATTATGAGATGCAGTATGAAATAGATCCAACTTGTGTGAACAGAAACTGCTTGTGGTAGAAAGTGACGAATCTATAGGATCAAAGGGGCCGTAAAAAGGAAGTTTTATTTACCACACGAAGAACTGCTGGACAGAGTGGAAGAGGAGGCCGAGCAGTCCGATCGTCCGTGCCCTAACTTGGCGATGGAGGACACCTACGGCGACGGTGGAGAAGACGATGTCCGCGGTCGGCGTGAAGACGGCATCGGAGAGGTTGCGGCAGCTAAGTGCTTCGTCGCTGGCGTCGTCGAGGGCTAGCGGTGGCGCTAGGGTTCGTGCGAGAGTGGAAGAAGAGATAATGACTGTGGTGTGGCGTGTATTTATAGGGACAGGGGCGGCTCAGTGTTATTACACAGGTGCCCCTGGCGATTCACATCTGAGGAACACATGGCCATCATGCAGCATACCGGAGGTTGTTCCACGTCCCACGCACGCCTGGATTGTCGGGTGGTCGTTCCCACTTCTCCGGGTTTCAGGTGAAGGAATTAGCATTGAAAGCGGACTTAATGTTTGTCTCTGTATCTTCTGCTGACAAGGACGCAGAGAAGACATTTGACAGGTTCAAAAGAATGCATATGATTTGGAGAGATAGAGTTTGAGATAGAAAGCATAGAGAGGTTAGGGTCCGATCACATTCACTTAGTTCAAAAGATTCAACAAGAAGACATAGCTATAAGTGAATGCTGTAGAGGACAGAATACTAGTATATATATAATCAACATAGTGAAGATAATCATGAAGACATGTTGAGATTGAGGCCAAACCAAATGTGAAGACATAGCAAATGTAACGCAATGAGTGAAACACTTAGAACATTTGGTGGTGGCGTTACCCACCGTATAGGAAGTATTAGACCCAGACAAGGCGCACAATTATCGTGACGCTCCGAAGTCAAATTCCTCATTAATGTATTCACACTTAGAATGCATGTCTTCATTGATTGAAGATATACTTTACTTCGTGTGTTGCACATCTAAGTCATCAATATGCATAAATGTTAGGATGTGTGCCTGATCACATGACATTTGAGGATTCCAAGATATTTAGCTCACATCATAACTTGCAAAATCTTTTCTCATCTAAGGGCTTGGTGAAGATATCTGCCAATTGCTCTTCAGTGTTGACGTGTATGATATCAATTTCTTCCTTCACAACATGATCTCTGAGAAAGTGATGACGAATCTCAATGTGCTTTGTCTTCGAGTGCTGAACTGGGTTGTTAGCAATCTTGATGGCGCTTTCGTTGTCGCAGTAGAGTGGCACTTGCTTCAGATGAATGCCATAGTCTTTGAGTGTTTGCTTCATCCACAGAAGCTGAGCGCAGCAAGATCCAGCAGCAATGTATTCAGATTCAGCAGTGGAGAGAGATACACAGTTCTGCTTCTTTGAAGACAAACATACAAGTGATCGTCCCAGAAAATGACATGTGCCTGATGTAGACTTGCGATCAACCTTGTCACCAGCATAATCTGCATCTGAGAATCCAACTAGATCAAACTCTGAGCCCTTTGGATACCATAATCCTAGAGTTGGGGTGTAAGCAAAATATCGAAGAATTCGCTTCACAGCTAAGTGATGCAATTCCTTTGGTGCCGCTTGGAATCGAGCACACATGCAAACACTAAGCATAATATCTGGCCTAGATGCACATAGATAAAGTAAAGAACCAATCATGGAGCGGTATACCTTTTGATCAAACTCTTTACCATTGTCGTCGAGACCCAGATGATGTTTGGCTGGCATTGGCGTCGTGAAGCCTTTGCAGTCTTGCATACCGAACTTCTTCAGGCAATCTTTGAGATACTTCTCTTGAGATATGAAGATGCCGTTGCTTTGCTGTCGTATTTGAAGACCGAGGAAGAACTTCAGCTCTCCCAACATGGACATCGGATAATTCTATTGCATCATATATCCAAACTCTTCACTGTATTTCTGATTGGTGCAGCCGAAGATAATGTCATCCACATATATTTGGCACACAAACAGTTCACCATCATATGTCTTTGTGAAGAGAGTGGGGTCAAGGGAACGAGGTGTGAAGCCTTTGCTCTTTAGGAAGTATTTGAGTGTGTCATACCAAGCCCGAGGGGCTTGTTTGAGGCCATACAGTGCCTTGTTGAGCTTGTATACCATGTCAGGATGTTTTGGATCTTCAAAGCCAGGCGGTTGTGCAACATACACTTCTTCTTCAATCTTGCCATTGAGAAAAGCGCTCTTCACATCCATTTGATATAGAAGTATGTTATGATGATTTGCATAGGCCAGCAGTATGCGTATGGCTTCAAGTCGAGCCACAGGAGCAAATGTTTCATCGAAGTCAATCCCTTCAAGTTGAGTATATCCTTGAGCAACGAGACGAGCTTTGTTTCTGACAACTTGACCATGCTCATCTTGCTTGTTGCGGTATATCCATTTGGTGCCTATTATATTGTGCTTCCGAGGATCAGGACGCTTAACCAGTTCCCATACATTATTCAGTTCAAACTGTTGAAGCTCTTCTTGCATAGCTTGAATCCATTCAGGTTCCATGAAGGCTTCTTCAACTTTCTTGGGTTCTGTTATTGAGACGAATGCGAAGTGCCCACAGAAATTTGCTAGCTATGTTGCCCTTGAACGAGTGAGCGGACCGGGTGCATTGATGCTATCAATTATTCTCTCAATCTACACTTCATTGGCAACACGAGGATGTACAGGGCGAAGATTTTGCTCTTGCTGATCATTGTCATTGTTAGAAGGATTGTCTTCAGGCTGAGCATTGTCTTCAGGTTGATCAGGTGCGGAGATGATAAGTTCCTCTTCAGGTTGAGCTTCAGAGGGTATGATTTCTCCAGTTCCCATAAGTTTGATTGATTCACTGGATGGAACTTCATCTAGCACATTTGGCAGGTGCTCTCTTTGTGAACTGTTAGTCTCATCGAACCGCACATCCACTGTTTCAACCACTTTATAATGAAAGAGATTGAAGACTCTGTAGGAGTGCGAATCCTTTCCATATCCAAGCATAAAACCCTCATGTGCTTTTGGTGCAAATTTTGAAGTGTGATGTGGATCCTTGATCCAGCACCTGGCGCCAAATACTCTGAAGTAACTGACATTTGGCTTCTTGCCAGCAAGGAGCTCATAAGGTGTCTTGTTCAGAAGCTTGTGAAGATAAACACGGTTGATTGTATGGCATGCAGTATCAATGGCTTCAGGCCAGAATTTTCTTGGAGTCTTGTATTCATCTAGCATCGTTCGGGCCATCTCAATGAGTGTTCTGTTCTTGCGTTCGACGACGCCATTCTGCTGTGGCGTGTACGGAGCTGAGAATTCATGTGTGATGCCCAAAGTATCAAGATATGTATCAAGGCCAGTGTTCTTGAATTCAGTGCCATTGTCACTTCTGATGTGCTTTATCTTGGCGCCATAGTTGTTCATTGCTCGATTGGCGAAGCGTCTGAAGACATCCTGCACCTCAGTCTTGTAGAGGATTATGTGCACCCAAGTATATCTAGAATAATCATCAACAATGACAAAGCCATAGAGACAAGCAGTAGTAGTAAGAGTTGAGTAATGAGTGGGACCGAAAAGATCCATGTGGAGCAGTTCGAAGGGTCGAGTTGTTGTCATGATTGTCTTCGAGGGATGTTTGGCCCTCGTCATCTTTCCTGCTTCACAGGCACCGCATAAGTGATCTTTCTTGAACTTGACGCCCTCGATGCCTATGACATGCTTCTTCTTTGCAAGGGTGTGGAGGTTCCTCATGCCAGCATGCCCTAGCCTCCGATGCCAGAGCCAGCATTCTGAAGTTTTTGCTAGAAGACATACGGCAAGCTGTGGTCCTACTGAGAAATCTACCACGTACAAATCATCTTTCCTATACCCTTCAAACACTAGACTTGTCAGATTCCATTAGAACAAGGCAACGATATTTTCCAAACATCACGATCATATTTAAATCACAAAGCATTGTGACAGACATTAAGTTGAAGCCAAGGGATTCAACAAGCATGAATTTATCCATGTGTTGATCCTTTGAGATTGCAACTCTACCTAGACCCAATACCTTACTTTTACCAGTGTCAGCAAATGTGATGTGACTCTTGTCGGATGGACGTAAGGTTGAGTCCATAAGAAGGCTTCTCTTGCCAGTCATGTGATTGGTACACCCACTATCAATAATCCATTCTGAAGCTGCTGGTGTCGTACCCTACAGTACAGTTAGGGGGATAGGCTTCACGAACAGAATTGTGAAGCAAAAAAACATTTGACGAACCAGTGGGTTATGAAAGCTTAGATCGAGATTTGGACTGATAGGGCGAGTAGCAAGGGATTCAGGAACAAAGTACATAATAAGACCATTTGGGCATTTGATCTTGCGCCCTACAAGATTTTTAAGGTCCCCAGCAATTGCGTCAGACGATTTTGGTTTTCTGCTGGAGAGCCTTTCCTGCAAAAGAGAGTTAAGCTTTCTTAGCCACCCACATCTTCAAGGGTGGCTTAGAAGCAATAAGTCTAATGTAGCATCTGAGAACTTTGGCTTTGGAGCCCTAGCAAAAAGTCTTGCAGGTGGACAATAGTATTCATAAGAATAAGCAGAATAGTTCTTGGTCTTATGAACATGGCGGTTTGATGAACCGCGCGCATAATCATAGGCCTGAGTATGGCTTCCCTGCAAAACATTTGTGTTAGTTTGATTCCGGTGAGTCCTCTGTCTGTATGAAGCCTGTGGTCTGGGGTTTGTCTTCTTCACTTGTGGTGTCATGATGACATTCACAGGAAGATTCTCCAAACACCTTTTCGGCACCCAGATCTTCTTCATAGGCGGTCCATTCCTGCAGTTAGTACCAATATACCTGGCAAACACTTCACCATTCTGATTCTTAAACAGTTTATAGTTTGCATCAAAGGATTCATCAATAACAATGGGGCTAGCACAAGTGAAGCCAGATAAAGTGGATGGATCTGCTGAAGGTTCCTTTGCAGCAACCCATGTAGTTTTGGGGTACTACTCAGGTTTCCAGTAAGAGCCATCAACATTCATTTTCCTTTCGAACCCAACACCCTCTTTCCTAGGGTTTAGGTTCAGCATCTGCCTTTTGAGGACATCACATAGTGTCTGATGCCCTTTGAGACTTTTGTACATCCCTGTTTCAAGCAATGTCTTCAACCTAGCATTGTCATCAGCAATAGAAGTGGTATCCTTAGTAGAGGGGTTAGTTCCCACATCAACAGTTGAAGATATTGCAACAGTAGCAGCAGTAGAACATTCAGCAACAGAAGTAGCATTATCACGCTCAATGCATTTAAGACATGGTGGTTCAAATCCTTCCTGAGCTGAACTGATCTATTCGGCGCGAAGCGACTCGTTTTCTTTTTGAAGATCTTCATGAGCCGCTCTCAATTTCTCAAGATCTTGCTTCCTTTGAAGATAATCATAGGAAAGCCTTTCATGAGCTGTTGAGAGCGTTTCATGACGACTTTCAAGTTCCTCATACTTAACGTGAAGATTTTTTTATGTCTTCAATTAAGGACTAAGATCGAGCCATTTTAGCGTCTAACAGATCATTACTTTTGTCTAACAGTTTTTGAATGTGTTCCATGGTTTTCTCTTGTTCAGTTGCAATTTTAGCGAGTGTTTTGTAGTTGGGTTTGGAACCACAGTTAGAGTCATCGTCACTAGATGTTTGATAGTGAGTAGTGCGTGTGTTTACCTTGGCACCATGTGCCATGAAGCAGTAGGTAGGAGCGGAGTAGTCCTTGTCATTTGCATCGGTGTCGGTGATGGAGTCATTGTCTTCAGTGTTGAAGATGGACTTGGCAACGTATGCTGTAGCCAGACTCGCAACGCCAGAATCGGACTCCTCCTCAAACTCCACCTCCGCCTCCTCAGAAGCGGACTCCTCCTCTGAATCCATTTCCTTTCCAACAAACGCACGTGCCTTGCCAGATGAGCTCTTCTTGTGTGATGAAGACTTGGAGGAAGACTTGGAAGAAGACTTTGAGTATTTCTTCTTCTTCTTGTCGTCGGAGTCATACTCCTTGCTCTTCTTCTTCTTGTTCTCATTGTCCCACTGCGGACACTCAGAGATGTAGTGGCCAGGTTTCTTGCACTTGTGGCATGATCTTTTCTTGTAGTCATGAGCAGAAGCTTCATCATTCCTTGAGCTTGATCGTGAAGACTTTCTGAAGCCTTTCTTCTTGGTGAATTTTTGGAACTTCTTCACAAGCATAGCAAGCTCCTTTCCAATGTCTTCAGGATCATCAGAACTGCTGTCAGATTCTTCTTCAGATGTGGAGAAAGCTTTTGCCTTCAAGGCACGAGTTCGCCCATAGTTGGGACCGTAGATGTCTCTTTTCTCAGAAAGCTGAAACTCATGTGTGTTGAGCCTCTCAAGTATGTCAGACGGATCGAGTGTCTTGAAATCAGGACGTTCTTGAATCATCAGGGCTAGGGTGTCAAACGAACTGTCAAGTGATCTCAGGAGTGTCTTGACGACTTCATGCTTGGTGATCTCAGTAGCGCCGAGGGCTTGAAGCTCATTTGTGATGTCAGTGAGTCGATCAAACATGAGCTGGACATTCTCATTGTCATTTCTCTTGAAGCGGTTGAAGAGGTTGCGAAGGACACTGATTCTCTGATCTCTCTGGGTTGAGATGCCTTCGTTGACCTTGGAGAGCCAGTCCCAGACTAGCTTAGATGTTTCCAAAGCAATCACGCGGCAATACTGTCCTTTGGTCAGATGACCACAGATGATATTCTTGGCAGTAGAGTCTAGTTGAACGAACTTCTTGACGTCAGCAGCAGTGACACCTTCTCCAGCCTTGGGAACGCTGTTCTTGATGACATACCATAGGTCGATGTCAATGGCTTCAAGATGCATGCGCATCTTATTCTTCCAGTAGGGATATTCAGTTCCATCGAAGACGGGGCATGTAGCGGAGACTTTAATTATCCCTGCAGTCGACATAGCTAAAACTCCAGGTGTTTAAACCGAATCACACAGAACAAGGGAGTACCTTGCTCTGATACCAATTAAAAGTGCGTTATATCGACTAGAGGGGTGGTGAATAGGCAATTTTTATGAAAGTCTTCAAAACTTAGAAGTTTCGAAGACAAACGATAGAAATAAACCTATTACCATGCAGCGGAAGGTAGACTACACTAGGCAAACCATAGTCAAGTATTCAATGAAGTGAAAGCACAATGACTAATAGCAGCTAGGTAGAAAGGATCAGGTAGGAAGATATTATGAAGCCAAACAGAACATGCAGTCACTCAGTGAAGACAAAAGATAGTGCAATCATACAATGACTTCACAAGGACCAACAGTAAGTAAAGGGAAGGGAAGGATGAAACCAGTGACTCGTTGAAGACAATGATTTGTTAGACCAGTTCCAGTTGCTGTGACAACTGTACGTCTGGTTAGGGCGGCTAGGTATTTAAACCTGAGGACACACAGTCCCGGACACCCAGTCCTGAACACGCAGCTCAGGACACCCAGTCCTCACCGTATTCCCCTTGAGCTAAGGTCACACAGACCTCGCCCAATCACTCTGGTAAGTCTTCAAGGTAGACTCCCAAACCTTCACAGACTTCGTTCACCGGTGATCCACAATGATTCTTGGATGCTCAGAACGCGATGCCTAGCCGGCTGGAGGATTCACAGTCCTCAAGTGTAATAAGTCTTCAGATCACACAAACAGGAAGACTTAAGTGATGCCAAACACTCTTTGGCTCTGGGTGGTTAGGGCTTTATCCTCGCAAGGAATTCTCTCTCAAAGGCTTCGAGGTGGGTTGCTCTCAAACGAAAAAAGCCATACTTTAACTCTGAGCAGCCAACCGTTTATGGTTGTAGGGGGTGGGCTATTTATAGCCACTAGGCAACCCGACCTGATTTGTCCGAAATGACCCTGGGTCACTAAGGAACTGACACGTGTTCCAACGGTCAGATTTCAAACACACATGGCAACTTTACTTGGGCTACAAGCAAAGCTGACTTGTCTGACTCTGGACAAGATTCGCTCTCATAGTCTTCACTCGAAGACATAGGTTTTGGTTAAGCATCACTTCAGTCATTCTGACTGGTTCTCTTGGACCCCACTTAACAGTATGGTGGTTCCTATGACTCAACAAAGAAGAAAAAGAACTACGAAAGATCTAAGTCTTCGAGCTCCATAGGCTTCATGCGATGTCTTCTCTTGTCATAGTCTTCAATGTGAATATCTTCACATACCACCTTTGACATCAATGTCTTCATACATTTTTAGGGGTCATCTCTGGTAGGAAAATCGAATCAATGAGGGACTTCTACCTGTGTTATCCTGCAATTCTCACAAACACATTAGTCCCTCAACTAGGTTTATCGTCAATACTCCAAAACCAACTAGGGGTGGCACTAGATGCACTTACAGCCTTCGCACGGGTTGGCAGGCTGGCCTGAGCGTGACTCACGAGCAAGCAAGCCGCCGCGCTGGCCTTCGCTCGAGCCAGATAGTTGGCCTTAGCGCGGCGCGCGCGAGCAAGCCGCCACGCTGCCTTGCCAATCTAGCTAGCAAATCTTGTAGACAAGCAGCTGGACGGAGCTATCTTGGCTAGCTAGCGGCCGTGAGCGCCGGACGGAGCTGGCATCCGGGCTGCCGCAACATAGGCTCTGCACCGCCGGCGGTTTTGACCTCGCCTTCTGCCTGCGGTGGTAGCTACGTCCCATGGCCGAGGATGACTAGGTGGACGGGCCGGAGGTAGGAGGTCACTCGAGGATTTTTGTTGGTAAGAGCATGTACAATGGTTGATAAGGTAGTCTTATATTAAGTCTGCCACGTATGCAAGTGGTAGTAGTTTCTTGGCATTTTAGTGGTCTCTTGCATTATTAGAGTAAGTACAATAGAGCTGAGTCAGCGGACTATAAGAAATAAACTACTACTACTACATGTTGGCTATAAGATGGGCTGTAGATGACATGGCACTGGCTTATAGCCAGCAGCTGGCTATACTATTAACCATGCTCTTAGGGGTTTCTTGTAAGGAACAATGTACATACTACTAGCGACAAAAGGCGATTCTAGGTTGCGTTGTACTCCAACGAGTACTACTAGTGGTAGCGGGAGTGTATACCTTGTTTTGTGGGTTCGATCCCGGCCGAACGCACGGCGGCCTTTTTTTAAAATAGTACTACTACACTTTGCTGTGAGCCAATATTTTACACAGGTAGTTTGAGTTTTGAAGTCAAACGGACGTGCGGTCCCACAATCTGGGTGCACTAGACAACCTAGCCACCTGATCGGGTTTTCCTTCCCAGCATCCCGTGGCTCGTGTGCTCGCCGTAGCCGCACCTCGCTTGCAGCTTCCAGCTAGTAGCATATTTAAACTAGCGCCTCCCAGTTAAGCCCGAGGAGCCGGAAAAGCCTGGCGGGGCATTGGGAACTGTGCAATATGGCTCTGTACGTAAAATGCTCTACTACTACTATGTAGCTTGTGGCGTTGCATGCATGGACTTCACTCCATTATCGGCTCTACTATAAAAGAAATTCCTCTTGCCGTGTTTTTTTTGAAATGGAGGCAAAAGCTTTGCTTCATCTCATTCATAAAGAAGGAACTACTAACAAAGTTCGACGAGATCCATTACACCTCCACAAATGGAAGTGAAAAGCCTAGTCTCGCTGTATCAAATAACTCAAATGTTCTGCCCCCGCAGTAACCGTCGCTGATACACAGGCTGCTAGTGTGTGCGTGAGAGGAGCGGCTGAGTAGGCTAGCTACGTGAGAGGAGCGGCTGAATAGAGCACCGAGAGTACCCACTAGGCCACTACGCAGGTGTACTTCCCCTGCATTGATAGTACAGCGATGGTTCTAGAGAACAGTAGTACCCTCCACTTCCAACTGTAGCTCCTTGGCCCTGAGATTTAAGAGTTCAAAACTGGTGCACTATACTAGACTAGACTAGAAGTACAGTACATCGCACTACTAGTTGAGAAAAGTAGTACTAGTACTACTACATTACAAGTATGTACTCCTCCGTCACATAATGTAAGACGTTTTTTGACACTAGTTGGCGTGTACAAAAAATGGCAAAAACATACCCAAAATTTCTTAATCCACGCCAAAAACTACTACCAAGTGCCAAAAATTTCTTACTAGTGCTATTATTTACAGTATAATGCAATCCCATAACGTTCCATAATCCCTTTCTTTCCAAAAAAATCACTTCTGGAGAGAAGATTGCTATCTCCACGCGAGCTTCTCATAGGCCAGCGCCACCACATGCAGTCATGTGAGAGAGAGCGAGACATCCATGCAGCATGCAGAGAGAGGAGAACACGGGCGGACAGCCAATGGGCTGCATGGGGCATTTATAGCTGCTAACTCCTCCCATCCATGCGCCAGGGGTATTTCCGTCCAGAAAGCATGCAGCGAGCCCCTGCCTTGGTATCCGGGTCTGCTCTTAGGCTGCCCGTAATGGGAGTATCATAGGTAGTATCATGCATGCCAACTAAGCAATTTTGATGAGGTGGCATAGAATTAAATGAAGAAAGAGAGGCTTGAGTATCATATCATGATACCGTATCATATTAAATGATGTGCTACTTTGTGTCATGCATGGCAATAAATGTAGTCCTCTATGATACCAACATATGATACTATGCATTCGGGATGTAGTATCATAGACTAGTATCATATGCATGATACTAGTATATGATACTCCCCATTACAACCAGCCTTATGCACAGAGTAAAAAGAATTGGAGGGAGTACTAGTAGTAAATAATAGCCTCACCCCTTCGCTGAGGAACGATCTACAGTTGGAAGGGACGAGGCCCTGCGGTTACTATGCTCTTATCTCCTCCTCGCCAGTTCCCCTCCCCCGAAGAGAAGGCAGTTCGTCGCTACTCCCATGGATTCGCCAGGCGGTTCTGCTCCTCATCGGGGCTGGGGGACCTTGGACAATGATCCTGTGGGAGAAATCGCACGCCGCTCCGACGTCCTCACCGCCGCAAGACTCGGTGCTTCCTGCACCAACTTTTCAAGACGCTGCTTAAACATGCCATGCTTGTTGGTCTTCCATGCATCCTCGAGGAGAAGGTTCTTCTATGGGACAATCCTTCGAACAGTCCACCGCTCCCTGGCCATGGTTGCACGTTGACTCCGCTAGAGTTGCCGACGTTGAGAGGTAGTCGGATTTTGTCCGATGAGCAGGTCAGTAATGGAGTTTGATCATGTAGTACATAGTTATTCCATTTCCATCCTGTAATTTCTCCACTGCCCACCGTCTTATATATAGGTCTGGGTCAGTGCCAACGAAGATTGGCTTGCATACCTCCGGCCGGATACCACCATCATTTTGCACAACATCCACAGCAGTGCGGCCGTTCCGGTAGACCCCTTCTCCACCATTGGGATCGGCCTTCCGGACTGGCTTGGCAAGAATACGTATGATGATGCCTACATGAGATTGAAGAAGATAGCAATTGCGGACCCGCCGACAAAGCAACACGACTACGACGATTACTATCTCATCGTGGTGTTTGACATAAGGATTGCCATCAATGCGGGAGGCAGTAACGGCAGAGGCTGGCGCATGTTGGCGGCGGCAGATTTGTACCCCTACACGTTCGAAGACGTCATGCGCCATCTAGGCCGCATATTCGCGGCGACAAGCCAGGGGACTTGTTTCATCTGGTTGACATCCTATGGTATGGGAGATTACAAACGGAATGCACAAACCATCATTTGCATCCCTAACGGTACTCCATTATTTTGTAGGGACCAGTCATCCCCCGATCAAAATAAGATCGCCGATCCTGGATGTGCATTTGCATCCGCAATTCGGTCTAACCTAGAACCTTGTAGCTGACTTTGGCATATTGGGATCAACTATCTTAGGAGTCGTTACCCATGGTACCACTGATGTGCAACATGGTCACATAATCTACCACGATCGGACCATCACCATCTACCTAGGTATTCCATTTTTTAACCCTCTCGCCTTCTCTTTCATTGTTGTACTAGTAGTATACTATGTAGTACTAGTAGGAGTACTTTTTACCTTGGAGGACGCGTATAGCTAGCTAGGCCCTTGAATACTTGAACCCACTAGCTGCCACGATTTTTGTTTTTCCATGTCTTACTATCTCATCCATGTAGCCAAGAGTGGCTATATATAATAAGCTGGTTATTTTACTTCCTCTATACCGGAGTAGTACTATTTGCTGCACAGTATTACTGACCGCCACATTTGAGCACAACATTATTATGCATGGACCTTGACTATGTACGTCACCATGTGTCCAGATCTGGGATGCCGCGTGGACCAGATGAACGGCGCCGAGTTCGACCCCTGTGATGCTACGTGGGTGCCGAGGAACACTCTTGGAGAGTACTCGCTTTTCATCGGGGACAGCTACCCCATTGTGAAGCGGATGCCACCTTCCGTGCACGACATGGAAGGCCTGTCATTCATGAAGCATGGTTATGTCTTCAGTGCGCACCGCCGGATGAACGACATGCTGGGACACGCTATCCCTAATTTATGCCGCTTTAGCTTGGATGAGTCTCCATCATGTGGAACTGGACTAGAAAACTGCGACAATGATTCCCGTTGCCCACCGCTATGGATCGTGCCATCCATGAAGAACACCTGGGACTAGAACCTGGAGGAGGACATGTAGCCCATCTATAACGTGTGTAAGTCGAGTACGGTAATTGTGAACGGTAGCGCTGTGAATATATGTAGACTAGTCGTGCACAAATTTATCACGTGAGTTGGAGATGAACTTGTGTGGCATACTGGCATTTGTCCTTTAGAATTTATTACTAGTAAATGTGTTATGTGTATGTGCAACTTGTGTGGTTGTTGCACGGGCTCCAACTTGCTCTTTGAGAAAAAAAGGTGGCACAGCTTTGGATATACGTGACGTGGCGGCATCATACAGTAGCATCGTTCGCTATAGTTGTACTAGTACACTCCTACTAGGACGACAACTCCTATAAAACTTTGCGCTTGGCTCTTTGCCTCTTCGGGAGGTTCAACAGTTCGTACTCATGTGAACCTTGCACTTGGCTCTTCGCCTCTTCGGAAGGTCCAACAATGATGATACTACAGTACAATATGCTTCTGGCAATCTGACACCGATTGAACTGTTGCACATCCACCGCGAGGGCGAGGGCGAGGGAGAGGGCGCTGTAGTCAAAACCCTTTCCTCGTCCTGCGAACCACCGCGCGCGTGGGCGAGGGAGAGGCGTAGTAAGCAAGCTTCTCCTCGTTCGGCGAGTTGACGGGACACATCAAAGCAGTACTAGTCTATACTGCGTCCTTTTCGATTAATATGGCTTAATTTGAAACGAGAAAAATAAACTGGCGGTCAACGTATGTAACAGTACGCTCTTTACGGTCACTATATATAGTTTTGCGGCGATTATGCGATCACTAGCTCATCATAGAGCACCGTATTGCACCCTACTAAAAGTCCACATTGTCGACGTGGCACTTTGCTGACTGGTTAAATTGTCACCTGGTTTCTGGGTCCCATCTGTCAGTTGGCAGAGCAAAGAAATCAGTTAAACAAAACTTTACGCAGGCGCGACACGAGTCCAACCCTTGCGCGCGAACCACCCTGGCTGTGTATGTGAGGGCATGCATGTGTCCTCCCTCAGTCTTCCAACAAAGAGTGTACTACATGATGTACATCTACACTTCCAATGTGTTTAGCCTTTAATCTAAATCGATATTGATTGACTAATGCACCAACTTGTGCTGTAGGTATAGGCTACATGTCTATCCTTAATTACAGCATGCAACAGCCTTCATTTAATCATCTTATCTCAATGGTCGCATGCACACATAAGTCTGCTACTTTTGGGCGTTAATTATGCCCTGGTCAATGTGTAAATATCTAAATGTATAGTCTTTCACGGACGTAGGGAGTAGGTTGAACACTTGAGCGTGAGCGTGTGTGTTGCCTCGTGTGCTGTGTGCCGCATGGGTGCGTGAGTGTTGTGTGCATCCATGTGTACGTGTGAGTGTTGCATGTTGCATGCATGCATGCATGCATGGGGCTTACTCCCTCCCATTGACATGTCCATTTGGCTATAGATTTCAACAAGTGACTAGGTACGGAGCAAAATGAGTGAAGTGAGCGTAGAGCCATAGGGATACTGTAGAAAGGAAGTCCTCGCGATCCATTTATTCTCCATCTCGGTCAGAGAGAACTATTCAACTAGTCTTCGCAGTGAAGTGACAATACACACTGCAGCAGATGGGACACGTAATTAATAAGCTGAACCAACGTGTTGGTGTTACTAAATCAGTCGGTTATGTTTGGTAGTCTCAAGTCATTGAAAGCATGCACAACCCACATATCTTATTGGTTGATATGCCACAAAACAAAAAACGAGAAGGGAGTTAATGTACGGTGCCTAAGTGTTTTGGGATTATTTGGTTTTCGTAAGGTGACTTACACACCTAGACGGAGGGAGTAGTAGAGCTGAGATTGAATGCACTTTCTTCCCCGTCTTCCACTCTTCTTCCTCCTCTCTTCTTCTTCCTCCTCTCTTCCCCATCGTCGGCCGCACACCATTTACCCCCGCTCACTGCTCGCCTGCCCGCGCCATATTCCTTGGTAGCTCGTGCGTACCATATCCCCCCGCTCACTGCTTGGCCACACGAGGAGAAGCTTCTTCGCTCGCCCGCCCGAATCCACCTCCCCCCTGGCTCGCAAGCACCAAAAACCCCAATGGCAGAACCAACTGACACGCAGAGTCACGATTGGAATTCCCTCCCCGATGTTCTCTTGGAGCAGATCTGTAGTCGTATGGACCTATTCAGCACCGTCCGTCTATCCGCATGCTCGGTGTCTTTGTACCATCTACTCGTCTGCAACCGGCCGGCTCTTTTCAAGACACCCTGCTTGTTGATGCCCGATCCTCGCAGGTGACCTAGACACCGACTTGACGTTCCTACGGAGGTTGCCATGGTGCCCCTTGACATGCTACCACTACCCATCCACCTGTCCTTCATGCGCAGCCACTACTGGGCGGGCTTGAAGGCCAACTGGATCGTCCTCATCCACCACACTGGTAGTCTGTGGCGTCTCGTGGATATCTACACCCAGCGAAAGATCACCCTTCCATCGTTGGATACCGCCGCCATCGAGCCTCGCGGCCCGCCGGACACTCCTGCCTACTACGCACGAGACGCGTCAAGCTTTTGGCTCGACCTCTGTTTGCAGAAAGTTGTAATCTGTGAAGTGGCCACACCATCAGAAGACTACATGGATTACAAGTTCATTGCCTTGTTCAACAAGGGATTAGTCTATCTGGAATCCGGTCGCCATACATGGTTATGGCTCATCATCAATCCTGTTGAGGAAACATTTCGGTCTGATGCTATAGTGCATGATGGCATCGTTTACATGGTCGACGCACAGATTGGCTACCTATATTGGTGGAATCTATCGCCGTGTAATTGTTCTATCTCATCTCATCTTTACCTTATGAATACGACTGCCTATTCATTTGTTACAAATTTAGAATGCATAGCATGTCTATAACCACATCATTGCTATATGTTCCTCTCATTTCCTAGATTTTTATGACCACACATATTATTGTTAGAGTTGATATGAGAACAATTGGCATCTAATGATTGTTAGAATACAAATTATGAGCATAACATCATGATTGCTATATGTTACTCTCGTTTACAAGATTTTTATAACAACGCATGTTATTGCTTAGAGTTGATATGAGAATAGTAGTAGTAAGTGCTATGGTAGAATATGAGTAGGTGTTGTCATAGCTGTTTTCCTCTCATTGTTACATGATATTTGAACCATGACATATTGCTAGAATATGAAAGCCATTGGCTTATTTTTTTAACTTGGGGTATGATTATGACCACGGCATTGCAATTCTCTGTCTATGATATGTGTCACTGTTATAATAATCTTAATTCCATACATACTCTGAACATGATTGTTTATTTTTGTCCTTTTGGTCTCCAATTTGAATTATTGTAGCAGACACAAATGCGCTGGCCTTCATTATTCCAGGACATAGAATCATACCAGCCGATGGGTGGTGGTTTATCGCTCGTTCAGCTGACGGCGGTCATTTGATGCTCATTCGCACGTACCAAATTGACCAAACCATTACATCAAACCACATGCAGTACAATGCGTGGGGCATTCGTGACATTGATGGCTATGGCTACTTCGTGTTCGAGAAAGATCCCAGCTCTGTTGGGCCAGGCATATTCAACTGGAGGCGGGTTTACAGCCTCAGCAACCACTCCTTGTTCCTCGGGCTCAATTATCCGATCATCCAACCAATCATCGATCATATCACCGGCGATGATTACTGTTCTATGCAACTTCCATTCGCGAGGGGGGGCTGTGTTTACACATCATACCATGGGTTTCATGAATCACCATATCCAGAGATTCGTCGACACAGCTTGTTGCCAGATAATCTTCAGTGTGTGAAAGGCATCAAGCTTCCATGCGATGGATGGCTTTTGCAAACCCGACATGCGGCGATGTGGTTCATGCCAACAGCAAATATGCACAACTTGATTCGTGCTGATATCTAGACTGAGCCATGTATTCTGCTGCTGTAGCATGACCCTCTTTTGTTGGATATTATGTACTGTTGTTAGTTTGAAGCACTCCTCTGGTTTGAAGGATAGATACCTTCCTGGGATCAAGTGCATCCTAACTCACCTGCGTAGGATGTACTGATAATGATGATGGAGATGCTGTGCAGAAGCCATATATATATATCAGTTAGGCTTCAAGTGCGTACTTGTTAGTTAAACCTATGTATAAATCGTGACACTAAATACGACTAGTAATTACTATAGTAGCAGTACTAGTATACGTTGGTCAAATTATTCATCATGTCCACACATTGAATTGACGTGACAACACGCTGCGCGTGAGGTGACACAAGAATCCCGGCGGCGTGTTCGGGTATTCTGGACTTCAGATTTGGAGTACCACAATACTTCAGGTATCACACTGAGTGGCCTAAGGAAGCATTTCTTCCAGCGCAATTCCAGGGCATTCAAAAGGGGCGCGTGGACGCGTCACAAGATACAGTCAGAGTGTGGCATGCACGCGATGTGGCACAAGACTGGCAATACCTTGCCGGTGATGGTCAACGGCCGGCAGACGGGCAGAAAAAAAGGTTCAGGTGCTGCACACCAACAAGAACTTCGACCAGCAGAGGACCAACTGGGTGATGCACCAGTACCACCTTGGGGACCTGGAGCAAGAGAAGGAGCAGGAGCTGGTCCTCTCCAAGATTTTCTACCAGACGAACACTAGGGATAGGAGTAAAAAGATTATAAGTTAGTTTGGTATTGGTAGTTGTACTACCTTGTCGTCCGCAAGTTGGTATTGTTGTTAACGATCTATTGGTATGAACTTGCATTTGTTCCAACCATCATGCCGAGGGTCGACGTGGATATAAAGCTGAATCATTTGTTTTGAAACGAATTTTCAGGCACCTGATTTTTATTTGATGGGTAGCATAAGCACCCGCCGTTCGAATTCCCAGTTCTCCAATTTTTTCGAAACAAGTGCACGAACTTATTATCACGATAAAAAAACAATATCCGTGCTGCATCCCAGTTATCAGTCTGTACTTGCAGAATTCTCTCGTTTATTGAGCACGTATATTTTTTTTAGGTCGAGCAAGTTTCAACTGGGCTATAGATTGCCCAGGGTTGTTTTGTTTTTAACAGGCCCAGCCCATGACGACAACAGGGCACAAAGATCCAGCAGGTATCTACTGGCCTCTGGCCCGCCAGCGTTAGTTATATTTTGTCTTACAACATCCGTAGGCAGTTTTTTTACTGAATCAAACACACAGCCCAGTTCTATTTTCCTCTTGAAACGCATGTCCTACATCCGTTTTCTAATCTCTACCTATAGTTTTACTAGTTCATATACATGTATCATTATATTGAAAACACATAAAATTCCCTTTTCATATTTACATCCTTATTTTTGTTGTTTTTTCCCACCCAGCACTGATTTTTTTACCACTGGTTTTCCCTTAAACCAACTAAATTGTCCCACGTCTTATTTTCTTACAAAAACAAAATGATTTTTTTGGCAAATCAATAAGTTCTTAAAAAAATGTTTATCATTTCGGGATTACAACAGTTCCGACTCCATTGAAATATGAAAAATAAGGTTGGACTTTTTGACCGTGGTCCTGAGCAGAAAATGGCTGTAATAAATTACTTAAGAATTAGCAAATGGGCTGCAAATTATAAAAAATAGCAAATGGGCTTTATGTTGTCTGCCACAGATTTGGAGGCTGACTTGTGGGCCTACTAAGTTCATGCGTACACAAGGTTTCTCAAAAAAGAAACTTAGTCAACAATCGACTCTACTAGCGTCAGACCGTTAGATGTCAACCTAACGGCAATCATGCTTCTTCAGTCTCTGATCTTCCTGCCCCAGCCGCCCAAACTAGCACCGTCGAAACCGCCTGCTCCCGCCTCCCGTGGCCGGCAGTGCTGCCGGGAAGGCCTGACGGCCCCATCATACTCGCATCCTTGGCCTGTCTATCCCTCTACTCACCCACACCTCCTGTTATTTTCCGGCGATGGCAGTCGAACCAGTCAACCCTCGTACTCTCCACCGCGTGGGCAGCCACTGTTGTGTCTTCCCCAGCTCCGTGTCGTTCCCTTCATAGGCCCCGCCGTCGTCCACCGCCCTGGTGCTCTCGGCGCGGCGTGGTCAACGATGTCCATCCAACGGCCGTAGTGCTTCTTCAACCTCTGGTCTTCTTGCCCCAGCCGCCCAAAGCAGGGCCGGTCGTGCCACATGCTCCTGACTCCCGTGGCCGGTTGTGCTGCCACGGAGGCCTCACCGTCCCCATACTACTCCCACCGCTGGCCAGGCCATCCCTCCACTCACCCACTCCCCCTGTTATTCTGCGGCGACGGCAGCCTCACACCGTAGCGGAACGAGTGAACCCTCGTACTCCTCTCCGCGTGGGCATCCACTGTCGCGTCTTCCCCAGCTCCGCGTCGTCCCCTTCCTAGGCCTCACCGCCGTCCACCGACATGGTGCTCTCGGCGCGGCGTGGTCAATGTGGTCAACGACCGACTTCCATCGGAAGAGTACTGTACGTGGAGAGGCTGATAGCTGGGTCCACGGCAGCCGCAAGGAAGTGCCTCCTTATTACGCGCAAAATAATTATTCCTCCACCTGACAGCAGGGACCCACCGGACGGGCCACCAGTATTTTGCGGAAAAAACGTTTCCCCCCTGACTGCTGGGACCCACTGGACGGGCCACCGTATTTCGTGAAAAAAATGTTTGCCCCTGACTGCTAGGACCCACCGGACGGACCACCGTATTTCGTGAAAAAACGTTCCCCCCCCCCCCGCTGATAGCTCGGATCCACCAGCTATATCTTCACATGCAAGGAAGTGCCTCCTTATTACGCACAGAAAAATGAATACTCCCCCTGCTAGCTGGGACCCAACCTGGTGGGAGGCTGACTTGTGGGCCTACTAAGTTGACGAGGATGGAGCACTTTGTCAACTTAGTCAATATGAACGATTCTAGCTCCAGTGACCGTACGATGTCCATCCAACGGCCGTAGTGCTTCTTCAACCTCTGGTCTTCTTGCTCCAGCCGCCCAAAGCTGCGCCGGTCGTGCCGCGTGCTCCTGCCTCACGTGGCCGGTTGTGATGCCACAGAGGCCTCACCGCCCCCTACTACTCCCACCGCTGGCCCATGCTATCCCTCCACTCACGCACACCCCTGTTATTCTGCGGCGACGGCAGCCTCACGCCGCAGCCGAACCAGTGAACCCTCATACTCCTCTCCGCGTGGGCATCCATGCCGCGTCTTCCCCGGCTCCATGTCGTCCCCTTCCTAGGCCTCGCCGTCGTCCACCGCCTTGGTGCTCTCGGCGCGGCGTGGTCAATGTGGTCAACAACCACTTCCATCGAAAGAGTACTATGCGTGGAGAGGCTGACAGCTGGGTCCATGGCCACATCCCAGTTTTTTTGTGATTTGCCAAGTAAGTCGCTTTGTCAGGCCTGTTGGGCTGCAAATCTTTCAAGACGAGGAGAGCTTCATTTGGCTGGCCGAGAAAATGGCCCATCAGTAATGAGAAATGGGCTGTACATTTTTAAAACACATCAAACCGGTAATTAGTTTAAGATATCTTTTTTTCATTTCGAGATTTTAAATTACATTAATTTTTATGCCTGGAGAATTTGTTGGATTTTATATTGATATACATTTATTTTTAAAATCAGTTTGAATGTGAGTCGAAATTTCGGGATTAAAAACAGTTCGGACCGCACCGAAATATGCAAAATTTCGTTAATTTTTTAACCGTGGCCACAATATGGGCTGTAATGCTAACAAAAAGAATATGGGCTCCAAAAAAACCTTAAGAATTAGCAAATGCGCTGTAAATTATTATAAATAATGGCAGATGGGTTGTATGCTGTTTTCTACAGATTTGAGGCTTTCCTAAAAAAAGGTTGACGCACAAGCAGTGACTGTTGGATGTCCATCGAACGGCCGTCGTGCTTCTTCAATCTCTGCTCTTCCTGCTCCAGCCGCTCAAACAAGCGCCGGCGGGACTGCCTGCTCCCTCCTCCCCGCGGCCGGTTGTGCTGCCGCGCAGGCCTCACCGCCCCACCGTACTTCCATCGCTGGCCTAGCCATCCCTCTACTCACCCACACCTGCTGTTATTCTCCGGCGACGACAGACGAACCAGTAAACCCTCATACAGTCGTACTCCCCTCCGCGTGGGAAACAACTGTCGAGTCTTCCCTGCCTCCGTGTCGTTCCCTTCCTAGGCCATGCCGTCGTTCACCGCCCTGGTGCTCTCGGCGCGGCCTGGTCAACGTGGTCAATGACCAACATGCATCTGAAGTGGACTGTACGTGGAGAGGCCGACAGCTGGGTCCATGGCCGCACGCAAGGAAATGCCTCCTTATTACGCGCAAAATAATGATTCCTTCACCTGACATCAGGGACCCATCGAAAGGGCCTCTGTATTTCACAAAAAAAACGTTACCGCCGCTGGCAGCTCGGATCCACCAGCTATATCTTCGCACGCAAGGAAGTGCCTCCTTATTACGCTCAAAAAATGAATACCCCCTGCTAGCTGGGACCCACCTTGGTGGGAGGCTGACTTGTGGGCCTACTAAGTTGACGGGGATGGAGGGCTTTGTCAACTTAGTCAATATGCATGATTCTAGCTCTAGTGACCGTACGATGTCCATCCAACGGACATAGTGCTTCTTCAACCTCTGGTCTTCTTGCTCCAGCCGCCCAAACCAGCGCCGGTCATGCCTCGTGCTCCTGCCTCCCGTGGCCGGCTGCGATGCGGCGGAGGCCTCACCAACCCCTACTACTCCCACCGCTGGCCAGGCCATCCCTCTACTCACCCACACCCCCTGTTATTCTGCGGCGATGGCAGCCTCACACCGCAGTGAACCTGTGAACCCTCGTACTCCTCTACGCGTGGGCATCCACTGCCACGTCTTCCCTGGCTCCGCGTCATCCCCTTCCTAGGCCTCGCCGCCGTCCACCGCTCTGGTGCTCTCGGCGTGGCGTGGTCAACATGGTCAAGGAACGGCTTCCATCAGGCGTGGACTGTACGTGGAGAGGCTGACAGCTGGGTCCACGGTCGGAGCAAGGAAGTGCCTCCTTATTACGTGAAAATAATTATTCCTCCACCTGACAGCGGGACCCACCGGACGGGCCACCGTATTTCGCGAAAAAAATGTTTCCCCCTGACTGCTGGGACCCACCAGCTACATCTTCGCATGCAAGGAAGTGCATCCGGGCAAAAAAAATAAAACGATTTGCCCCCTGACTGTTGGGACCGACCAGCTACATCTTCGCAGGCAAGGAAGTGCCTGACAGTCGGGACCCACCTGGCCGAAGCGTACGTAGCGTTGTCATTCTGGTCGTGAACGTGTACGTACATACTGGTCGATGTAGAGGCGCGCACGTGTCGTAGTAGAGGCGCGCACGTATCATGTACATGTACGTACAGCGGCCAGGGTGCAAGAAAGAAAATACGGCCACGTATGTGTACATATGGGCGGGGACTCGAACGCCTACTCGCGCATACGTACGGCCAGGGCTCGTGTACATGGCTGGGTCAGAACGGAGAAACAGCATTGTCGTCGTGTTCATGGGGAGGCAACGGAATGCGTCGTGTTCATGGGGAGGCAACGGAATGCGTCATGTTCATCGGGAGGGCTTGGACGGAATAGGCGATGGAAAAGAGGTCTGGCGTACCGCAGAACGGAGGAAACGGCCTTGTGTTCGACCAGCCACATTCGAAACGGGATCCTCTTCATCGGGAGGGGTCTGACGTACCGCAAAACGGAGGAAACGGACCTCCTATGGTCGAAACGGGGGTCCTGTTGATCGGGAGGGGTGTGGTGTACCGCAAAACGGACGAAACGGACTTGTGTTGGAGCGCTACGGTCGAAACGAGGGTCCTGTTCATCGGGAAGGGTGTGGCATACCGCAAAACGGGACTCCACGCGATACTGTTCATCTCCACCGTCGACCCCCTCTAGCCTCCACGAGCTACTGTTCATCCACCGTCGACCTCCTCCAGCCTCCACCTGCGACTGTTCATCCACGGGCTCCTGTTCATCCAGCCTCCACCGCGCGCTACTCCACCGGCTACTATTCAACCAGCCCTCTCCACGGGTGATGTGTACAACACAACCTTCTTCTTGTAGACGTTGTTGGGCCTCCAAGTGCAGAGGTTGTAGGACAGTAGCAAATTTCCCTCAAGTGGATGACCTAAGGTTTATCAATCCGTAGGAGGCGGAGGATGAAGATGGTCTCTCTCAAGCAACCCTGCAACCAAATAACAAAGAGTCTCTTGTGTCCCCAACACACCTAATACAATGGTAAATTGTACAGGTGCACTAGTTCGGCGAAGAGATGATGATACAAGTGGTATATGGATGATAGATATGGGTTTTTGTAATCTGAAAATATAAAAACAGCAAGGTAACTAATGATAAAAGTGAGCGTAAACGGTATTGCAATGCTAGGAAACAAGGCCTAGGGTTCATACTTTCGCTAGTGTAAGTTCCCTCAACAATACTAACATAATTGGATCATAAAACTATCCCTCAACATGCAACAAAGAGTCACTCCAAAGTCACTAATAGTGGAGAACAAACTAAGAGATTATGGTAGGGTACGAAACCACCTCAAAGTTATTCTTTCCAATCAATCCGTTGGGCTATTCCTATAAGTGTCACAAACAGCCCTAGAGTTCGTACTAGAATAACACCTTAAGACACAAATCAACCAAAACCCTAATGTCACCTAGATACTGCAATGTCACCTCAAGTATTCGTGGGTATGATTATACGATATGCATCACACAATCTCAGATTCATCTATTCAACCAACACAAAGGACCTTAAAGAGTGCCCCAAGGTTTCTACCAGAGAATCATGACGAAAACATGTGCCAACCCCTATGCATAGGTTCATGGGTGGAACCCGCAAGTTGATCACCAAAACATACATCAAGTGAATCACGTGATATCACATTGTCACCACAGATATGCACGGCAAGACATACATCAAGTGTTCTCAAATCTTTAAAGACTCAATCCGATAAGATTACTTCAAAGGGGAAACTCGATTCATTACAAGAGAGTAGAGGGGGAGAAGAAACATAAGATCCAGCTATAATAGCAAAGCTCGTGATACATCAAGATTGTGCCAAATCAAGAACACGAGAGAGAGACAGAGAGATCAAACACATAGCTACTGGTACATACCCTCAGCCTCGAGGGTGAACTACTCCCTCCTCGTCATGGAGAGCGCCGGGATGATGAAGATGGCCACCGGAGAGGGATTCCCCCTCCGGCAGGGTGCCGGAACGGGTCTAGATTGGCTTTCGGTGGCTACGGAGGCTTCTGGCGGCAGAACTCCCGATCTAATCTTCGTTCTGGAAGTTTTAGGTTACGTAGGTATATATGGGTGCAGGAGGTACGTCGGTGGACCGAAGGGGGGCACGAGGCAGGGGGCGTGCCCCAGGGGGGTGGGCGCGCCCCCTACCCTCGTGAGCTCCTCTTCATCTTCTGATGTAGGGTCCAAGTCTATCCGGTAGGTTTCCTTCCAAAAATAACTTCTCCAGTTGATTTCGTTCCGTTTCGACTCCGTTTGATATTCCTTTTCTTCGAAACACTGAAATAGGCAAAAAAACAGCAAATCTGGGCTGGGCCTCCTGTTAATAGGTTAGTACCGAAAGTAATATAAAAGTGGATAATAAAGCCCAGTATTGCCCAAAACAGTAGATAATATAGCATGGAGCAATCAAAATTATAGATACGTTGGAGACGTATCAAGCATCCCCAAGCTTAATTCCTGCTCGTCCTCGAGTTGGTAAATGATAAAAAAGATAATTTTTGATGTGAAATGCTAGTTGGCATAATTTCAATGTAATTCTTCTTACTTGTGATATGAATATTCAGATCCGAAAGATTCAAGATAAAAGTTCACATTGACATAAAAATAATAATACTTCAAGCATACTAACTAAGCAATTATGTCCTCTCAAAATAACATGGCCAAATAAAGTTCATCCCTACAAAATCATATAGTTTAGTCATGCTCCATTTTCGTCACATGAGAATGCTCTCATCATGCACAACCCCGATGGCAAGCCAAGCAATTGTTTCATACCTTAATAATTTCAAACTCATAAACTTTCACGCAATACATGAGCGTGAGCCATGGATATAGCACTATGGGTGGAATAGAATATAATGATGCGGTTTATGTGGAGAAGACAAAAAGGAGAAAGTCTCACATCAACGAGGCTAATCAATGGGCTATGGAGATGCCCATCGATTGATGTTAATGCGAGGAGTAGGGATTGCCATGCAACGGATGCACTAGAGCTATAAATGTATGAAAGCTCAACAAAAGAAACTAGTGGGTGTGCATCCAACTTTCTTGCTCACGAAGACCTAGGGCATTTGAGGAAGCCCATCGTTGGAATATACAAGCCAAGTTCTATAATGAAAAATTCCCACTAGTATATGAAAGTGACAAAGCAAGAGACTCTCTATCATAAAGATCATGGTGCTACTTTGAAGCACAAGTGTGGAAAAAGGATAGTACCATTGTCCCTCTTTTTTTGGCCCCTTTTTCTTATTTGGCCTTTCTTTTTTTGGCCTTTCTTTTTTTCATTTTTTTGGGATAATGCTCTATTGAATGATGATCATCACATTTCTATTTATTTATAGCTCAATGATTACAACTCGATACTAGAACAAAGTATGACTCTATATGAATGCCTCCGGCGGTGTTCCAGGATATGCAATGAATCAAGAGTGACATGTATGAAATAATTATGAACAGTGGCTTTGTCACAAATACGATGTCAACTACATGATCATGCAAAGCAATATGACAATGATGATGCGTGATACGTCTCTGTCGTATCTATAATTTTTGATTGTTCCATGCCAATATTATTCAACTTTCATATACTTTTTGGCAACTTTTTATATTATTTTTGGAACTCACATATTGATCCAGTGCCCAGTGCCAGTTCATGTCTGTTGCATGTTTTTGGTTTCACAGAATATCCATATCAAATGGAGTCCAAATGGGATAAAAACAGATGAAGCTTATTTTTGGAAAATATGGAAAATTTGGATGGAAAATCAACGCGAACCAGTGCCCGAGGTGGTCATGAGGCAGGGGGGCATCCCCCCTTAGGGCGCGCCCCCTACCCTCGTGAGCCCACCGTAAGGTGGTTGACGCTCTTCTTTTGCCGCAAGGAAGCTAATATTCGGAAAAAAAATCACGGCGAAGGTTTCAGGCCAATCGGAGTTATGGATCTCCATTTATATACGAAACGGTGAAATAGAGCCAGAAGACAACGCAGAAACAGAGAGAGACAGAGAGACAGATCCAATCTCGGAGGGGCTCTCGCCCCTTCCATGCCATGGAGGCCAAGGACCAGAGGGGAAACCCTTCTCCCATCTAGGGAGGAGGTCAAGGAAGAAGAAGACGAAAGGGCCCCCTCTCCCCTTCTCTTCCGGTGGCTCCGGAACGCTGTCGTGGTCATCATCATCATCACCGCGATCTACTCCAACACCTCCGGCATCTTCACGAACATCTCCATCACCTTCCCCCCTCTATCTACAGCGGTCCACTCTCCCGCAACCCGTTGTACCCTCTACTTGAACATGGTGCTTTATGCTTCATATTATTATCCAATGATGTGTTGCCATCCTATGATGTCTGAGTAGATTTTCGTTGTCCTATCGGTGGTTGATGAATTTCTATGATTGATTTAATTTGCTTGTGGTTATGTTGCTGTCCTTTGGTGCCCATCATATGATTGCGCGCGTGGATCACACCCTAGGGTTAGTTGTATGTTGATAGGACTATGTATTGGAGGGCAAGAGTAACAGAAGCTTCAACCTAGCATAGAAATTGATGCATATGGGATTGAAGGGGGACCAATATATCTTAATGCTATGGTTGGGTTTTACCTTAATGAACATTAGTAGTTGCGGATGCTTGCTAATAGTTCCAATCATAAGTGCATAGAATTCCTAGTCAGGGATGACATGCTAGCAGTGGCCTCTCCCACATAATACTTGCTATTGGTCTAGTAAAGTAGTCAATTGATTAGGGGCAATTTCGCAACTCCTACCACCACTTTTCCACACTCGCTATATTTACTTTATTGCTTCTTTACTTACAACAGCCCCTACTTTTTATTTACGTAATCTTTATTATCTTGCAAACCTATCCAACAACACCTACAAAGTACTTCTAGTTTCATATTTGTTCTAGGTAAAGTGAACGTCAAGCGTGCGTAGAGTTGTATCGGTGGTTGATAGAACTTGAGGGAATATTTATTCTACCTTTAGCTCCTCATTGGGTTCAACACTCTTACTTATCGAAAACTGTTGCGATCCCCTATACTTGTGGGTTATCAATGCGTGTCATAATAAACGGAACGGTGGAAAGTTGCATGGCAATATATCTCGGAATGGCTATGGAAATGCCATAATAGGTAGGTATGGTGGCTGTTTTGAGGAAGATATAAGGAGGTTTATGTGTGATAGAGCGTATCATATCACGGGGTTTGGATGCACCGGCAAAGTTTGCACCAACTCTCAATGTGAGAAAGGGCAATGCACGGTACCGAAGAGGCTAGCAAGGATGGAAGGGTGAGAGTGCGTATAATCCATGGACTCAACATTAGTCATAAAGAAATCACACACTTATTGGAAAAATCTACAAGTCATCGAAAACCTCGGCACTACCCGCATGCTCCTAGGGAGATAGATTGGGAGGAAAAGACCATCGCTCGTCCCCGACCGCCACTCATAAGGAGGACAATCAAATAACACCTCATGTTTCAAATTTGTTACACAACGTTTACCATATGTGCATGCTACGGGACTTGCAAACTTTAACTCAAGCATTTCTCAATTTCACAACTACCCAACTAGCACGACTTTGATATTATTACCTCCATATCTCAAAACAATCATCAAGTATCAAACTTCTCTTAGTATTCAACACACTCATAAGAGAATTTTATTATTCTTGAATACCTAGCATATTAGGATTTTAAGCAAATTACCATGCTATTTAATACTCTCAAAATAATCTAAGTGAAGCATGAGACTTCATCTATTTCTTCAAAATAAAACTACCACCATGCTCTAAAAGGTATAAGTGAAGCACTAGAGCAAATGACAAACTACTCTGAAAGATATAAGTGAAGATCAATGAGTAGTTGAATAATTATGCAACTATGTGAAGACTCTCTAACATTTAATAATTTCGGATCTTGGTATTTTACTCAAGCAGCAAGCAAAAAAAATGAAATAAAATGACGCTCCAAGCAAAACACATATCATGTGGCGAATAAAAATATAGCTCCAAGTAAAGTTACTGATGAACGAAGACGAAAGAGGGGATGCCTTCCGGGGCATCCCCAAGCTTAGGCTCTTGGTTGTCCTTGAATATTACCTTGGGGTGCCTTGGGAATCCCCAAGCTTAGGCTCTTGCCACTCCTTATTCCATAGTCCATCGAATCCTTACCCAAAACTTGAAACTTCACAACACAAAACTTAACAGAAAACTCGTAAGCTCCGTTTGTATAAGAAAATAAATCACCACTTCAAGGTACTGTAATGAACTAATTCTTTATTTATATTGGTGTTAACCTACTGTATTCCAACTTCTCTATGGTTCATACCCTCCTATACTACTCATAGATTCATCAAAATAAGTAAACAACACATGAAAAACAGGATCTGTCAAAAACAGGACTGTCTGTAGTAATCTGGATCAAACGTATACTTCTGGTACTCATAAAATTCTCAAATAAATTGCTGGACCTGGGGAATTTATCTATTAATCATCTGAAAAAATAATTAACTAAATACCACTCTCCAAATAAAAATGGCAGCAATTCTCGTGAGCGCTAAAGTTTCTGTTTTTTACAGCATGATCACAAAGACTTCCCCCAAGTCTTCTCAAAGGTTCTACTTGGCACAAACACTAATTAAAAGCATAAAACCACATATAAACAGAGTCTAGATGAATTATTTATTACCAAACAGGAACAAAAAGCAAGGAACAAAAATAAAATTGGGTTGCCTCCCAACAAGCGCTATCGTTTAACGCCCCTAGCTAGGCATGATGATTTCAACGATGCTCACATAAAAGAATAGAATTGAAACATAAAGAGACTAAACAGTTATGAAACATAAAGAAGCGTAAACAGAAGCGTAAACATAAAGAGACTAAACAGTTATGAAACATAAAGAGACTAAACGATGCTCATGAACAATATGACTAGCACATTTAAGTCTAACATACTTCCTATGCATAGGGATTTTGTGAGCAAACAACTTGTGGGAACAAGAATCAACTTGCATAGGAAGGTAAAACAAGCATAACTTCAAAACTTTAAGCACATAGAGAGAAAACTTGATATTATTGCAATTCCTACAAGCATATGTTCCTCCCTCATAATAATTTTTAGTAGCATCATGAATGAATTCAACAATATAACCAGCACCTAAATCATTCTTTTCATGATCTACAAGCAAAGAAAATTTACTACTCTCCACACAAGCAAAATTCTTCTCATGAATAATAGTGGGAGCAAACTCAACAAAATAACTATCATGTGAGGCATAATCCAATTGATAACTAAAATCATGATAACAAGTTTCATGGTTATCATTATTCTTAATAGCATACATGAAAGTGCGTTATATCGACTAGAGGGGGGTGAATAGGCGATTCTTATGAAATTCTTCACCGAGGAATTTGCTGGTGAGGAAATTCCTTAGCAAAGAACTACCAGCAGCGGAATGAGTACTCAAAAGTAAACATAACAGAATACAAGCATAGTCATCATGATGAAATGAAGATAGGCACAGAGTACAGAAGCGTAAACACAGGATAACATAGGATGAAGACAAACAGACTAAAGAAATTGAACTGAGGAAATTGAGAAAGTCTTCAGTCAAAGTCTTCAAACACAAATATGAACAAGCACACAACACAGTTATGAGGAAATGAAAGAGTTGAGGAAATAGAACCAGTAAGCTTGGTGAAGAAAATGATTTGGTAGACCAGTTCCAACTGCTGTCTCAATTGTATGTCTGGTTGGAGCGGCTGAGTATTTAAACTCGAGGACACACAGTCCCGGACACCCAGTCCTGAACACGCAGCTCAGGACACCCAGTCCTCACCGTATTCTCCTTGAACTAAGGTCACACAGACCTCGTCCAATCACTCGTGGTAAGTCTTCAGGCGACTTCCAAACCTTCACAAACTTGGTCACTCGGTGATCCACAATTCCTCTTGGATGCTCTAGACCATGACGCCAAACCGTCTGGAAGAAGCACGGTCTTCAAAGGTAACAAGCGTCGGATCCATGCAGGATCAATCTCTTCAATGATGCTCAATCACTTGGGGTTTGTAGGTGTTTGGGTTTTGGGTTTTTGGTTTTTCCTCACTTGATGATTTTCGCTCAAAGTCCTCAGAGGATGGGTTGCTCTCAAATGACAAGTGTCAGTTTCTCTCGGAGCAGCCAACCAGCTAGTGGTTGTAGGGGGCGGCTATTTATAGCCTAGGGAGCAGCCCGACATGATAAGACATAAATGCCCTTCAATGATATGACTGTTAGGTGGATAGATATTTTGGGACAGCTGGCGCATAGCACAACAACGGTCGGAATTTTGAGTAGCAAAATCCTCAGGGCTATCATGTTCCTCACTGTGTATGCAATCCGCACTGGCGAATTCCTAACTCCTCAGTCAGGACAAATTCCTCAGAGACCAGAAGAACTTTGTCTCTGTCACTGAAGAAATTGACTGAACTTTATGAGATTTCCAATGGCTTCACTCGAAGGGATTGGTAGGTGTAGGATTTTGAGTTGAGCATCACATGGAAATTTTTCCTTAGTATTTCCTCAACCCCCTTTAACAGTACGGTGTTTCCTATGACTCAAGAAAGAGAAAAAACAAAACTATGAAAACGAAAGTCTTCAAGCTTCATATTCCTCGCATGAATATCAAGTCTTCACGGACACACCAATTTCTTCACTTTCAAAGTCTTCATGAAAGTCTTCAGAAATATCAAAATCTTCAGTCGAAGATATTTATTTTTAGGGGTCGACTTTTCCTATAAATATCAAACTCCTCATAGACTTATAGACCTGTGTACACTCACAAACGCATTAGTCCCTTAACCTATAAGTCTTCAACACACCAAAATCACTAAGGGACACTAGAGGCACTTACAATCTCCACCTTTTTGGTGATTGATGACAATATAGGTTAAGTTTTCAATGGGGATAAACATATGAAGTGTAACTACTGATATTGAGGAATTTGATTGCAAGATATAGAAGAACTCCCCCTAAAGATGTGCATAGTGAGGAATTTGCTTTTGAAGCAATGCACACTTGAAGAGTTGAATCATGGAGATCTCCCCCTATATCTTGTAATTCATACACGCATTTAACATATAATATGAAGAATTTGAAATGCATGATGAAAATATGGTGCCTGATGAAATTCAGCATGCATGCAATAATATTAACGAGGAATAAGCATGTAGAATAGTGCATCAAAAGTATCAGAGCACAGTGCATCAAAAGTATCAGAGCACCATCGGGTTTAAGATTACAACTTGATCCAATAAAGTTTCAAAAGAACGAGAGTTGTAACTTAGCAAGAAAAAAAACGCCCATATAGTAGACCCGCTTGAAGACTAACTCATATTTCTCCCCCTTTGTCATCGAATGACCAAAAGGATCGAAAATGAGGGCTAACGCCCCTGAAGATAATCATGTTGATGAAGGAGCGCCAGCGTTGTTGGGGTCGTTTGTTGATGTAGGGCCTGCCGCAGTGTCGTCCAAATCTTCATGTTCATCAGTGTCGCGCGATGAAGAATATGAGCTGGCCGCCAGAGAAGGAACCTTGACCTTCTTGAATTTCTTCGATGGAGGTGCAGACCAGTCAAAATCTTCTTTGAGACCCATGTTCTTTAGATCTTCTTCACCATACAGATGTGACAGGATTGCCCAGGTGCGACCGAAGACATGATGGAGGTAGTAGTGGTTTTTCTTCACTGCATTGTGTGTGGCAGTCATGTTGTGAAGAAGTGAACCAAACTGATGCTTAACCCATTTGTGATTTGGATCCACCTTCTGGTGAAGACTAAGCATAAGTTCACGGTCAGTCATCACGCGCGGAGCAGTGGCTTGAGGAGTGGACTTGGGTGCATTGGCAGAGTCATGTGTGGTAGAGTCATCATTGGTGGAATAAGATGCAGCTTTGCGAAACTGACCATCCAATGGACGAATGCCTTCATCTATTACAGCTGGTGCCTTGCCCTTTCCATCAACTGAGGAATATGTCTGCTTGAGGACTTCAATTGGGGGCAAGTAGCTGAGGTGATTCTGGAAATCAGCTTTGTAGTTGAGGGAAGACCTTGTCCTGAGGAATCGCATAATCCAAGGTGCATAAGGATTTAGCTCAAACGCAGACAGTGCAACATTGGCCATAGTCCTCATGAAGAAATCGTGATAATTGACAGGAATGCCATGAACGATGTTGAATACCAGATTCTTCATGATGCCAACAATTTCCTCATCAGATGAGTCGTGGCCTTTGATGGGACTGATTGTCCTCGTAAGAATATGATAGACAGTTCTGGGCACGTACATCAATTCCTTCACGAGGAATTTGGTTCTTGGTGCTTGACCTGGCTTCAAAGGTTTCATCAGCACCTGCATGTAATGATGTGTGAGCTCAGGTTCACTGTAGATGCGGCGAGCTTCTTCAAGGGGAGGACTGAGTGGTAGAGCACGAAGCAATTCAGAGGCTGGTGCAGTGTAGTGAGTGTTTTCAGACATCCAGTCCAGCACCCATGAATTCACATCTTCAGCATCTCCGGTGATGTGCAACGTTGCATAGAATTGAAGAATCGGTTCTTCATTCCAATCGCAGATGTCAGAGCAAAAGTTTAGCAGCCCAGCGTCGTGAAGAACACTGAGGACTGGTGCGAAGCACGGCAGAGATTCCATATCCACGTGAGGAATATGCTCATGGTAGAAGATCTTCTTCTTGTTGAACGGCACTGAGGAATAGAAATTGGCTTGACTAGCAGTCCAGAAACGCCTCTTCCTAATGTGAGCAGAGTCATATGGGTTGTAATCTTTGAAGAATACGTGCTCACCGAAGAAATCATCAGCCTTGAACTTTTGCTTGCGTGAGAATGGATCCTTTGGCTTCGGCAGAGGAGGGTCAGTGAGTTGCATCACGACCTCAGGAATCTCAATCGCAGGTTCTTCAGGCTGAGGAATTTCTGGTGCCTCCTCAGTGACAGTCTGCGTCGTTGGTTATTCAGCAGCAGCAGTTTCTTCAGTGCTAGTGGCTGGAATTTCCTCATGGGCAGATGCAGTGGGATGAGTTTCTTCAGAGCCCATATGTACAGTTTGTGTGGGGGACTGAGGAATTTGCTATAGAGGGGTGAACATTGGTGATTTTGGATGCTGACTTTCCCAGAATTCATCACTGATTACGGGTGTGGAGCATCCAATGTCCACATCTTCATCTTCCATTTCTTCAATGCCAGCCTCTTCAGCTGTGAACTGAGGCATAGGCGAGGAGATGATAGGTGTTGAAGGGATCGCATCCACTTCAATTTCTTCATCCAACGGTTCAGACGAAGCAGCAGAAGGAGTTTCTTCATCAGATCCGCTGGGGATCACATATTGTTCATCAAAAGGAACAAGGTCCTTTGATGGCCTAGTTGAGATGGGAACAACATCAATCGGATTTGCAAATGAACTTGTCATAGGCTTCATTTTCTTCAGAGCTGAAGAATCTGAAGCAACTGATGCTTTCCTTTTCTTCACTACAGCACGCTCTGCAGCCTTGGTCTTCTTCACATCTGATGCAGATGCAAGGATTGGAGTTGAAGTTGGTGCAGGAGCAGCTGAGGAATCTGGTTGATTTTCTTCAGGCACAACTGATGCAGTTGCCCTGAGTTCTTCAGTTTCTTCAAGCACACCCCTAGTGGGTGCCCTGGCAATTTCTTCAGCGGCTGGAATGCAGTCATCAGCCCTGGAACTCACATTATCTTCAGCGGCCTGATTGTCATTAGCGGTGCTGGCATTTTCTTTAGTAGGCTGAGCAGATGCTTCAGCCTGAGGAATTTCCTGTTGCGTTGGGGCTGCAACATTGGAAGTGAAGTTATCCGCAAGTTTCACAAAACGAACCTTGGCTCCAAGCTAATCAGCGTGATATGCGTCAAAGTCATCACTGAGTTTCTTAATCTCAGTCTGAATAGTGACAAGTTCTTCAGTTGTCATAGAGACAACATTTTTCTTCAGATGGCGCTCTTTCTTGTACTGCGCTTTCTTGATCTGCCTGACCTTCTCAAATTTCTACTTTTCTTCTTGAATGAAGTGGGTCAGCATGTGACTCTAGCCAGGAGTCAGCTTGAAGTCAGGCAAGGGAGTGTTGGGGTCCTTGTGCCAATCATCAATGTAGTCGAGGATCAGCTTGGGATCCAAAAGCAGTGGCACCTCTGATCCTTTGGCTCCAGCGGCCCTCACTTGCCTGTCTCTGATGATTTCTGCAAGTTCATCATCATCAGCTTCGTCTTCATTAGACGGCACTTGGAAAGCGACTTGCTTCTTTTGAGGACTTGGGCGAGGACCTCGTCTAGCAGTGGCCTTTGTCTTCAGCAGTGAGGGGCCAACTGAGGAACTAGCTGAGACACCTGAGGCAATGGAGATGCCGGCAGTCCTTTGGCACGAGGCGAGATGCATAGGTGCTGAGGATTTAGTCGGAACAGCTGAAGGCTTTGGCGGAGGAGCTGAGGACTTTGGAGGAACAGGAGCAGCATTTTTTTTTCCGTGAGGGCTTTGAGGATTCTGGCCGTGAGGGCATTGCTGAGGAACTTGGCCTTGAGGGCATTGTTGGTGAAGCACTTGGCTTGCGCGCAGGCTTCTTTGACATAGCCTTCTTTGGCTTGACAGCAAAGGCCTCAGCAGAGGCAGCAGCAGTAGAGTCTTCATTAAATTTCCTCACTGCTTCTCTGGCTTTCTTAGCCAGCTTGGCTTGGCGCTTGGCCCATTCATTAGGATAGTCCTCATCGCCCTTGAGGCTGGTGGGATCAGCGATTTGGCCAGGTGCCAATGGAGCTCTTGGGCATGGAGGATTGAGTGCGAATTTCTTCATGTACTTAGGAGTGACATATCTGTACTCCCTCCATTCTCTTGCCCATCTCCTCTCTATCTTCTGAATGCGCACTTTGCCCTCATTCTTGGTTTCCTCAGTAGGTGTGCAGTACCCAGCATATATGTCATCAGGGATCTCAAACGCTGTATTTACCTCAGGCCTCTTTCCTCCCTTCTGTGGCTTCTTACCGTCAGCCATTTTCTTCAGTTGAGGAATTTGAACAATTGAATTCTCTGAATAAGTATGCAACTTTTCTTCGAGGAACACTGCAAATGAGTTAAGTTGATGAGAACCTAGTGATTCAATAGCTGACATGTGTACCTGTGAACAGAGTATAGTTGCGAGGAATTTGGAGAGGTCATATGCGTTCTCAGAAGGTTTTGAAAAAAGAACAAGTTTGAGGAATTTGACCAGATGAGTCTTGAAGAATTTCACTAAGCGTTCTTTGTCTTAGGTCTTAGAGATGTGTAGATTAAAAAATCCACACATTTGAGGAATCTTGAAGAAAAAACATGGCTTAGAGAAACGAGTCAAGAACAGATGACTTGTGAGGTGTTTAGTGTGTGAATCTATGAAGAAAAACACCTTTGAAGATTTTGAAGATAATCATTCGAATCAACGAGGGTAGTAAAAGTAACTTTTAATTACCCTAGATGAAGAACACGGCGAACTAGAGTGAGGAGATGTGAAGTTCGTCTGTGCAGATCTTCCACGCCCTAACTTGGCGGAGGAAGACAGCTACGGCGACGGCCGAGTGAAGATTTCCGCGGTCGGCGCGAGTACGTCGGCGACGAGGTCGAGGCAGTGAAGCTCTTCCTCACCGGCGGCGATGAAGTAGCGGCGGCGCTAGGGTTTGAGAAGCTCGAGCTGGAGAGAGAGGTCGAGCGGAGTAAAAGAAGTGAGGAAGGGAAGGAGGGGTATTTATAGCCACGGTGAAAAACTGTTCGCCCGAAGAAATTGGACGAACGTGCCCCTGACCCTTCTCATTCGCATGATATGTGTCACCCATATAGTGAGAGGTGGAGATCGTGTTAGATCGTGGGTGAGTGGATAAGTGTATCGTGGGATGCGGAACGGTTTGAGCGGCAAAGCCGAAAATTTCGATAAGATAGGTTTTAAAGTTCAGTTCGCAATTTCTTCAGCTGACAAGGACACAGTGAAGATTTTGAATGAGTTTCAGATAGAACGCGCATGAAGAATTTGTGAACAGATTGGGTTGAGTATAGCATAGAGGGGAAGGGTCCGATCACATTCACTTAGCAGAGAACCAACTTGAAGAAATAGCAATAAGTGAATGTTGTAGAGGACATAAACTCATATATATATAGCCAATGAAGAAAACCGATGGAACCAGTGAAGACTATGCAAAGTTGAAGAATATGAATAATTTGAGGAATTTCAACTTTTGGTGGTGGTGTGACCCACCGTATAAGAATGATGATTTCAGACACCGCGTACAATTATCGTAGGGTTCTGAGAATCAAATTTTTCATTAATTTCTTCACACTAAGAGTGTTATTCTTCATTGATTGAAGAAAAACGTTTCTTCATGTGTTGCACATCTAAGTCATCAATTTTTCATAAGTGTTAGGATGAGTGTCCTTTTCAAAGAACATTTGAAGATTCTAGGATATTTAGCTCACACCGCAACTTGCTAAATCTCTTCTCATCCAAGGGCTTTGTGAAGATATCGGCTAGTTGTTCTTCAGTCTTCACATGCTCAATAGAAATGTCGCCCTTCAACACATGATCACGAAGAAAATGATGACGAATCTGAATGTGCTTTGTCTTCGAGTGCTGAACTGGGTTGTGAGCAATTTTGATGGCACTCTCATTGTCACAGAAGAGAGGCACATTCTTCATGTTGACGCCGTAGTCCTTGAGAGTTTGCTTCATCCATAGCAATTGGGCACAGCAAGAACCAGCGGCAATGTACTCAGATTCAGCAGTAGATAGTGATACGCAGTTCTGTTTCTTCGAGGACCAACAGGCCAAAGATCGTCCAAGGAAATGACATGTACCAGATGTTGACTTGCGGTCCACACGATCACCAGCATAGTTAGAGTCAGAATATCCAATGAGATCAAAAGCCGAGCCCTTGGGGTACCATAATCCAAGTGTTGGTGTGTGAGCTAGATATTGAAGAATATGCTTCACACCCTTATGGTGTGATTCCTTCGGTGTAGCTTGAAATCGGGCACACATGCAAACACTAAGCATTATATCTGGCCTAGATGCACATAAGTACAATAAGGAACCTATCATGGAGCGATATACCTTATGATCGAAGTCAATACCATTTTCATCAGTGCACAGATGGCCATTTGTGGGCATAGGAATTTTGACGCCTTTGTAATCTTGCATGCCGAATTTCCTCAGTACATCCTTGAGGTATTTCTCCTGAGATATGAATATGCCATTGCGTTGTTGATGAATTTGAAGACCTAAGAAGAATTTCAACTCTCCCAACCTAGACATTTGATATTCTTCACTCATCATATATGCAAATTCATCACTATAACGTTGGTCAGTACAGCAAAATATAATATCATCAACATATATTTGGCACACAAACAATTCACCATCATAAGATTTAGTGAAAAGAGTAGGGTCGAGTGAACCGGGTTTGAAGCCTTTCTTCATGAAGAGTTCCTTCAAGGTATCATACCAAGCCCGTGGGGCCTGCTTGAGGCCATAGAGGGCCTTGTTGAGTCTGGAGACTTTGTCAGGATTCTTTGGATCTTCAAAACCTGGGGGTTGAGCAACATATACTTCTTCCTCAAGCTTACCATTGAGGAATGCACTTTTCACATCCATTTGATATAAAGTGATATCATGATGGTTAGCATAAGCAAGTAATATGCGAATAGCCTCAAGTCTAGCAACAGGTGCAAAAGTTTCATTGAAATCAATTCCTTCAACCTATGTGTAGCCTTGAGCTACAAGCCGTGCCTTATTCCTCACCACAAGGCCATTTTCATCTTGCTTGTTGCGGTAGATCCACTTTGTGCCGATGATATTGTGCTTGCGAGGATCTGGACGTTTGACCAATTCCTAGACATTGTTGAGCTCGAACTGATGTGATTCTTCTTGCATGGCCTGAATCCACTCAGGCTCCAGAAATGCTTCATCTACCTTAGTGGGCTCTGTAATAGAGACAAAAGCATAGTGCCCACAAAAGATAGACAAATGTGAAGCTTTTGAGCGTGTGAGAGGACCTGGCGCTTTGATGTCATTGATGATCTTTTCAACTTGCACTTCTTTTGCAATGCGAGGATGAGCTGGTTGTCGTTGAAGAATTTGATCAGCGTTTTCTTCAGCACCATTTTCTTCAGCATTTTCTTCAGGTGCATTAGCCCGACATTCTTCATGTTCTGGAATGAATTCTTCAACAGATTCTTCAGTAGGAATGACATCCTCAGTAGCCTTGAACTTGATAGTTTCCTCAGGTGCTGGTTCATCTATCATAGTAGGTAGGTGCTCTCTTTGTGAGCCATTAGTTTCATCGAACCGCACATCTACAGTTTCAACAACTTTGTGAAGAACGTTGTTGAAGACTCTGTAGGTGTGCGAGTCCTTTCCGTAACCAAGCATAAAACCTTCATGTGCTTTCGGTGCAAATTTTGAGTTGTGATGAGGATCTCTAATCCAACATTTAGCACCGAAGACTTTGAAATAACTTACATTAGGTTTCTTATCAGTGAGGAGTTCATATGCAGTCTTTTTGAAGAATTTGTGAAGATATACTCTGTTGATGATGTGGCATGCAGTATCAATTGCCTCAGTCCAGAAACGGCGAGGCGTTTTGTATTCATCAAGCATAGTGCGAGCCATCTCAGCAAGAGTCCTATTCTTGCGCTCCATGACGCCATTTTGCAGAGGAGTGTAAGGAGCAGATAACTCATGAGTAATACCAAGTTCATCAAGATAGTCATCGAGACCAGAATTCTTGAACTCAGTGCCATTGTCACTTATGATGTGCTTGATCTTCACACCAAAGTTGGTTGAAGCCCTCGAGGAAAATTGTTTGAAGACTTCTTGCACTTCATGTTTGTAAGTAACAAGGTGTACCCATGTGTAGCGAGAATAATCATCAACAATAACAAAGACATATTGAGATGCTTCATTTGAAATAGCAGAATAATGATTAGGACCAAAGAGATCCATGTGAAGCAATTCAAATGGGCGAGTGGTGGTCATGATAGTCTTTGCTGGATGCTTGGCCTTCGTCATCTTCCCAGCTTCACAGGCTCCGCATAGGTGATCCTTGAGGAATTTGACATTCTCGATGCCAATGACATGATTCTTCTTTGCAAGCGTGTGCAAATTCCTCTTGCCTGCATGACCAAGTCGTCGATGCCAGAGCCAGCCTTCTGAAGCTTTTGCAAGTAAGCACACGGCTGGTTGTGGTCCTGTAGAGAAATCAACAATATACAGGTCTCCTCTCCTAAACCCTTCGAAGACTTTGGAATTGTCAGCTTCCGTAACCACAACACAACGGTACTTGCCAAAGACAACAACCATATCAAGATCACAAAGCATTGAGACAGACATAAGGTTGTATCCTAAGGACTCAACAAGCATGACTTTGTCCATGTGTCGATCCTTTGTAATCGCAACCTTACCTAGACCCAATACCTGACTTTTGCCTTTGTCAACAAAGATGATATGCTTCAGATGCGACGGAGATAATGGAGCATCCATCAATAGATTCTTGTCACCAGTCATGTGGTTTGAACATCCACTATCGAGGACCCACTCAGTGGCTTTTGGTTGATCATCCTGCAGACGAATTAGTGTAGCTTACAAACTGATATACTTCATCAGTGAAGAATATGACATCAATTCATTAGATCAATTTATCAAGTAAAAGAACTGATAAAGCAATATGAGGACATCAGAAATGAAAGTTCATTTCTTCATGATTAGCCTGCGTCCTATCAGGCATGCCCAGGTCTCCAGCAAATTCTTCAGACGATTACGTGCGTCTGGAGACCTGACCCTGCAGAAGAGATTAGTTCTTTTTCTTCACCACCCACATCTGAAGGGGTGGCAAAGAGTTCATCATTCTACGAGCTCCATAGGAGAAGGATGGCATAGAAGCCAGTCCATTTCGTTTCACATAAGAGGGGTTAGAGTAAGCATAAGAGTATGTAGAGAAATTCTTCGAGGACTTACGGACATAATGATTTGAAGAATACTGCATATATCCATAATCCTTAGATCTTCCCTGCGAAACAGACGGGTTAGCACGATGATGTTCATATGAGGACTTTGATCCATATGAGGAATTTGGTCCATATGAGGACTTGAATCCATATGAAGAATTTGATCTGGGGTACCTATTCTTCATAGGTGGTGTCATGATGACATTCACCTGAAGATTTTCAAGGCATCTTTTGGGAACCCAGATTTTCTTCATAGGGGAGCCGTTCCTGCAGTTAGTGCCAACATATCTAGCAAATACTTCACCATTCTGATTTTTGAACAGTTTATAGTTGGAGTCAATTGACTCATCATCAGAATGAGGAGATTCGCATGCAAATCCAGATAAGTTAGATGGATCAACTGGAGGTCCCTTTGCAGCAACCCATGTAGTTTTGGGGTACTGCTCAGGCTTCCAATATGTACCATCAACATTAAGTTTCCTCTCAAAGGCGATACCCTCTTTCCTAGGGTTCCTGTTGAGGATCTGCTTTTTAAGCACATCACAAAGAGCCTGATGCCCTTTGAGGCTTTTGTACATGCCTGTCGTGTACAATTCCTTCAGCCCTGTATTGTCAGTGATACTAGCAATGTCCTCGGATGAGGAATTAGTGATAGTAGAGGCATGTGAAGAATTTGAAACATTAGCAGCATTTGAACATTCAGGTGAAGAATTAGCAGATTCACGTTCAATGCACTTCAAGCATGGAGGAACAAATTCTTCCTGAGAAGCGCTGATTTGTTGAGCAAGTAATGAATCGCGCTCCTTCTGAAGATCTTCATAACTCACTCTTAGCTTCTCGAGGTCTTGCTTTCTTTGAAGAAATTCATAAGAAAGCTTCTCATGATAGGATAAGAGAGTGTTATGATGACTTTGAAGATTGTCAAACCTAGTCTGAAATCTCTGAAGATTTTCTTCAGTGTTGAAGATAGACTTGCTGACGAATGCAGTAGCGAGAGCTAGGCTCGCCACTCCGGATTCGGACTCCTTAGATGACACCTCTTCCTCATTTTCTTCAGATTCAGCCTCAGAGTCCATTTCCTTGCCAATGAATGCCCTGGCCTTCTTGGAGCTGCTCTTCTTGTGATATGAAGGCTTTGAGGATTTTGATGATGAGGATTTTGAGGATTTCTTCTTTTTCTTCGCATCATCAGAACTGTAATCCTTGTATTTCTTCTTCTTTGATTCCTTTTCTCATTGAGGACAGTCTTGAATGTAATGTCCAGGCTTCTTTCATTTGTGGTAGAGCCTCCTCTTGTAGTCACTTGATGAGGAATCATTGCTCCTTGAGGGTCTTCCAAGGAGACCATGCCTTGAGAACTTTTGGAACTTCTTCACGAGCAAAGCCAGAGCATGGCTCAGTTCTTCAGGATCACCAAGGCTGCTATCAGAGTCTTCATCTTCGGACTCAGATACTGCCTTGGCCTTTAGTGCGCGTGATCTGCCATAGCTTGAACCATAGAGATCTCTCTTTTCAGCAAGTTGGAACTCATGAGTATTTAGCCTCTTGAGAATATCAGCGGGATCAAGTGACTTGTAATTAGCACGTTCTTGTATCATCAATGCCAGAGTGTCAAATGAGGAATCAAGCAATCTCAGCAATTTCTTCACCACCTCATGGTCGGTGATGTCAGTGGCACCAAGTGCTTGAAGCTCATTTGAGATGTCAGTGAGGCGATCGAAGGTTTGTTGAACATTTTCATTGTCGAGTCTTTTGAAGCGGTTGAAGAGAATGCGAAGAACATCAACTCAAGAGTCACGCTGAGTTGAGACTCCTTCATTCACTTTGGACAACCTGTCCCAGACAAGCTTTGCTGTCTCCAAAGCACTCACTCTGCCATACTATCCTTTGCTCAGATGGCCACATATGATATTCTTCGCTTGAGAGTTGAGTTGCTTGAATCTCTTCACATCAGCAGCATTCAGAGAAGGTGTGGCTGAGGGAACACCATTTTCCACAACATACCAGAGATCGTTATCAATTGCTTCAAGATGCATTCACGTCTTATTCTTCCAGTAGGGGTAGTCCGTCCCATCGAAGGTAGGACACCCAGCAGAGACCTTGTCATACCTGCGGTCGACATAACTAAAACTCCAGGCGGTTAAACCAAAATCACACAGAACAAGGGAGTACCTTGCTCTGATACCAATTGAAAGTGCGTTATATCTACTAGAGGGGGGGTGAATAGGCGACTTTTATGAAATTCTTCACTGAGGAATTTGCTGGTGAGGAAATTCCTTAGCGAAGAACTACCAGCAGCGGAATGAGTACTCAAAAGTAAACATAATAGAATACAAGCATAGTCATCATGATGAAATGAAAACAGGCACATAGTACAGAAGCGTAAACACAGGATAACACAGGATGAAGACAAACAAACTGAAGAAATTGAACTGAGGAAATTGAGAAAGTCTCCAGTCAAAGTCTTCAAACACAGATATGAACAAGCACACAACACAGTTATGAGGAAATGAAAGAGTTGAGGAAATAGAACCAGTAAGCTTGGTGAAGACAATGATTTGGTAGACCAGTTCCAACTGCTGTCTCAGTTGTACGTCTGGTTGGAGCGGCTGAGTACTTAAACTCGAGGACACACAGTCCCGGACACCCAGTCCTGAACACGCAGCTCAGGACACCCAGTCCTAACCGTATTCTCCTTGAACTAAGGTCACACAGACCTCGTCCAATCACTCGTGGTAAGTCTTGAGGCAACTTCCAAACCTTCACAAACTTGGTCACTCGGCGATCCACAATTCCTCTTGGATGCTCTAGACCATGACGCCTAACCGTCTGGAAGAAGCACAGTCTTCAAAGGTAACAAGCGTCGGATCCACGCAGGATCAATCTCTTCAGTTATGCTCAATCACTTGGGGTTTGTAGGTGTTTGGGTTTTGGGTTTTTGGTTTTTCCTCATTTGATGATTTTCGCTCAAAGTCCTCAGAGGATGGGTTGCTCTCAAATGACAAGTGTCAGTTTCTCTCGGAGTAGCCAACCAGCTAGTGGTTATAGGGGGCGGCTATTTATAGCCTAGGGAGCAGCCCGACATGATAATACATAAATGCCCTTTAATGATATGACCGTTAGGTGGATAGATATTTTGGGACAGCTGGCGCATAGCACAGCAACGGTCGGAATTTTGAGTAGCAAAATCCTCAGGGCTATCATGTTCCTCACTGTGTAGGCAATCCGCACTGGCGAATTCCTAACTCCTCAGTAAGGACAAATTCCTCAGAGACTAGAAGAACTTCGTCTCTGTCACTGAAGAAATTGACTGAACTGTATGAGATTTCCAATGGCTTCACTCGAAGGGATTGGTAGGTGTAGGATTTTGAGTAGAGCATCACATGGAAATTTTTCCTTAGTATTTCCTCGACCCCCTTTAACAGTACGGTGTTTCCTATGACTCAAGAAAGAGAAAAAACAAAACTATGAAAATGAAAGTCTTCAAGCTTCATATTCCTCGCATGAATATCAAGTCTTCACGAACACACCAATTTCTTCACTTTCAAAGTCTTCATGAAAGTGTTCAGAAATATCAAAATCTTCAGTCGAAGATATTTATTTTTAGGGGTCGACTTTTCCTGTAAATATCAAACTCCTCATAGACTTATAGACCTGTGTACACTCACAAACTCATTAGTCCCTTAACCTATAAGTCTTCAATACACCAAAATCTCTAAGGGGCACTAGATGCACTTACAATACAAGTCATCACAATAATCATCATAGATAGCAACTTTGTTCTCGTAATCAATTGGGACCTCTTCCAGAATAGTGGGTTCATCACAAAATAAAGTCATCACCTCTCCAAATCCACTTTCATAAATATAATCATCATAAATAGGAGGCATGCTTTCATCATAATAAATTTGCTCATCAAAACTTGGGGGACAAAAAATATCATCTTCATCAAACATAGCTTCCCCAAGCTTGTGGCTTTGCATATCATTAGCATCATGGATATTCAAGGAATTCATACTAACAACATTGCAATCATGCTCATCATTCAAATATTTAGTGCCAAACATTCTAATGCATTCTTCTTCTAGCACTTGAGTAAATTATCAGAATCCTTATTCTCGCGAAAGACATTAAAAAGATGTAGCATATGAGGTAACCTTAATTCCATTTTTTTGTAGTTTTCTTTTATAAACAAAACTAGTGATAAAACAAGAAACTAAAAGACTCGATTGCAAGATCTAAAGATATACCTTCAAGCACTCACCTCCCCGGCAACGGCGCCAGAAAAGATCTTGATGTCTACTACACAACCTTCTTGTA
This sequence comes from Triticum urartu, assembly GCF_003073215.2. NCBI lineage: Eukaryota > Viridiplantae > Streptophyta > Magnoliopsida > Poales > Poaceae > Triticum > Triticum urartu. The sequence goes on along the minus strand of NC_053022.1, from coordinate 444,674,176 downwards.
GACGTTGTTGGGCCTCCAAGTGCAGAGGTTTGTAGGACAGTAGCAAATTTCCCTCAAGTGGATGACCTAAGGTTTATCAATCCGTAGGAGGCGTAGGATGAATATGGTCTCTCTCAAGCAACCCTACAACCAAATAACAAAGAGTCTCTTGAGTCCCCAACACACCCAATACAATGGTAAATTGTATAGGTGCACTAGTTCAGCGAAGAGATGATGATACAAGTGGTATATGGATGATAGATATGGGTTTTTGTAATCTGAAAATATAAAAACAGCAAGGTAACTAATGATAAAAGTGAGCGTAAACGGTATTGCAATGCTAAAAAACAAGGCCTGGGGTTCATACTTTCGCTAGTGTAAGTTCCCTCAACAATACTAACATAATTGGATCATAAAACTATCCCTCAACATGCAACAAAGAGTCACTCCAAAGTCACTAATAGCGGAGAACAAACGAAGAGATTATGCTAGGGTACGAAACCACCTCAAAGTTATTCTTTACAATCAATCCGTTGGGCTATTCCTATAAGTGTCACAAACAGCCCTAGAGTTCGTACTAGAATAACACCTTAAGACACAAATCAACCAAAACCCTAATGTCACCTAGATACTCCAATGTCACCTCAAGTATCCGTGGGTATGATTATACGATATGCATCACACAATCTCAGATTCATCTATTCAACTAACACAAAGGACCTCAAAGAGTGCCCCAAAGTTTCTACCGGAGAATCACGAAGAAAACATGTGCCAACCCCTATGCATAGGTTCATGGGCGGAACCCGCAAGTTGATCACCAAAACATACATCAAGTGAATCATGTGATATCCCATTGTCACCACAGATATGCACGGCAAGACATACATCAAGTGTTCTCAAATATTTAAAGACTCAATCCGATAAGATTACTTCAAAGGGGAAACTCGATTCATTACAAGAGAGTAGAGGGGGAGAAGAAACATAAGATCCAACTATAATAGCAAAGCTCGCGATACATCAAGATCGTGCCAAATCAAGAACACGAGAGAGAGAGAGAGAGAGATCAAACAGATAGCTACTGGTACATACCCTCAGCCCCGAGGGTGAACTACTCCCTCCTCGTCATGGAGAGCGCCGGGATGATGAGGATGGCCACCGGAGAGGGATTCCCCCTCCGGCAGGGTGCCGGAACGGGTCTAGATTGGCTTTCGGTGGCTACGGAGGCTTCTGGCGGTGGAACTCCCGATCTAATCTCCGTTCTGGAAGTTTTAGGTTACGTAGGTATATATGGGTGTAGGAGGTACGTCGGTGGACCGAAGGGGGGGCACGAGGCAGGGGGCGCGCCCCAGGGGGGTGGGCGCGCCCCCTACCCTAGTGAGCTCCTCCTTCATCTTCTGACGTAGGGTCCAAGTCTATCCGGTAGGTTTCCTTCCAAAAATAACTTCTCCAGTTGATTTCGTTCCGTTTCGACTCCGTTTGATATTCCTTTTCTTCGAAACACTGAAATAGGCAAAAAACAGCAAGTCTGGGCTGGGCCTCCGGTTAATAGGTTAGTCCCGAAAGTAATATAAAAGTGGATAATAAAGCCCAATATTGCCCAAAACAGTAGTTAATATAGCATGGAGCAATCAAAAATTATAGATACGTTGAAGACGTATCAATGGGCTCCTGTTTGACCACCTCTCCACGGGCTACTGTTCATACTGCCCTCCACCGTCTAATGTTCATCCTGCCCTCCACGGGGTGGTCCTGTTCATCTAGCCCTCCACGGGGTCCTGTTCATCCAGCCCCAACCGGCTCGATCGATCGGGGTCCTGTTCATCCAGAGGCAACACCACGGGGTCCTGTTCATCCACCCCCACCAGGAACTATTCATCCAACCCCCCCCCCCCACAACACTCACTGTTCATCCAGAGGCAGCATCGATCAGCTTCAGTTAGTAGCAGTAGCGAAGGAATCGCTTGATCGGGTTCAGTTAACAGCCATCGATCGATCGCTCAGGTTCAGTAACGCGTAGCCTGCAGTGCAATCGCTCGGGTTCAGTTAGAGCCCAACGCCTCTCTCGGGTTCAGTTAGAGCCAACGCCTCGCACACATGCGCGTACATGTACGAGAGAAACGTGCATCGCTCGGCCCCCGACCTCCCACCATAACCGGGAACTCCCCGAAATTTTCCTCCCCCTCGCTTCTACCATGGTTTTTTCCGTCATGGACGGCCCAAAGAATGTCATGCAACTGCGTCTCCGGCCCGCCCAGGACGAAAAGCCCATTTTCTGTCATGATTTTTTGTCATAGAAGTAGGAGCCCACCACATCTATGATGATACCGGGTTTCGTCATAGAAGTGTCATATGTATGACAGAAAAAAATTTCGTTCGGCCCAAAATGTCACGGATGTGTCTTTTTTTTGTAGTGTTGTGCATCCAAACTCCTTAAACCCCAAAGTTATTCCACATGAGTCCACTATACCCACCTATATACGGTATCTACCTACCGTTCCAAGTAAATTTGTATGTGCCAAACTCTAAACCTTCAAATAAATATCTTGTTTTGTATGCTCGAATAGCTCATGTATCAACTAGGGTTGTCTATATCTTCCATGTTAGGCGGGTTATTCTCAAGAGGAGTGGACTCTGCTCCTCACTCACGAGATAAATGGCTGGTCACCGGGATGCCCAGTCCCATGCTTTATGCAAACTAAATCAAAATAATTGCAAACAAAACTCCCCCTGGGACTCTTGTTAGTTGGAGGCACTCGTTGTTTCGAGCAAGCCATGGATTGATGCTTGTGGTGGAAGGGGGAGTATAAACTTTACCATTCTGTTTGGGAATCCCCTATAATGTGTGTAGCATGGAAGATATCGCCATCTCTTGGTTGTTATGTTGACAATGAAAGTATGCCGCTCAAAATATTATTCACCTCTGTTTCAAAACCGAGCTCTGGCACCTCTATAAATCCCCGCTTCCCTCTGCGAAGGGCCTATCTATTTACTTTTATGTTGAGTCGTCATCCTCTTATTAAAAAGCACCAGTTGGAGAGCATCATTGTCATGTGCATTCATTACTGTTAGTTTACATTGAGTATGACTTGACTGGATCTCTTTTACCATGAATTACAATGTCTAGTCAGTCCTTGATCTTTAAAGGTGCTCTGCATTTATGTTTTGCGGTCTCAGAAAGGGCTAGCGAGATACCACCTTGTTATATCATATTATGATTGTTTTGAGAAAGTGTTGTCATCCGAATTTTATTATTATGGCTCGCTAGTTGATTATGCTATTGATATGAGTAAACTTGAGACCTATGCGTTATTGAAAATGTGGTTAGTTATAATCTTTGCTGAAAACTTGAATGCTGGCTTTACATATTTACAACAACAATAGCAAACAGAGTTTGTAAAAGTTTTCCTTTATCACTTTCAGTTTCTCAAATGAATTGCTTGAGGACAAGCAAAGGTTTAAGCTTGGGGGAGTTGATACGTCTCCAACGTATCTACTTTTCCAAACACTTTTGCCCTTTTTTGGACTCTAACTTGCATGATTTGAATGGAACTAACCCGGACTAACGCTGTTTTCAGTGGAACTACCATGGTGTTATTTATGTGCAGGAGCAAACGTTCTCGGAATGACCTGAAACTTCACGGAGACACTTTTCAGAAAATAAGAAAAATACCTGCCAAAGATGAAGGCCAGGGGGCCCACCGTCTTGCCACGAGGGTGGGGGGTGCGCCCCCTACCTCGTGGGCCCCCTATTGCGTCTCCGACTCCAACTCCTCCTCCATATATTGAGTTTAGGAGAGAAAAAAGTCAGGGAGAAGAAATCATCGCGTTTTACGATACGGAGCCGCCGCCAAGCCCTAAAACCTCTCGGGAGGGCTGATCTGGACTCCGTTCGGGGCTCCAGAGAGGGGAATCCGTCGCCATCGTCATCATCAACCATCCTCCATCACCAATTTCATGATGCTCACCACTGTGCGTGAGTAATTCCATCATAGGCTTGCTGGACGGTGATGGGTTGGATGGGATCTATCATGTAATCGAGTTAGTTTTGTTAGGGTTTGATCCCTAGTGTCCACTATGTTCTGAGATTGATGTTGCTATGACTTTGCTATGCTTAATGCTTGTCACTAGGGCCCGAGTGCCATGATTTCAGATCTGAACCTATTATGTTTTCATCAATATATGAGTGTTCTTAATCCTATCTTGCAAGTCTATAGTCACCTATTATGTGTTATGATCCGTTAACCCCGTAGTGACAATAATCGGGATACTTACCGGTGATGACCGTAGTTTGAGGAGTGCATGTATTCACCATGTGTTAATGCTTTGTTCTAGTTCTCTATTAAAAGGAGGCCTTAATATCCCTTAGTTTCCGTAAGGACCCCGCTGCCACGGGAGGGTAGGACAAAAGATGTCATGCAAGTTCTTTTCCATAAGCACGTATGACTATGTTCGGTATACATGCGTACATTATATCAATGAACTGGAGCTAGTTCTGTGTCACCCTAGGTTATGACTGTTACATGATGAACCGCATCTGGCATAATTCTCCATCACCGATCCATTACCTACGAGCTTTCCATATATTGTTCTTCGCTTATTTACTTTTCCGTTGCTATTGCTATCATCACTACAAAACACCAAAAACATTACTTTTACTACTGTTACCTTTTGCTACCGTTATCACCACTATCATATTACTTTGCTACTAAACACTTTGCTGCAGATATTAAGTTTCCAGGTGTGGTTGAAATGACAACTCAGCTGCTAATACTTGAGAATATTCTTTGGCTCCCCTTGTGTTGAATCAATAAATTTGGGTTGAATACTCTACCCTCGAAAACTGTTGCGACCCCCTATACTTGTGGGTTATCAGTTGTCACTAATGATGCTATGTGGAACTCCATATCTGAATGTTAACTCTCTGATGAAGCTGGCAGTAGTACTGGCATCTAGGTTCTTGATAGGCTTGGCCTCAATCCACTTGGTGAACTTGTCGACTGCTACAAGCACATGAGTGAATCCGCTCCTACCAGTCCTCAGAGGTCCAACCATGTCTAATCCCCAAACAGCAAAGGGACAGACGAGTGGAATGGTCTTCAGGGCTGACACAGGCTTGTGAGACATGTTGGAGTAAAACTGGCAACCTTCACATTTGTCGACTATTTCTTTTGCCATCTCATTTGCCTGTGGCCAGTAAAATCCCACTCGGTATGCTTTGGCCACAATGGTCCGAGAGGACGCATGATGACCACAGGTCCCCGAGTGGATGTCATTGAGGATCACTTGACCTTCTTCAGGTGTTATGCATTTCTAGCAAACTCCAGTCACACTTTCTCTGAACAACTGCCCTCTTATCACAGTAAAGGCTTTAGATCGACGGACGATCTGTCGAGCCTCTTCTTCATCTTCTGGAGTTCCCTTCTAAGAATGTATGCGATATATGGTACTGTCCAATCGGGGGTGATGACCAAAGCTTCCATGATCAAGTCGACCACGGCTGGAATCTCGATTTCAGTCGGATCGGAGGCCTCTTCGGCTATGGGGGCTCTTTAGTGAAGGGATCTTCTTGAAATGAAGGTGTATGAATATGCTCCAGGAAAACATTGCTGGGAATGGCTTCTCTCTTTGAGCCTATCTTTGCCAGATCATCGGCCGCTTGATTTTTCAGTCGAGGGATGTGATGGAGCTCTAATCCCTCAAATCTCTTTTCTAGCTTTCTCACCGTATTGCAATAACCAGTCATAGTTGGGCTTCTGACATCCCACTCTTTCATTACTTGATTGACCACCAAATCTGAGTCACCATAGACCATGAGGAGACGGACGCCGAGTGAAATGGCCATGCGCAACCCGTACAGAAGTGCATCATATTCGGCTTCATTGTTGGAGGAGTCAAAGTGAATCTGGAGAACATAGCTGAGAGTTGTCACCGTGGGGGGATACCAACACCACCCCAGCACCGGAACCATTCAACATCTTGGATCCACCGAAGAACATGGTCCAATGCTCCAAGTGGATTTGGGCCGGAAGCTGTTGTTTGATCCACTCGGCGAGGAAGTCAGCTATTGCTTGGGACTTGATGGCCTTCTTTGCCTCAAATTTGATGTCCAGGGGAAGGAGTTCAATCGCCCACTTTGCCACTCGACCAGTTGCGTCTCTGTTGTTCAGAATCTCTGATAATGGAGCGTCGCTGACGACTGTAATGGAATGATCAGAGAAGTATTGTGCAACTTCCTTCATGGTCATGTAAATCCCATAAACAAGCTTCTGATAATGTGGATATCTTTGCTTCGACGGAGTCAGAACTTCAGAAACATAATATACTGGGCGCTGAACTTTATAGGCTTTTCCTTCTTCTTCTCGCTCGACCGTGAGTACTGTACTAACAACTTGTCTAGTGGCTGCAATATAAAGCAGTAAAGGCTCTTTGTTGATTGGCGCAGCAAGCACCGGCTGGGTGGAAAGCAGGGCTTTGAGCTCTGCAAACGCTGGGTCAGCTTCGGGAGTCCACTCGAACTTATCAGACTTCTTCATCAGTCGGTAAAGAGGCAATGCCTTTTCACCGAGGCGAGAAATGAATCGACTCAAGGCGGCCAAACAACCAATAAGCTTCTGGACATTATGCACACGCACATGGCGTTTCATCCGAAGTATAGCACCAACTTTCTCTAGGTTAGCGTCGATCCCTCATTCGGAAACAAGGAAACTGAGTAACTTTCCGCCAGGAACTCCGAATGTGCATTTTGATGGATTAAACTTGATATCATATCTTCTGAGATTGGCAAAGGTTTCAGCAAGGTCAGCCAACAGGTCGGAACCTTTACGTGACTTGACCACAATGTCATCCATGTATGCTTCCACATTCCGACTGATTTGAGTGAGCAGACACTTCTGGATCATCCTCATGAATGTGGCTCTGGCATTCTTCAAGCCGAATGGCATAGTGACATAACAAAAGCATCCGAATGGAGTGATGAAAGCCGTTTTTATCTCATTGGGACCATACAGTCGGATCTGATGGTACTCGAAATAGGCGTCCAAAAAAGACAAACGCTCACACCCCGCAGTTGAGTCGACGATTTGGTCGATGCGGGGGAGAGGGAAATGATCTTTTGGGCAGGCCCGATTGATATGCTTGAAGTCAATGCACATGCGAAGTGAGTCATCCTTCTTGGGGACCATGATAACATTGGTGAGCCACTCGGAGTGGTAGATTTCACGGATGAACTCAGCTGCTAGGAGCCGAGCCACTTCCTCACCGATTGCTTTTCTCTTCTGGACGGCGGACCGTCGGAGATGTTCCTTGACTGGTTTTACTTTTGGGTCGACTCGCAAACGATGCTCAGCTAGTCCCCTGGGTACACCCGACATGTCAGAAGGTTTCCATGCAAAGATGTCCCAGTCTCACGGAGGAACTGGATGAGCGCTTCTTCCTATTTGCTATCGAGTGTTGTTGAGATATGCGTCGGAGCAGTGATACGTCTCCAACGTATCTACAATTTTTGATTGCTTCATGCTATATTATCTACTGTTTTGGATGTTTATGGGCTTTATTATACACCTTTATATGATTTTTGGGACTAACCTATTAACCCAGAGCCCAGTGCCAGTGCCAGTTTCTGTTTTTTCCTTGTTTTAGAGTATCATAGAAAAGGAAAATCAAACGGAGTTCAATTGACCTGAAACTTCACGGAACTTATTTTTGGATCAGAAGAAGCCCGGGAGACTTGGAGTCCACATAAGGGAAGCTTCGAGGAGGCCACCCTGGGCGCGCCCTCCACCCTCGTGGGCCCCTCGTGGCCCACCTGACGTACTTCTTCCGCCTATATATCTCCATATACCCTAAAAACATCCAGGAGCACAATAGATCGGGAGTTCCACCGCAAGAAGCCTCCGTAGCCACCGAAAGCCAATCTAGACCCGTTCCGGCACCTTGCCGGAGGGGGAATCCTTCTCCGGTGGCCATCTTCATCATCCCGGTGCACTCCATGATGAGGAGGGAGTAGTTCTCCCTCGGGGCTAAGGGTATGTACCAGTAGCTTTGTGTTTGATCTCTCTCTCTCTCTCGTGTACTTGAGGTGGTATGATCTTGATGTATCGCGAGCTTTGCTATTATATTTGGATCCTATGATGTTTCTTCCCCCCCCCTCTACTCTCTTATAATGGATTGAGTTTCCCCTTTGAAGTTATCTTATCAGATTGAGTCTTTAAATATTTGAGAACACTTGATGTATGTCTTGCCGTGCATATCTGTGGTGACATTGGGATATCACGTGATTCACTTGAAGTATGTTTTGGTGATCAACTTGCGGGTTCCGCCCATGAACCTATGCATAGGGGTTGGCACACGTTTTCATCGTGATTCTCCGGTAGGAACTTTGGGGCACTCTTTGAGGTTCTATGTGTTGGTTGAATAGATGAATCTGAGATTGTGTGATGCATATCGTATAATCATGCCCATGAATACTTGAGGTGACATTGGATTATCTAGGTGACATTAGGGTTTTGGTTGATTTGTGTCTTAAGATGTTATTCTAGTACGAACTCTAGGGCTGTTTGTGACACTTATAGGAATAGCCCAACGGATTGATTGTAAAGAAAAACTTTGAGGTGGTTTCGTACCCTACCATAATCTCTTCGTTTGTTCTCCATTATTAGTGACTTTGGAGTGACTCTTTGTTGCATGTTGAGGGATAGTTATGTGATCCAATTATGTTAGTATTGGTGAGGGAACTTGCACTAGTGTAAGTATGAACCCTAGGCCTTGTTTCAACGCATTGCAATACCGTTTACGCTCACTTTTATTATTAGTTACCTTGTTGTTTTTATATTTTCAGATTACAAAAACATTTATCTACTATCCATATTGCACTTGTCTCACCATCTCTTCACCTAACTAGTGCACCTATACAGTTTACCATTGTATTGGGTGTGTTGGGGACACAAGGGACTCTTTGTTATTTGGTTGTAGTGTTGCTTGAGAGAGACCATCTTCATCCTACGCCACCTACGGATTGATAAACCTTAGGCCGTCCACTTGAGGGAAATTTGCTACTGTCCTACAAACCTCTGCACTTGGAGGCCCAACAACGTCTACAAGAAGAAGGTTGTGTAGTAGACATCAAGCTCTTTTTTGGTGCCATTGCTAGGGAGGTTAGCGCTTGAAGGTATATCTTTAGATCTTGCAATCGAGTCTTTTAGTTTCTTGTTTATCACTAGTTTAGTTTATAAAAGAAAATTACAAAAAAATGGAATTAATTTTTCCTCATATGCTTCATCTTTTTAATATCTTTCGTGAGTATGATGGAAAGGAAAATTGTGCCAAAGTGTTAGAAGAAGAATGCATTAAAATGTTTGGCACTAAATATTTGAATGATGAGCATGATTGCAATATTGTTAGTATGAATTCCTTGAATATCCATGATGCTAATGATATGCAAAGCCACAAGCTTGGGGAAGCTATGTTTGATGAAGATGATATTTTTTGTCCCCCAAGTTTTGATGAGCAAATTTATTATGATGAAAGCATGCCTCCTACTTATGATGATTATATTGATGAAAGTGGATTTGGAGAGGTCATGACTTTATTTTGTGATGAATCCACTATTTCGGAAGAAGTTCCAATTGATTATGAGAACAAATTTGCTATCTATGATGATTATTGTGATGACTTGTACGCTATAAAGAATAATGATATCCATGAAACTTGTCATCATGATTTTAGTTTTCAATTGGATTATGCCTCACATGATAATTATTTTGTTGAGTTTGCTCCCACTATTATTCATGAGAAGAATTTTGCTTATGTGGAGAGTAATAAAATTTATATGCTTGTAGATCATGAAAAGAATGCTTTATGTGATAGTTATATTGTTGAATTCATTCATGATGCTACTGAAAATTATTATGAGGGAGGAACATATGCTTGTAGGAATTGCAATAATATCAAGTTTCCTCTCTATGTGCTTAAAATTTTGAAGTTATGCCTGTTTTACCTTCCTATGCAAGTTGATTATTGTTCCCACAAGTTGTTTGCTCACAAAATCCCTATGCATAGGAAGTGGGTTAGACTTAAATGTGCTAGTCATATTCTTAATGATGCTCTCTTTATGTTACAATTCTTATCTTTTATGTGCCCGTAGATTTCATTGTCCTTGATATAGATTGCAATCCTACATGTCCTATTATTCTTGGTAGACCTTTCCTTAGAAGGATTGGTGCAATTATTGATATGAAGGAAGGGAATATTAGATTCCAATTTCCTTTAAGGAAGGGCATGGAACACTTTCCTAGAAAGAAAATTAAATTACCTTATGAATCTATTATGAGAGCTACATATGGATTGCATACCAAAGATGGTAATACCTAGATCTATCCTTGCCTTTATGCCTAGCTAGGGGCGTTAAACGATAGCGCTTGTTGGGAGGCAACCCAATTTTATTTTTGTTCCTTGCTTTTGCTCCTGTTTTGTAATAAATAATTTATCTAGCCTCTGTTATGGTTGTGTTTTTTGTGTTTAATTAGTGTTTGTGCCAAGTAGAACCGTTGGGAAGACTTGGGGAAAGTCTTGTTGATCTTGCTGTAAACAACAGAATTGCTGCCATTTTTATTTGGAGAGTGCTATTGTGACACCCCGAGACCGTTGCGCCAGGTGTCTTCCAGTTATTTGTTGTTGTTGCCATGTCATGTGCTTGTGTGTTGCATCTTGTCATGTCATCATGTGCATTGCATCATCATGTTTTCGAAACTTGCATCCGTCCCTGTCCCCTCGTTCTCTCTGTTGTCCGTTCTGAGCCCAGACACACTTGCACGCGCCCGCGGCATGTCCGAATATTATTTTATAAGTGGCCGGAAAATGTTCTCAGAATGGGATGAAAGTTGGCGTGCGGTGTTTTTATGTTGTAGTTAGGCCGCCTGTCAATTTTTGTCGCATTCGGAGTTCATTTGACGCCCCAACGAATAACTATAGCGGCAATATAGTCGGTCTATCGTCGGACGTTTTCGGTCTCCGAAAACTGTTGTCGGGTTTTCCCCCTCTTTCCTCTCTAGACCATCTACACAATCCACTACCCACTGCCAAGCCACCTAACCCCTCTCTACTTTTTACTCAGACCCCTCGCGCGCGTCCGAAAGCTGGCCCGAACCCTACCTGGACTGTCGCCACCGTTGTGTCCGGATCATCCCCAAACATCTCCGTTTTCTTAATTGGGCTCCCTAACCTATTTATCCGAGACCGTTGGATTTTGATCGGATGATCCAACTTCCATCTTTTACCGTATATATTTAGTCTACCCCTAGTCTATTTTGGACCAATCCCTAATCCCTAGGGATCCTCCTATGCCGCCGCCACCCCACTGTCTCTTCTCTGTTTTCCGTGCTTGACCAACCATCGCGCTCCGTTCCTCGATCTCCTTGCCCGACAAACTGCAAGCCGAGCCGCAGCAGTCCGTGTCCACCTTGCCATCGCGCTCCCGGAGACGTTCAGCGCTCGCAGCCCCTCGCGTCCACGCGCCCGCAAAGCAGTAGCAGCAGTCCCGAGCGCCTCGTTTCCTCATCATGCACCTCGATCCAGGACGACGACGGCGGCCTCAACCACTAGGACGCCGCCGCTAGACCAGCAGGTCCCCTGCCTCGTGTCCCTTTTCCCTTTATGCCTTCTCTTCTCTCCTCTAACCTACTGTCTTCTCTCCTGTTTGACCAAGTCACCGCCAGGGAACCCCGCCATGGATCTCCGGCCACCGTTCAGAGCCCTTGTCACGCGCGCCCACCTGGATCCATCGCCGGCGACCAATCTCTGCTCTGTTCCCGCCGTGAGCTGCTCGTTCCTCATCGGGGTTCTCTGCATGCGGCCGATGGAGGTTCCCAGCCCCCTCCCCTGCTTCGTTCTACAGGGAGGACGACGCGCCTCTGCCTCGCGTGGACCACTGCCGCCGCACGTTGACCCCCGCCTCCTCTCTGCTCGCCCACGTGGGCCTCTCCAGCTGCAGCCCAGCAACCAGCCTACCTGGGCCTCTCCACCAACCGACTGGGCCTGGCCCAGCTGGGTGAGCAGCCCCAGCCCCCCCTATGCACCTCTGGGCCTGCCAGTTTCATCCCGTTCCATTTTTTTCTTGCCTCTGTGATTTTGCTAATTATCCGGAGAACCCAGAGTTTACCTGTTTTACAGAAAAAACCCTCAGCATTGTTGCATTTAATAACTAATTAACCATGCATCGGAATTAAACAAACTTAATATGAAAGTTGCTTAGAATTTTGTCTAGTTTCATAATATATCACTTTCATCCATGTTTAGAATGTTTAAAATGATTTTTGTGTGTATTTTCCATAATGCCATGCTAAAATATTTTATTTCACAACTTAATAACCGTTGATCCAAATTTAATAAACTTTATATGTAAATGGGGTAGAAAAATGCCTAGTTTAACATGGTGGCTTTACTTTTTATGTTTAACAACTCTAAAATATGTTTTAGGGCAGAACAGTACCAAACCTTAAAACATGCACATGAGGAGTATCCGGACTTGTTGTTTATCGTTCCGGCCTCATTTAAACTTGCCTTGATAGGTAGTTTTCATTTGCTTCACCCTCTTGCCATGTTTAACGACATTTAATATTGTTGAGTTCATAAACGAGATCGAACTAAAAAAGTCATGTGGTGTTCCGTCTATATGCAACTCGTTGCATATTGAGCTCCACTTAAGTTGTAGTGTGGCTTGTTGCACTTTGCCATGCCATGCCATGCTTCATTAAACCGGACATGCATCATATTTGATTGTGCATCATGCCATGTTCATGTCGTGGTTGTTTACTATATTTGTGCTTCTTTCCGATGTTGCTTCTTCGGGTTGGTTCCGTTAACGTCGCGTTTGTGAGGAACCGTTCGACTACATCCGTTTGTCTCCTTCATGGACTCGTTCTTCTTCCTTGCGGGATCTCAGGCAAGATGATCATACCCTCGAAATCACTTCTATCTTTGCTTGCTAGTTGCTCGCTCTTTTGCTATGCCTATGCTGCGATACCTACCACTTGCTTATCATGCCTCCCATATTGTTAAACCAAGCCTCTAACCCACCTTATCCTAGCAAACTGTTGTTTTGGCTATGTTACCGCTTTGCTCAGCCCCTCTTATAGCGTTGTTAGTTGCAGGTGAAGATTGAAGTTTGTTCCTTGTTGGAACATGGAGATGTTATTCCTTCTTGGAACATGTTTACTTGTTGGGATATCACAATAACTCTTATCTAATTAATGCATCTATATACTTGGTAAAGGGTGGAAGGCTCGGCCTTATGCCTGGTGTTTTGTTCCACTCTTGCCACCCTAGTTTCCGTCATGTCGGTGTTATGTTCCCGGATTTTGCGTTCCTTACACGGTTGGGTTATAATGGGAACCCCTTGACAGTTCGCCTTGAATAAAACTCCTCTAGCAAGGCCCAACATTGGTTTTACCATTCGCCACCTAGCCTTTTCTTTCCCTTGGGTTATGCAGACTCAAGGGTCATCTTTATTTTAACCCCCCCCCCCGGGCCAGTGCTTCTCTAAGTGTTGGTCCAACCTAGAGCACCGTGCGGGGCCGTCCCTTGGCAACTTGGGTTACGTTGGCTCCCGTACGCTTAGCTTATCCGGTGTGCCCTGAGGACGAGATATGTGCAGCTCCAATCGGGATTTGTCGGCACAGCGGGTGGTCTTGCTGGACTTCTTTTACCATTGTCGATGATGTCTTGTAACCGGGATTCCGAGTCTGATCGGGTCTTCCCGCTAGAAGGAATATCCTTCGTTGACCGTGAGAGCTTGTGATGGGCTAAGTTGGGACACCCCTGCAGGGTTTTGAACTTTCGAAAGCCGTGCCCGCGGTTATGGGCAGATGGGAATTTGTTAATGTCCGGTTGTAGAAAACCTTAAGTTGACCTTAATTAAAATGCATCAACCGCGTGCGTAACCGTGATGGTCTCTTCTCGGCGGAGTCCGGGAAGTGAACACGGTATTGGAGTTATGCTTGACGTAGGTTGCTCTAGGATCACTTCTTGATCATAGATTATCGACCGTGCTTTTGCCTTCTCTTCTCGCTCTCTTTTGCGTATGTTAGCCACCATATATGCTAGTCGCTTGCTGCAACTCCACCTCATACCTTTTACCCTTCCTATAAGCTTAAATAGTCTTGATCGCGAGGGTGCGAGATTGCTGAGTCCCCGTGACTCACAGATACTTCCAAAACCAGCTTGCAGGTGCCGATGAGACCGTGCAGATGACGCAACCAAGCTCAAGGAGGAGCTCTATGAAGATCTTGTCCTTTGTCTTGTTTCGTTTCTAGTTGATCAGTAGTGGAGCCCAGTTGGGGTCGATCGGGGGACCTTGTCGCATTTGGGGTTGCTCTTTATTTTGGTTCCGTAGTCGGACCTTGATTGTATTTGGATGTTGTAATGCTTAATTCATGTAACTATGTGAAGTGGCGATTGTAAGCCAACTATGTATCTCTTTCCCTTATGTATTACATGGGTTGTGTGAAGATTACCTCACTTGCGACATTGCTTTCAATGCGGTTATGCCTCTAAGTCGTGCTTCGACACGTGGGAGATATAGCCGCATCGAGGGCGTTACAGCTATTTAGTTAATTATTTTTGCAGATGATTAATAGATAAATTCCTCACGTCCAGCAATTTATTTGAGAATTTTATGAGTTCCAGAAGTATACGTTTGATCCAGATTACTACAGACTGTTCTGTTTTTGACAGATTCTGTTTTCATCGTGTTGTTTGCTTATTTTGATGAATCTATGAGTAGTATCGGAGGGTATGAACCATGGAGAAGTTGGAATACAGTAGGTTTAAAACAAATATAAATAAAGAATGAGTTCATTACAGTACCTTATAGTGGTGATTTATTTTCTTATACTAATGGAGCTTATGAGTTTTCTGTTAAGTTTTGTGTTGTGAAGTTTTCAAGTTTTGGGTAAGGATTCGATGGACTATGGAATAAGGAGTGGAAAGAGCCTAAGCTTGGGGGTTCCAAAGGCACCCCAAGGTAATATTCAAGGATAGCCAAGAGCCTAAGCTTGGGGATGCCCCGGAAGGCATCCCCTCTTTCGTCTTCGTTCATCGGTAACTTTACTTGGAGCTATATTTTTATTTGCCACGTGATATGTGTTCTGCTTGGAGCGTCATTTTATTTTATTTAGTTTTTCTTGCTATTTGAATAAAATACCAAGATCTGAAATTATTAAATATCATAGAGTCTTCATATAGTTGCATAATTATTCGACTACTCATTGATCTTCACATATATCTTTCGGAGTAGTTTGTTGTTTGCTCTAGTACTTCACTTATATCTTTTAGAGCATGGGGGTAGTTTTATTTTGAAGAAATAATTTATCTCTCATTCTTCACTTATATTATTTTGAGAGTCTTAAATAGCATGGTAATTTTCTTAAATAATCCTAATATGCTAGGCATCCAAGAATAGTATCGAGTATCCTAATATACTACTCATTGTTCTAGTATCGAGTTGTAATCATTGAGTTGTAAATAAATAGAAGTGTGATGATCATCATTTTCTAGAGCATTGTCCCAAGTGAGGAATTATAAAAAAAGAGAAAGGCCATAAAAAAGAGAAGGCCCCAAAAAATGAGAGAAAAAGAGAGAAGGGACAATGCTACTATACTTTTCCACACTTGTGCTTCAAAGTAGCACTATAATCTCATGATAGAGAGTCTTTTGTTTTGTCACTTTCATATACTAGTGGGAATTTTCATTATAGAACTTGGCTTGTATATTCCAACAATGGGCCTCCTCAAGTGCCCTAGGTCTTCGTGAGCAAGCAAGTTGGATGCACACCCACTTAGTTTCTTTTGTTGAGCTTTCATACATTTATAGCTCTAGTGCATCTGTTGCATGGAAATCCCTACTCCTTGCATTAACATCAATCGGTGGGCATCTCCATACCCATTGATTAGCCTCGTTGATGTGAGACTTTCTCCTTTTTTGTCTTCTGCACATAACCCCCCTCATTATATTCTATTCCACCCATAGTGCTATGTCCATGGCTCGCGCTCATATATTGCGTGAAATTTTATAGGTTTGAGATTACTAAAGTATGAAACAATTGCTTGGCTTGTCATCGGGGTTGTGCATGATGAGAGCATTCTTGTGTGACGAAAATGGAGCATGACTAAACTATATGATTTTGTAGGGATGAACTTTCTTTGGCCATGTTATTTTGAGAGGACATAATTGCTTAGTTAGTATACTTGAAGTATTATTATTTTTATGTCAATATGAACTTTTATCTTGAATCTTTCAGATTTGAATATTCATGCCACAATTAAGAAGAATTACATTAAAATTATGCCAAGTAGCACTCCGCATCAAAAATTCTGTTTTTATCATTTACCTACTCGAGGACGAGCAGGAATTAAGCTTGGGGATGCTTGATACGTCTCCAATGTATCTATAATTTTTGATTGCTTCATGCTATATTATCTACTATTTTGGATGTTTATGGGCTTTATTATACACTTTTATATGATTTTTGGGACTAACCTATTAACCCAGAGCCCGGTGCCAGTTTCTGGTTTTTCCTTGTTTTAGAGTATCACAGAAAAGGAAAATCAAACGGAGTTCAATTGACCTGAAACTTCATGGAACTTATTTTTGGATCAGAAGAAGCCCGGGAGACTTGGAGTCCACGTAAGGGAAGCTTCGAGGAGGCCACGAGGTAGGGGGGCGCGCCCACCCCCCCTGGGCATGCCCTCCACCCTCGTGGGCCCCTCATGCTCCCCTGACGTACTTCTTCCGCCTATATATCTCCATATACCCTAAAAACATCCAGGACCACAACAGATCGGGAGTTCCGTCGCCAGAAGCCTCCGTAGCCACCGAAAGCCAATCTAGACCCGTTCCGGCACCTTGCCGGAGGGGGAATCCTTCTCCGGTGGCCATCTTCATCATCCCGGTGCTCTCCATGACGAGGAGGGAGTAGTTCTCCCTCAGGGCTGAGGGTATGTACCAGTAGATTTGTGTTTGATCTCTCTCTCTTGTGTTCTTGAGGTGGTACGATCTTGAAGTATCGCGAGCTTTGCTATTATATTTGGATCCTATGATGTTTCTTCCCCCCCCCCCCTCTACTCTCTTGTAATGGATTGAGTTTCCCCTTTGAAGTTATCTTATCGGATTGAGTCTTTAAAGATTTGAGAACACTTGATGTATGTCTTGCCGTGCATATGTGTGGTGACATTGGGATATCACGTGATTCACTTGATGTATGTTTTGGTGATCAACTTGCGGGTTCCGCCCATGAACCTATGCATAGGGGTTGGCACACGTTTTCATCGTGATTCTCCGGTAGGAACTTTGGGGCACTCTTTGAGGTTCTATGTGTTGGTTGAATAGATGAATCTGAGATTGTGTGATGCATATCATATAATCATGCCCACGGATACTTGAGGTGACATTGGAGTATCTAGGTGACACTAGGGTTTTGGTTGATTTGTGTCTTAAGGTGTTATTCTAGTATGAACTCTAGGGCTGTTTGTGACACTTATAGGAATAGCCCAACAGATTGATTGTAAAGAATAACTTTGAGGTGGTTTCGTACCCTACCATAATCTCTTCGTTTGTTCTCCATTATTAGTGACTTTGGAGTGACTCTTTGTTGCATGTTGAGGGATAGTTATGTGATCCAATTATGTTAGTATTGGTGAGGGAACTTGCACTAGTGAAAGTATGAACCCTAGGCCTTGTTTCAACGCATTGCAATACCGTTTACGCTCACTTTTATTATTAGTTACCTTGCTGTTTTTATATTTTCAGATTACAAAAACATTTATCTACTATCCATATTGCACTTGTATCACCATCTCTTCGCCTAACTAGTGCACCTATACAATTTACCATTGTATTGGGTGTGTTGGGGACACAAGGGACTCTCTGTTATTTGGTTGCAGTGTTGCTTGAGAGAGACCATCTTCATCCTACGCCACCTACGGATTGATAAACCTTAGGCCGTCCACTTGAGGGAAATTTGCTACTGTCCTACAAACCTCTGCACTTGGAGGCCCAACAACATCTACAAGACGAAGGTTGTGTAGTAGACATCAAGCTCTTTTCTAGCAGCATTGGGGTCGGTCGGGTGAATATGAACCGGCTTTGTTTCACCAGACGACTGAAATGCAGAATTTGTGGCAGGCTTCTTGGCTCGCAGCAAATCACTCGGATCTGCATTCTTCTAATACTCTTGCAGTTCTACTACTGCCATCTATGCATCGTCAATTTTTGAGCCCTTTTGGAAGCACTCTTCCGCCTTCTGCCGATTGCCAGTGACAGTGATCACTCCTTTAGGACCAGGCATCTTCAATTTGAGATACACGCAACATGGTCGAGCCATAAAACGTGCATAAGCGGTCCTACCCAGAATAGCATGGTAAGCACTCTTGAAATCCACTACCTCAAATGTCAACTTTTCCTTGCGGTAATTCTTGGAATCACCGAAAACCACATCAAGGGCAATCTGGCCGAGTGACTGAGCTTTCTTGCCTGGAATAATGCCATGGAAACTCATGTTGCTTTCAGTAGTCTTGGACATCAGAATGCCCATTCCCTTCAAGGTTTTAGCATAAAGGATATTCAGGCCACTACCACCATCCATCAGCACTTTAGTTAGTCGAGTGCCTTCAACTACCGGGTCGACCACCAGTGCTTGCCTCCCAGGGGTTGCTATATGAGCTGGATGGTCTGACTGGTCAAATGTGATGGCAGTCTGAGACCACTTCAGATAACTGGGTGTTGCAGGAGCAACCATATTTACTTCCCTGTTAATAACTTTCAACCGACTTTTGCTTTCAACATCAGCAAAAATCATTAGTGTGGAATTGACATTGGGGAAACCATCATCATCTTCCTCCCTATCCTCACCTCCGTCCGACTCCTTTCCCTTCTCCTTGGGTTGTTTCTCTCGGGACTGCTGGATAAGGAAACAACACTGTCGAGTGGTGTGTTTAGGGTAAATGATGTTCCCCTCTTCATCTTTTTTGGTATGAATATGGCATGGTAAGTCCAACACATCATTCCCATATTTATCCTTAACTTTTTTGGGAGCCCAGGGCCCCTTGGGCTTTCCTTTGAACTTTCCTTGGGTAACAGCTAAAGCTTCACCAGGAGCAGCTGGTTCAGCCTTTCGCTTCTGTTTCCGACTGGAATTCCCTCCTCCGGTTTCTTGGGCGATTGTTTTGTACTTGCCACTCCGGAGTCAGTCTTCCTCTTCACCATTGGCATATTTGGTGGAAATCTCCATCATCCGAGTCAGAGTCATATCTCCTGTCCAACCGAATTTCAGATTCAACTCCCGATACTTAACGCCTTCCTTGAAGGCACAAATTGCTTGGTGATTTGACACATTCTCCACTGTATGGTGCAACGTGATCCATCTCTGGATATAATCCCTCAAGGTTTCATTCGTTTCTGGACACAACACTGCAATTCTGTCAACCCTGCCGGCCTTTTGCAAGTGCCTTCAAAGGTCCTAACAAACACTCGAGCAAGTTCCTCCCAACTATATATACTGCCAGGAGCCAACTGATTCAACCACGCTCTAGCTGAGCCCTCCAACATCAAGGGGAGGTGCTTCATAGCCACATCATCATTGCTGCCACCAATCTACACAGCCACTCGGTAGTCCTCGAGCCAAGTGTCTGGCTTGGACTCACCGGTGAACTTGCTGACTCCAGTCGCCAACCTGAAGTTGGGAGGAATCACTGCTGCTCTGATGGCTCTTCTGAAACACTCGGGTCCTGAAACATGCACCCTGCTTCCAGTCGGATGATCTCTATCGTGGCCTTCTCCGTGAGCCCTGTTCCTATCCACCAGACCTTGAACGAGGATAGATCTTGCATCAAAGCCTGGCTCTCTAGGGTCGACTGGAATTCTTCGTTCGCCGCTGCGGGGGCACCTGTCATCTTGCCGCCGAGGCACGTATGACCCACTCCTCGGAGGAGGCGTGGGCACTCGACGACGGCCATCGTGGTCGAGTCGGTGATCATACTGCTCACGGTTCCTGTACTGATCTTGCCGGTGCCCACGTTCCTCACGCCGCGGAGGCGATCTTGGGCTGTGAGCAGATTGGACAGTGTCTGCCACCACAGATATGCTATGAATCCTATTCCGCGACTGAGATATTGTTGTATTCTGCTCTCCTGCTGCCCGGAGCAAAGCCCGAATCTGCATCAAACCTCGGCCAGCTTCTGACTGGGAAGGCTGAATTGACTCTGCTATTCGAGCTGCAACTGTGAGATTCTAGATCAGAGTTCGGTATACCTGAGTCGGAGGCGGAAAAAGTTGTTGTCGACTGGATTCAGGAATTCGCTACCGAGCACGCTCGTCGAGGGCGCGCTGGAGGTTCTCCAGTTGAGTGCGCTCAGCCAACTTGGCCAGGCGC
This sequence comes from Triticum urartu, assembly GCF_003073215.2. NCBI lineage: Eukaryota > Viridiplantae > Streptophyta > Magnoliopsida > Poales > Poaceae > Triticum > Triticum urartu. The sequence continues at coordinate 444,653,778 of NC_053022.1, read as the reverse complement.
GCCTCCTCCAAGGCCTGGGCCTCGGGGGTTTCTCCAACGATAGGAGTGTGAAGTGCATCCATGTTACTGCGGTGAAGCTCTTCCCTCCGCTGCGAAGCGAGGGGCTCGGGGCGGTACTCCTCGTGGGCATGTGATGGGTCGCCGACGCCATCACCACCATCTTCACGGGTGAAGATAGGAGGACTACGGGGTCCATTGACCATCAAAACTTCCACCGCGGGGTCACTGCTGTCGCACTCGTATGCAGTCTCGACGGAGCCAGTCGAACAGGCCGTAGAGAGTTTCATCAGGCTCGATCGTCGCGATTTGTGGGGTGGCTATCGGTGTCAAAACCGGCGGATCTCGGGTAGGGGGTCTCGAACTGTGCGTCTAAGGCGGATGGTAACAGGAGGCAGGGGACATGATGTTTTACCCAGGTTCGGGCCCTCTTCATGGAGGTAAAACCCTACGTCCTGCTTGATTAATATTGATGATATAAGTAGTACAAGAGTAGATCTACCACGAGATCAGAGAGGCTAAACCCTAGAAGCTAGCCTATGGTATTATTGTATGTTGTCTTACGGACTAAAACCCTCCGGTTTATATAGACACCGGAGAGGGCTAGGGTTACACAAGGTCGGTTACAAAGGAGGAGATATACATATCCGTATTGCCTAAGCTTGCCTTCCACGCCAAGTAGAGTCCCATCCGGACATGAGACGAAGTCTTCAATCTTGTATCTTCATAGTCCAACAGTCTGGCCAAAGGATATAATCCGACTGTCCGCAGACCCCCTAATCCAGGACTCCCTCGGTAGCCCCCGAACCAGGCTTCAATGACGATGAGTTCGGCGCGCAGTGTTGTATTCGGCATTGCAAGGCGGATTCTTCTCCAATCTTCAAGTGTTCGTAAGCAGTGTCCGGCTCCATAAATGTTGAACCTCTTGGTTTCTGTGCCCAATAAGGGCTATCTCCCACGCGTCGAATGAATACGAGGTGCCAGGGCATTTTTACATTAGCCCCCCTAGCCAGATAAATAAATTGTCTATTAAAGGGATGGGGATTCTTAGATCCGATCCATACCATCCTCCCCCCAGCGAGAATCCATCAGAGCGCGTTTCGGAAAGATCCATTCCAGCATGGCCGACCTTCGCAGCTCCTCCTCCCGCTCTCGTAGCCCTAAGCCCGGTGAATGGGAGAGGTGTTCAGTCCCGCACAGTCAATTAGTCTAACTGCATACTAAGGGATTTCTCCCTCCGGCGTATATGGTGCCCGTTCAAGCCGGGCTTGCCACCTACAATGGCGGGGAGCAAGCGGAGAGCTTTCCCTGTCCCTCCATGGGGGAACGGGCCTGCCTTGTTCCTTATCTACTAAGGGGACTCGGATTTCCAATTCATCCATTCCTCCATGGGCTCCTGGAGTTCTACGGCCTCCAATTACACAATCTCACCCCTGACTCCATTCTACACATCGCCGGCTATGTTGCTCTTTGCGAGTTGTTCCTGGGCTGCGAGGCTGACTTCGAACTGTGGAAAAGGCTATTCTGCCTCGTCCCTCACATACAGGGGAGATTACTTTATCAAGTGGGCGGAGCCAAAATATGGCACATCGTCGATACCGGATACCCGTCCGGTACCCCGAAGAAGTCGTCCGAAGACTGGCCTTCAGAATGGTTTTATATGGAGGATGTTCCCCTTCCGGACCCTGTTCGGCGGGGTCTTCCTGAGTTCGACAATGCTCTGCTGAAGAAGCGCCAAAGTTGGCGCCCACGGAGCCCCCAGGCGGAAGACAACAGAGAAGTCCTCTATCCGATGAACCGGATCAAAGCAATGGCTCAATCAGGATTGACAATGATCGAAGTTATGTCGATTTGCATAATGCAGGGAGTGCAACCACTTCAATACTGAGGTCACCCCTTGTGGTGTTATAACGGGGCGGATGATGCCACCCGCTGCGGGCGTAAGGGTCCAGACAATGCTGCCGCTTTAGCGAAGATTCTGTCCGAATTGTTCAAGGGTGAGGAAGAGGAGTTCACCCGCATCAAGCCACGGGACGGATTCTCCACGTACAATCCTCCAAGCTGGGTAAGTTATATCTCCCTGCTCCCATTTTTCCCGCACTCTTTGTCGTAAGTATTCACCTTGCCACTTTGTGGCAGGAACTATGAAAAAGCCATAAAGGAGGTCAGCATCCCTTCTCCACAACCAGAGGACCCTGACCGGGCCCTCTACTCCGGACTTGAAGAAGATTCGGTTATATTTGTGGAGCTGGTAGACCAGCAGTTCTATCAGTTAAGCTGCGACGATGCGATGGTGGCCATTACGGCCGACTATCCCGGACTGCTCCCTGCATCGCAAGTAAGGAAAACCAAAAATCCCAACTCCAAAACTAGGATCCCCTTTTAGGCACTTCACCAACCATACACACATGGCATCTTTATAGGGAAGGCATTTGGGACGCCCTGCCGAACCCGCAGCAACGCGCCAACAGGAGGCACTAAGGCCGGGTAGGCCAAAAAGGAAGGCGGTCAGGACGGAGACGCCGGCGCAAAGGTATAACAAACCCCGCTCCATGGTTGTCGTCTTTCTCGAAATGTAATGACGCCCGTGTTTCTTTAACAAAAAAACGCTCACCGGAATATGTCCGGCGATGTTGCCGATCACGCTTCCACCAGTCAGGCGCCAGGACCGGACATGGAGGCAGAAGTCGATATGGGGCAGGCGCCGGATAATCCCCCTACAGAGGATGCGGATAGATTATCTGCTACAAACTCAGAAGTGGAAAGTGCCATGAATCATAGGCGCCACCGGGCCGTACTCCGTGATGCTTGTTTCTCACCAGAGGCGTTTGATGCCTTCAATTCTAGAGAGGCGTACCTCCATGCCGCTCAAGATGGTCTAGCCAGAGCCATGGATCAGTATGTAAAGGATGTACGGGTGAGTGAATCTGACGATTTATATGTATCAGTAGCCCCTGAGACTTGAAACAGTTAGCAGAACTGATTTAAGGATCATCTTTATTGTGCAGGTTCTTACAGAGAAGAATACTAGGTTGTCCCGGGAGCTGGAGGAATGCAAGACCCAACTGCAGGCCGCTGTTGCCGCATTGCAGGAACAGAAAAAGCCACCCACTGGTAACATTTTAAAGAATGATGGTTACCATATAGTGTGCGGCGTGGCTGCAGATCTAACAATAGATTTTGCAGATGAATCCATAGAAAATCCGGGGGACCAGCATGTTATGCGGTAGCTAGAGGCTGGCAAACGCGTGCTGACTGAGGTTAGGCGGGAGAAAAATAATCTCCAAGACACCAATATAAAGTTGAACGTGGAACTAAAAGATGTTCGGGGCCAGCTTGCAGACTCCAAGAAGGAGAATAAGAGGCTTCGGCGCGGCATTTTCAGTAAGTGCTTGAACGAGTCCTTTTAAAGGTATTCGGCGAAGAAGCAGACTAACAACGTTATGTCTGTAGGTATGCTGACAGGTCGTCCCGCGGAGGAAATGCCCGGGTCTGCGGGTGATCTTTTGTCCGAGCTGTCACATCTGCACGAACAAGTTTGGTAGGTGATGCAGGGTGTTGCCCAGGCCTTGTGGCCGTCTGTCTCCCTGCCAGACGGCGTTGCAGAGCTTGCGGAGAAGCTCAAAGGAGCACGGCGGCGCTTTCGATTATGGAAGATATCAGCCTGCCGATAGGGTGCCAGAGAAGCCTGGGCCATGGTGAAGACGCGGTATACCAAAGCAGACCCAAATCACATGGCCGAGGTCGGACCTGTGGGGCCCGACGGAAAAGAGATCCCTGTTAGCTTAGTTTATGGGCAATTAGAATTAGCCGCAAAGTATTCCCAACAGGATTGTAAGCTAGACCGCCTGTTGGATGGTATAGAAGAATAATTTAGTCAGTCTGCATGACTATGTAATTAAAGTGACATGTATAATGCCTTCTAGCCGGATTGTAGATCATTTGTCGTTGCGGACCTTTTCGCTTCAGCCTCCGGCCCAATAGTCCGGAGTGTATCCGAATACCCGCTCAGTTATATAAGAACCGGGGTATGCGTGGAGACCAAGCGTAGGGGTCATTAGTGCTTTATCAGACAAGTGCCCAACTAGTTATGTTATATTACATGGGTAGTAAGAAACATCTTCCAGGGAGAATAGTTCCGTTAAGTGTTCCTTTCCCTGGGTAAGCAGGCCCTAAAGTGCATGTCCGGACTGCGATAGGAAACGCAGGAAAAACATCCGGGGGCAGATATGAAAAATAAAAATCATCTTTTGTTCACCAATCGAATATTCCCTTAAGAACGCTAGCTTTCGGCTTCATCCAGTCTGAGGTACACATCCGGCTGACCCGGCAGTAACAATCGCAGAGGTGCTCCCCTTATGCCCTAGCCGAATTAACGGGAACGTAGGGCATAAATACAAGAGCCAGGCAACCCAGCTTGGCCAAAACTTAAGTCATATCGATGCATATAATGGTGAAAAAAGGTACATGTGGAAGTATAACACATGTGTTGGGCATGAAGCCCGGATAAATAATTTAAGCTTCTGTGAAAGAAGCCCCCAGGTATGAAGAGTGCGACTAGCGCATCTGTAATGTGCAAGCGAGGCACAAGGTGACCCTTGAAGGCCTAGAGGAATAAGAAAATAAAGAAAGAAAGGAAAACAAGACAGATAATGTATATGCGAAAAATGGACAAAGGGAGGGGACTAACATAGATTCCGGTGCTAGGCGTAGAATCTTCGGAGCCTGGCCGCATTCCATGGGTTCGGCTCGAGTCGACTAGTCGATGCATCCTGCAGTCGGTACGCTCCACCAGTCAGAACTTGGTCAATAATGAAGGGACCTTCCCATTTGGGCTCGAGCTTGTTCTTTTTCTTATCTGACAGGCGTAGAACTAGTTCGCCAATGTTATAAGTTTTGGCCCGTACTTGTCGGGTGGTAGGTGAAGGAAATATGCCCTAGAGGCAATAATAAAGTTATTATTTATTTCCTTATATCATGATAAATGTTTATTATTCATGCTAGAATTGTATTAACCGGAAACATAATACATGTGTGAATACATAGACAAACAAAGTGTCACTAGTATGCCTCTACTGGACTAGCTCGTTAATCAAAGATGGTTATGTTTCCTAACCATGAACAATGAGTTGTTATTTGATTAATGGGATCCCATCATTAAGTGAATGATCTGATTGACATGACCCATTCCATTAGCTTAGCACCCGATCGTTTAGTATGTTGCTATTGCTTTCTTCATGACTTATACATGTTCCTATAACTATGAGATTATGCAACTCCCGTTTACCGGAGGAACACTTTGGGTGCTACCAAACGTCACAACGTAACTGGGTGATTATAAAGGAGTACTACAGGTGTCTCCAAAGGTACATGTTGGGTTGGCGTATTTCGAGATTAGGTTTTGTCACTCCGATTGTCGGAGAGGTATCTCTGGGCCCTCTCGGTAATGCACATCACTTAAGCCTTGCAAGCATTGCAACTAATGAGTTAGTTGCGGTATGATGTATTACAGAACGAGTAAAGAGACTTGCCGGTAACGAGATTGAACTAGGTATTGGAATACCGACGATCGAATCTCGGGCAAGTAACATACCGATGACAAAGGGAACAACGTATGTTGTTATGCGGTCTGACCGATAAAGATCTTCGTAGAATATGTAGGAGCCAATATGGGCATCCAGGTCCCACTATTGGTTATTGACCGGAGACGTGTCTCGGTCATGTCTACATTGTTCTCGAACCCGTAGGGTCTGCACGCTTAAGGTTACGATGACAGTTATATTATGAGTTTATGCATTTTGATGTACCGAAGTTAGTTCGGAGTCCCGGATGTGATCACGGACATGACGAGGAGTCTCGAAATGGTCGAGACATAAAGATTGATATATTGGACGACTATATTCGGACACCGGAAGGGTTCCGGGGAAGTTTCGGATAAAACCGGAGCATCGGGGGGTTACCGGAAACCCCCGGGGGGTTAATGGGCCTTATGGGCCTAATGTGGAGAAGAGGAAGGGGCTGCCAGGGCAGGCCGCGCGCCCCCTCTCCCCCTAGTCCGAATTGGACAAGGAGGGAGGGGCGGCGCCCCCCCCCCTTTCCTTCTCTCCCTCCACCTCTCCTAGTTGGACAAGGAACGGGAGGGGAGTCCTACTCCCGGTAGGAGTAGGACTCCTCCTGCGCGCCTCCTCTAGGCCGGCCGCACCCCCCCTTGGATCCTTTATATAAGGAGGCAAGGGGGCACCCTAGGACACACAAGTTGATCCACGTGATCTATTCCTTAGCCGTGTGCGGTGCCCCCTTCCACCATAGTCCTCGATAATATTGTAGCGGAGTTTAGGCGAAGCCCTGCTGCAGTAGTACATCAAGATCGTCACCACGCCGTCGTGCTGACGGAACTCTTCCCCGACACTTTGCTGGATCGGAGTCCGGGGATCATCATCGAGCTGAACATGTGCTAGAACTCGGAGGTGCCGTAGTTTCGGTGCTCAATCGGTCGGATCGTGGAGACGTACGACTACATCAACCAAACGCTTCCGTTGTCGATCTACTAGGTATGTAGATCATACTACCCCTCTCGTTGCTATGCATCACCATGATCTTGCGTGTGCGTAGGAAATTTTTTGAAATTACTACGAAACCCATCAGTAGGTGCGACATATGCCAACGGGTGGCTTATCATTGTGGGAGCCAGTAAAACATCGCCGGTGCCTGGAAACGGGATGAGGCGAAGACATGCACGCCGGCGAATCTTACCCAGCTTCGGGGCTCTCCGTGGAGATAACACCCCTACTGCTGCTCTACGGGGTCTCCGCATGATCACTAGATGAACAAGTAGCTACACGATGCTCCTTGAGTTGTTTGGCGAGAGGAGGAAGAAGGGCTCTGCTTGCTCTCTTCTCCTCCCTTCGTGGTGTCTAAAAACTAGCAGGGATCAACCCTTAGCATGGGTGTCCCAGGGGGTTTAAATAGGCCTACCCCTCGGGGGTACAATGGTAACCCGGCTAGGCACGGGGCCCAGCCGTCTGTGTCTATGCTCACCGGCTTCCGCGCCGACCGTTGGGGCCCGCCGACTGGTGAGTCCCGCCGGCTGCCGGCTCCTGGGTCGACAGGCAGGCCCCACTGTCCAGGGCCTTGTCGGTGGCTGGTTACTGTTGCTCAATCTTGGTGACGAGGGCTTTGCCGAGGTAAGCGTGGCTACAGTGCTGTCGTCCGGCGGGCGATCACTGTAGCCCCTCCGCATCTTGTCTCCTTAATGGGGTGTCTTCTTCGAGGGAGGTGGGGAGCCGGCTCTATCTTAGGCCGACTGGGGGAGGTCTGGCCGCCTTCGGGTGTCTCTCTGCCCGAAGGGGCCCACCGCCCGTGGGCCGTACTGGCAGCCCGTCGTGGATGACATCAGGGTCAACGTGGCAACAGTGCTGCGCCGGACGGGTCATGGCCACCCGTACGGCGCACTGTGCCAGGCGTGCTCCGGGATTCGGGGGTGGCCAGCCTTACTGTAGCCACGCCCCGTCACATCGCCGTTATGTGGGTGCAGACTTCGAGGGTACGATCTCGACCGCTTTATGGGAGCCGGCTCCTTGGAGGCGGCCTTCTCGCAGCCGGCTTTCTTCATGAGGGTTGTAGTCGGGCCGCCTTCCGATAGCCGGCCTGGGAGATAGCCGGCCAGGGGAAGGCGGCCCCATGTCTTGGATTCTCGAGAGCCGGATCGGCTCGTAATTTTTTTAGAAAGGCCAGGGGGAGCCGGCTAGGCTACCCGTGGTCACTTACTCCAACAGTAGTCCCCGAAGCTGAGCGAGCTTCGAGGCTGATAAAGGGATGGGAAGCTTGGTCCGCTTCCTATCCTGAGGGGCCGGCTTTGCTTGTGCGCGCCGACTTCGGAGAGCCCCGTTTCTCGTAGGCGGGAACGCGGTCGACCTGCGAGCTATCCGCAGGCCATCCCGCGGGCCACGTGGCAAGGAAACCCTGCCAGTGCACGCGCGTGACGGGACGCCGCCGCAGGCCCGGGCCCGCCACTACTAGGCCTCGGCCCGAGCATGGATCTTCTGCGGCCCATGCGGACCGCTCGCCTTCCCGCAGCGATTTTATTACGCCATTAGAGCGTAATAATCGCGGGACGTGGGGGAGTGGGCACAGTTGATCCCCACGTTCCCCCACGCCACGCCTCCTCGGCTTTGCCGCACGGTCTATAAGTAGGGGGAGGAGGGGGAGCGGCAGAGGCTCGCACGCTCTCCCTCGCTCCGCCCCCTCTCGTCTTCCTTCTTCTCCTTCACGCCACCGCAGTAACTCTTTGCCGCGCCGTTCTGCCGCCGCATCGTCTTGCTTCTCGCTGCACTCCCCATGGCGCTGTCAAGCTTGTGGGATGGCTCCAATGTCCATGAGGACCACGTCGAGTTCCTCCGCCAGACGCGACGCCTGCCCGGCGAGGACTTCATTCGGGTTTGTCTAGCGCCGGAGAAGGAGATTCCGCCGGCACCGGAGGAGGGCGAGCGGGTGATCTTCCGCTCGCACTGCCTGCGCGGCTTCGGCCTTCCGGCGAGCGGGTTCCTCCGAGCCTTCCTCGAATTCTACAACCTCCAGCCGAATCACCTCACGCCCAACGCGGTGATGCTGCTGTCGGCCTTCGTCACGCTGTGCGAAGGCTTCCTTGGGGTCCTCCCCACGCTCGAGCTCTGGGCGGAATTCTTCCAAAGCAAGCTCGGCACCGTCGTCGCGGGCGTGCCCGCCCCTTGCGGAGCCTTTATTGCCATGAGGCGGGCGAGCGAGAACAACCCGTTCCCGCCCATCCCGCTGATCCAGTCGGTGAAGCTCTGGCAAAAGTCATACTTTTACGTGAAGAATGTCGCGCAGCAAGGCGACTACGTCAACCTTCCGGCTTATGAAGCCGGCCCGCCGGCTGGGAGGCGACCTTCGTGGAGCTACCGGGCCAGGTCGTTGTCTCGGGACGGGAACATAGCCGTCTCCCAGCTTCGGGTGATGATCCAGTCGGAGGGCCTGACCGGAGCCGACTTGGTGGCCGCCTTCGTGGAGCGCCGGGTTCTTCCCCTCCAAAGCCGGCCTCACATGGTTTGTCAGATGAGCTGCCGCTTCGACCCAAGCCGGCTGAGCACCAGGGAGATGCCTCATGCGGAGGTCTCCTACATGGTGAACTATATCTCCAACTGCAAGCTCGCCGAGGATTGGTGGTACGGCAAGGGGTCGTACTCTCGTGCCAACACTCCGCCCGTCGTAAGCTCTTTCTTCTTTTCTTCCTTTCTGTAGCCGGCCTTATGATAGCCGACTCTTGATCAGTTGGTTTGCCTTTTGTAGAACCCTCTCCTCCCGCCGGCAGCCGGGGCCGTGGGGGTAGAGCGCCAGCTCCTCCCCGACCGCACGGTGGACGACGCCGATGATCCGGACCTGGGAGCGGCCGCCATGGAAGACGCCATCGTGGGGGACAGCGACGAGGCCGGAGGCGCGGGGCTCACTGCCGGCTTCGAGGACTGGCCAGATGATGCCGAGGTCGAAGTCGCCCCGCGCCGCCAGCCGGCGCCTGATCATCAAGGCGCGAGCTCGTCCGCCGCGCCGGCTGCTGGCGGCGGCGCCCAGAAGCGTCGGGCCGTGTCGATCCTCTTCGGCAGCCGGCCGAAGAAGTCCAAGGCTTCCACAGCGGCGACCAAGCGAGATGAGGCGGCCGCGAAGGCGGCCCGCTTCCGCAAGGCAGTGAGGCAGCCGCAGGCGATCTCAGCGTAAGTCGTCGAATGCTTGGATACATATTTTTTGTTGTTCTTTTCGATTGAAAACTCTTCTAAACCTTTCTTTGTTCGCCGGACAGGGCGCCGCTTTCCCTTGAGCGGGGTCCGGGCGGCTCCGTAGTTGGGCCGACTGGAGGGTCTTCAGGCTCCCGCCGCATGGATCCCCGCGCCGACCTCAGGGAGGCCACGGAGCGGAACGCCCGAGAGGTGCGGGAGGAGCGGGAGGCGGTGGAGCGAAGGGCCGCCTAGGAGACGAAGGAGCGGGACGATGCAGCAGCCAAGGCCCGGGCGAAGGCGGCAGCTGCGGAGACGGAGGCGGAGGCTTCGCACAACCAGCCTCCGCTGCTAGCCATTCCCCTCCGCGCCGTGGCCCCCAACATTCCTCTGCCTCCGCTGGAGGAGGTCGACCAAGAACCGCCGGTGATGGAGCGGAGGGAGGACTCCGTGATCTTCGTGGAGGGGGCGCCGTCGGCAGCGCCAACCGGAGCGGGCCAAGGCGGCCAGTCGGCTGCGGAGCCAGAGCAGCCGGCCGGGGGTGAGCCGGAAACAGGAGCCGGCCTCGAGGTGCAGCCAGCAATGCGCTGGCGCGCAGGGGGAGGCACCGCTGCGCCGGAGCCGCACCGATCTACGGGTGCCAGCCAGACGGTGGAGGCCTTGGAGGCGGCCAGCACCGGCACGTCCGAGTGGACTCCCAGCGGCGAGACGGGCGAGCTGAATGTGGCGGCCCAAGAGATTCGGAACCGGCTTCAGGCCCAAGCCGCCTCGCTGCAGCAATACACCCAGGAGTTCCTTGCGACACGGGCCGTCATCCGGGTGAGTCTTCTATCTTTGGTTGTTTTGTTCTCTTGATTTCTTCTGTGGGGGCGCGTCAGCGCACCCGCTGGGTGTAGTCCCCGAGATTTGGGCCGACTGCTGAGCAGTCGGGTCGGATCTTCCTTGATGACTACCTTATTCTCGCCTCCTGTCTAATCTTCCAGGAGTATCATAACCTCCGCGCTGCCGCCTTCAACTCCCAGGCTCAGGAGCTGGGTCGGAGAACCGAAGACCTGATCGGCAGCTGGAGTACGTACTTGGTTTCGTTCATCTCCTGTGGGGGCGCATCAGCGCACCCACTGGGTGTAGTCCCCGGGATTCGGGCCGACTGTTGGGCAGTCGGGTCGGATCTTTCCTGACGACTTCACCTTACTGGTTTTTCTTTTGTCTTTCGTGCTCGCAGAAGCCAATGCCGACTTAAGGGGGCAGCTCAGCGAGGCGCAGGCCGCCCTTCGCGCCAAGGAAACCGAGTACGACGCCTTGGTCCTGGAGCGTGACCGCCTGGCCAAGAAGCTGGCTGACCAGGAGGAGAGCCACAAGGTGGCTCTGAAGAAGGCGCAGGATAACGAAGCCGCCCTGAAGGCCGAGTTCGAGACTGAAGCGGCGGGCTGGGTTGAGACCAGGCAAGCGCTGAATGAAGGCTTCGGCCGTATTGAGGATTTGATCGATGGTAAGCCGCTTTCCTCGCTCCTTGCCTGCCCCTTGCCTCCTGGCTTGTGTTCTGACTTGAGCTGCTTTTTATTCTCTATGTAGACTACTTTCCTGGCTACTCCGTCTTCGCCGCCCAAACCATTGAGGCCCATCGCGAAGCGCGCCGGCAGGCGGGGGCTAAAGTCGCGCCGGACGCGAGTCGGTCGCTCGAAGAGCAACTCTTGGCGGTCCAAGCGCGGCTGCAGCCGGCTCATCGTATGCTCCACCGCCTCCAGCGCGCCGGAGCACAGGTGTTGGCCGCCCTCTGGCCAAGCGAGATGATTCCCCGCACCCCGAGTCGGACTGCCGACTGGCTGGAGGTTGCGGTTGGCCGCTTCGAGGCCTGGAAGGCGTCGGCGGCCCGGCTTGGAGCTGGGCGGGCGCTGGAGTTCGTCCGAGCTTGGTATCCAGGGCTGAACCTGGACCAGCTACGCACCTGGCGGCTGGAGGCCGACGAAGAGCTAGCGGAGGTGCGGCCGGCTATTGCTCAGCGCGCATCGACAATCGCCGAGTGTACTGACATCAGCGTCTTCGCTCCCGAGATTAATGATGACGGCGTTGCCCAGCCGGAGGAGTGGTTCGGGCTGGACCCGGCGGCGGGTGAAGACTCGGCAGAAGAGATCACCTCCAGCGACGAAGGCGAAGACGACGAAGGAGAGGAAAGCGCAGACGTCGAGCCGGCCGGTGGAACAGCCAGCCAGCCTCAGCTTGACCGTGCCTCCAGCAACGAGGCGCGCGCAAGCGCGCCTTCTGCGGGAGGCGGTGATCATGCCGAAGTTCGCCAGCCGGCCACTCCTCCAGCCGGCACTGCCGTCTCCACCGACCTGCCCGGCTCGTCAGTCGCTCCGCCGGCTTAATCTGCTGAAAGCACAAGTGCTCCCTAGGTGGTTTTGATAATTGATGACAACATATCTCTTGTTGGACTAACATTTCTATCTAGCATGTTTCAGATAAGTTCAACAATGGAGTGGCATGGACTAAAGGTTGTGGGAACTCCTTCAAGATGCTAAGGACAAAGGATTGGCTAAAGCTTCAAGCTCAAGACTCTTCATTTTACATTTTAGTGATCCAAGATCACACTGAGTCCATAGGAAAAGCCAATACTATCAAGGAGGGATGAGGTGTTGCTTAATGAGCCTCTTGCTTCATGTGCTTAATGATATGCTCCAAAATCCTCAGCTACTTTCCCACTTCCACATATGACCTAAACCCAAAGCCAAACTCGGACCTACCGATTATTCCTATCCGGCGCCACCAAGTTTCACCTGTCATAGCCACTGCCAGAAACCCTAATCAGTTCGGTCTCACCGATGGGATCTCGGTCTCACCGAGATGGGCTTGCAAACTCTCTGTTACCTATTGCGATATTTTCGGTCCCACCGAGATATGCAATCGGCCCCACCGAGTTTGCTTGGCCAACTCTCGGTTTCACTTATTACCCAAATCGGTCCCACCGAGTTTGAGTAATCGGACAAACCGAGTTTTGGATTTACCCTAACCCTAGCACATCGGTCCCACCGAGTTGATCCAGTCGGTCCCACTGAAAATCTCTAACGGTCACTAGGTTTCCTATTTCGGTCTGACCGAGTTTGTTGATTCGGTCCCACCGAGATTGGTAAATCGTGTGTAATGGTTGGATTTTGTGTGGAGGCTATATATACCCATCCACCTCCTCTTCATTCGGAGAGAGAGCCATCAGACTAAGCCTACACTTCCAGCATCCTATTTCTGAGAGAGAACTACCTACTCATGTGTTGAGACCAAGATATTCCATTCCTACCATATGAATCTTGATCTCTAGCCTTCCCCAAGTTGCTTTCCACTCAAATCTTGTTTCCACAAAATCCAAATCCTATGAGAGAGAGTTGAGTGTTGGGGAGACTATCATTTGAAGCACAAGAGCAAGGATTTCATCATCAACACACCATTTGTTACTTTTTGGAGAGTGGTGTCTCCTAGATTGGCTAGGTGTTACTTGGGAGCCTCCGACAAGATTGTGGAGTTGAACCAAGGAGTTTGTAAGGGCAAGGAGATCGCCTACTTCGTGAAGATCTACCGCTAGTGAGGCAAGTCCTTCGTGGGCGATGGCCATGGTGGGATAGACAAGGTTGCTTCTTCGTGGACCCTTCGTGGGTGGTTGCTTCTTCGTGGACCCTTTGTGGGTGGAGCCCTCCGTGGACTCGCGCAACCATTACCCTTCGTGGGTGGAGCCCTCCGTGGACTCGCGCAACCGTTACCCTTCGTGGGTTGAAGTCTCCATCAACGTGGATGTAGGATAGCACCACCTATCCGAACCACGGGAAAAACATCCGTGTCTCCAATTGCGTTTGAATTCTCCAAACCCTTCCCCTTACATTCTTGCAAGTTGCATGCTTTACATTCCGCTGCTCATATACTCTTTGCATGCTTGCTTGATATGTATTGTGTATGTTGAAATTGTGCCTAAAACTCCACTCAAACCAAAAAGGCCTAAAAATTGCAACTTTAGCACTAAGTGTCTAATCACCCCCCC